>NC_134863.1:4613750-4922500 GCF_049852395.1 Peromyscus maniculatus bairdii | reverse complement strand
TGTGTGTTATTGGGTAAGCCTGTTCTGTGACGATTACATCCATGGCAGCTGATGCCCACAATCAGAGCCCCCAAAGTGTGTCTGAACACAGGGAAAACGTAAGAGCTCGGGCCTCAGACTTTAGGCCTGTCTAGGAGTTGGTCCTGCTTTGGGATTCTAGGCTAGGACCACTTCCCATCTGTGTCCCCTAGAGCTACCCTGATTGCCTGAGGATCCCAGGCTCCCCGTTCCTGGCTGGGCCCCTCCCACAACATCTGGAAATGTTCAGACCCTTCACCAGGGATCAGAGAATCCAAGGGCAGGGAGCAGGGCTGGGCCACCACTGCCCAGCTGGCCCACCTCAAACTCCAACTACACACTCCATCTGCCCAATCCCCACCTTGTCCCTGGTGCCCGCCTTATCCTTGGTCTTCGTCCCTTTGGATTTGGAACCACCGGGGCAGCCAGAGGCATGTGTCTATCTCACTCCATGCCTTGCCCTGTCCTAAGCCAGCCCTGTGCATCTCATCTCTCTGGCCCACCCATTTGCTGCTCACCTCTACCCAGCCTCCCGGCTTGTTCTCTGCACGTCCAGGCTGTAGGCTGATCCTCTAACCAGTCTGACGGCTTTCTCTGATGAGGTGACTTTCATATTGGTACCTGCTGGCTGCTGCTACCTTTCTGTCTGTTGTCAATGCAGAGACAGAATCTCTCATCTGTTGGGGAGATTCCTGGGGACATCGAGGCTGTATCTATTGTCTGGCTGGTGATCGCTCTTTTCAGGTGACTGACATGCTTGGCCTTGGAGACAGCACCTGTCAGGTGAACCGATGTACCCAAAGAAGGGGTACTATTACCCACAGTACTTCTGGAGCTTTAGTTACTTACAGCAGCCCTGGGCTCAGTGTCACACCATTGCCCAGCAGGCCCCAACAGCCTAGGAAGCAGAAACCTGATCCCTGACCCTGTAGCTGGTCTGAGGCCATTCTCTCCCTGACCTACACTATAGATGATGAAGGAATTGGGTGGCTGGGCCCGAAAGATGGGGGGCTGCTATGCCCCTGCCCAGCCCTGTGCCTGGCTAACACCGTGGAGGTGCCTCACGCCTCGTCACCCCTTTCGCTGCCCTGTGGTGTCGTCCTGGTCACTTATTGGAGCTGGTGATGAGGCTGCTTGTTTTAAAATAGATTTTATTGTTATTCAGGTAGGAGGAGGGAGACAGATCAGAAGACAACTGCCCTTGAAAAAAATCGTTTGTTACTCACAGTTCCCAAGGGGGGCACACATGTCACGGGCACATGGACTAAAGTGTCTGGAGGCAGGGGACAAGGGGAAAACACGGGCGAGAGCCTTTACCTCGGCATGTGTTCCCTCAATGGGAGAGACAGGGGCTTGAATAATTGCACCAGGCTTGTGGCCCAGGGGGCTGTTCCCAGTTGCTAAGTGCGCGGCCCTGGTGTGATCAGGCAGGGGCTGGTAGCCTGGGGTGTGGGACTCTGATGGAGAAGGAGGGTTGTGCGTGGGTTCTGGGTCAGCTGCGCGTGGGTTCTGGGTCAGATGGCTTGCACACGCAGCTGAACTCCCAGGTGGGCCCC
Source organism: Peromyscus maniculatus bairdii (assembly GCF_049852395.1). NCBI lineage: Eukaryota > Metazoa > Chordata > Mammalia > Rodentia > Cricetidae > Peromyscus > Peromyscus maniculatus. The sequence goes on along the minus strand of NC_134863.1, from coordinate 4,920,926 downwards.
TCACTGTGGAGCCCAAGTGCTCCCCAGGCCCCGGGAGGGCAGAGCATCGGAAACAGACAAGGAAAACCCTGCTCTGTCGCTGGCTGCTTCTTGGAGAAGGGACGAGGCATCACACCCAGCAGTCCAGACTGTCCGGCTCCAGGCGGTAGGGCGGCTCTATGGACTGCCCTCGGAGGCCCATTCCCAGTTGAAACCTCCGAGGTACTGAGCATTACCCGGGAGAGGGATGGCCAGATCGCCAACACATTTCCTGTCCGTACTCCAGGTCTGGTCCCTCATGGCTGCCATCTCCAGGTGGCTTCTGGTTCTCGTGTCTTTCTTTACCGTGTTTGTTTGGAGAGCTGTAGAAATATAAGAAGGGGCTTCGAAAATCCGCAGGCCTACCGCCCACGAGCAATGCTTGTTCCCTGAGCCCCAGGGTCCCTTCCTGCTTGGGATCCCTGGCTGAGCCCGACTGTTTGCGGCGCCCAGCTCTTCAGTGGGCCAGGGGCGGACTGTCCCAGGGGAGATGGAGCTCCCTTCCAGGAAGGGCTTCTTTGACACCAGCTCTTTTCTTTGTGACTCTTGCTTCCTGTTGTGTGGCTGTGGTCTTTTGAGAACATCCGGTCCTTTCCAGTAGCCTCTGTATCCCCAGGCCCAGCACAAGCCCAGCCACAGGGGCCCCGCAGTACTGTGAAGAAAGGCCTGTGTTGCCTGCCTGCCTCCCTGGGGGCCTCACTTGGTGCTCTGGCCTGGCCTTGGCCTCCAGGGAAGCCTCTTGGAGGGCATTTCACGGCTTTGACTGGTCGGTGGCGTCTGTCTTCTAGAGGACGACTGGAAACCTTTCATCACGACGGGACTGAAGCCAAGTCCTGCTTTGGTCCTTTGGTTTCGCGTGTCCCATTTTATGGTCATTTCCTTCTTTTTGTGTGTTTTCCCCCTTTTAACTAAAATGATCCATTTATTGCATTAAAGGCTGTGTATTCAGGACAGCCTGCAGGTGAGCCTGTAGCATAAGCAATAACGTGAAACAAAGAAACCCGTCTCTTTGTATTCTAGAATATTTAATGGCCTATAGACTGTGATGAACTTTGGGGGGGCTATTCGCTCTTCAGTCGGGGTAACATGGCCTTAGTGCGAAACTCAGCGTTTTAAGCGTTTTCAGGTGCGCTGCTCAGTGGCATCGCGTGTCTGTGCATTATTGTGCAGCCATTTCTGTCGTCCATCTGCAGAACTTTTCATCTTCTCAAAATGAAACTTTGTGTCCTTTAAACATCTGCTTCAGCCTCTGGCAGCTGCCACTCTGCTTTCTGTCCCCGTGGATGTGACGGCCGTGGAAGGTGAGATCACACAGCCTTTGTCCTTTTGTGACTGGCCTAGTTCACCGCCCTGTTGTCCACTTTCTCCTCATGATGTTTGGGCTCTCTGTGTTCTCTAGCTGTGGGAAGTAGATGTCCCGTTTTTAATTCCGAGGGCTCACTTCTCAGTTTTCAAAAACACACTTTAATCTCTGGTTCTCCACTCACCAAGCATTTGGTATGAAATCATCCTGGTAGTCCCCAACATTGTAGACACTGTCAGGGTTTAGTCAAAGCTGTGGCCCTGGTTCCCTCTGCACTCCTGTCACTCAGCGGTAAGAGGACCAGGTGCAGCTCCCAGTGCCCACGTGGTAGCCGTCAGTCACCCACAACTCCAGTTCTAGGATCTGGCATGACACCCTCTTCTGATCCCCAGGGCACCGCACGCATGTGATGCACAGACATGCATACAGGCAAACGCCCACACAGATTAATCTGCTTTAAGAAAGCCTATGCGGGGCTATTAGTATATTTGTATTAATTACGGGTCCGTGAATCTCCCTGCCCCCGAGAACACCTTCACTCTGCTGTAAGCCTCAGATTTGTGTGGAGAAGGGTTCCAGGACTGGGTGGGTGAAGATCATAGGTTTCTTCCTTTCTTTTTTTTTTCTTTTCTTTTCTTTTTGTTTGTTTGTTTGTTTTTCAAGACAGGGTTTCTCTGTGTAGCCCTGGCTGTCCTGGAACTTGATTTGTAGCCCAGGCCGGCCTCGAACTCACAGAGATCCACATGCCTCAGCATCCCAAGTGCTGGGATTCCAGGCGTGTGTCACCACCACCCAACTAAAGAGCATAGGTTTCCCTATGACCTAACTTACAAGGGTTGTGAGCAGGGTTGGGCCTCCAGAACCTCTCCTGCCTTGGTTTAAAAAATTCAAAAGAAGTCTTTTTATTGCTTTAGTTTAGGTCATGTGACTCCTTCCATCTAATCAATGTGGGCGGTTAAGGTGTTGTAATTGGCTAAGTGCAGACTGGAAGTTGGACCCTGCTGTCTACTGCAGGGTCAGTCTCCTGGAGGTTAGCCATTGCGACCCTGCACAGCTGGCAGGCCCGCTGTGGCCATGTGAAGTGGCCTAGGAGACAATGTCACGGTGACTCTTTCTTTTGTGTAGCTATGACCTAAATCCTTGAGAGAGCAAAGCTTATTATTGGCTCACTTGCAGAGGCTCAACTCGTGGTTCACGGCCCCAAGGGCTTGTGCAGAGCATCATGGGAGTGGGAGCAGCTGAAGCCGAGGAAGCGCAGAGACCAGGCCAGGACATGGTCAAGGACATGCCTCCTCTCACCGTTTCCTCTGAGTAGACTTCACCCCTCCACTAACACCATCACTGAATCCCTCAAGGCTTATATCTGCTCCTTAAGTCAGGGCTCTGGTGACTGAATTGCCTGCCTCATAGGGACACCCAGAATTGGGCTTCACTTCCGTAGATGTTTCTTAAGCCAACCAGAACTAATTGTTATACCCTGTGATTCCAGGTGACAAAACTGGACCCAGAGTAAGAGCAGATTCACGGGATCCTCCTGTGAGCTGCTGGACAGACAGACAGGTGTCAACGTGGTGGTACTTACCCCATAGCGTCAACTCTTTCGGGAAGCCCTCTCGGCTTCACCAAGCCAGGCCCAGATTTGGTGGCGACTTCTCCACATCATACCAGAGTGAGACAATGCCCTTGTCTCTGGCCTCGGGCAGGTGCTTGGTAAATAGGTACTGGATTCAGCTCGTGGGCCATGCTGCTGGGACCAGACCGGCTCCTTCCCCTGCCACCCTCATGTGGATGTTCCTGGCCATGTCTTTGCCTTGTGTCCTAGTCTTCTAGAACCTTCTGCCCACAGGACAAGGCTGTGACTACCCCTCTTGCCTGCGGAAGGGCTGGGTGGGTGCTGCCCCATCAGAGTTGGCACAGCACCGAGGAAAATTACCAAGTCTAATTGTTTATGGAGCCCTGGAGTGACTATGGCGTGCGTGGCTGGTGATTCAGGGCCATGTGAGGAGAAGACAGGCTTCTATGTGAGAACTACTGAAATGCCCGTTACAGAGATTTATGCCCATCCTTAAATATCGGAGATTAATTTTTTGAAAACATCTATAAAATAAGAGATTTATACCTAAAACAATACCATACACGGTGACAGGAAGGGATTAGAGTCAATTTATTCATGTATTAGTCAAAAACTCAATTTCATATATTGTGTAGAAAAATTAAAATCCTTTCTGCATTTTATTACAAATTATGCATTCTCCATATATGGAGATAAATAATTGATAGCATTACAAATACTTAATCTAGAAAATATTTATTAGGAACAGACAACTCATTTTTTAATGTGTTTTGTTGAGGACAATATTGCACACTTTAAAAAATTAATGACAATTTTTTTTTTGCAAGAAAAAGAATAGACATCCTAACTCTTGTGTTTAGCCTCTTGTCCAGGTCCAGGCAATGCGCTGGGTAGAAGGACACGCACACTGCTGGCCTCGGATGAGCTGATGGGCTCTGGGACCTGGCTCTCCGCCAGTTCCCTGGCTGCAGCCTGGGAGAGGCCTTGGAGAGAGCACCAACATATTGTCTTCTTCAAACTCTCTGTGGCTTGCAATTTTGGAGTAAGTGTTTCTGACTTAACCTTTGAGAAAGCACCAAGCAATCTGATTTGTGAATGTGCCCGAAGAGCCAAGAAATCAACGTTCGACAACTCCCAGGCTGGCGTGTTGTGGAGCCACGGACGGTCGGACTGGGCTCAGTCTGCACCTCCTGAGACAGATGGCCTTGTCACTCCTTGCCTTTGGTGGCCCTGTGGGAGGGGGCCCTCAGCCTCCCACCCCAGGCCTGGCATGAGGGATGCACCTCAGCCCTTTACACCTGTGCCATGCTCTGGGGTGGCCCTTCCCTGCTCCACGCACTCTGCGCTTGCTTCGTGTGTTGGTGCCGGGGCTGGCAGTTAGAGGACCCAATGGCAGCGCCTCATTGCCCCATACCAGCCCACCCAGGGGAGCACCTGGGATTGAAGAAATGACTGTCGTGTTTATTAAAATATAAATTTTGTGCCTAACGGAAGTGCTGCTTCTATACATAGAAAAAAATGTTTAAAACAAAAACCAAAACAGTTTTCAAAGGCACCATAGCATTAATTATTCATCTTTCACTAATGAAAACACGCCTTTGCAGGAGGCAGGCTCCCCCTTCTCCACATGGGGGCCTCAGGGCTCCTAGGAAGGCTCCTCGGAAGGGTAGATAGGGAGCCCGGCTGAGGGGGTCTCTGTATGGCAGGACCCAGGACCCGGGTAGTGGGTAGGTGACTTTGAGTTCCAGTGTCCCTTGAGTGAGGTGGGAGCAGCCACATTCCCCTCGGTGTGGCTGCTCGGTGAGTGTGGGTGCTGAGTCTGTGGGGAGTGTCTGCGCCGGGCTGTTTCAGACCCCTGGATCCGGGGACGGGGGGAGATAGGCTGACCTGCAGGAGTACCAGTGGACACTGGCCACCAGACGGGCTGGAAGACCAAGGGCTGCTCTACTGCATGGGTATCTGTCTAGCCCAGACCCCACCCTTCACCCTTCACAGGCTTTAGTTCTGGCCAGACCTTCCGGCACAGGGGCAATCGGTGGCACACCTCTGGGGTGGCCATTCCCTCACATCCCTATGGCCCACAGTTCTTCCCTGTCCTGAGGGCTTGCTGACCTACACCAAGCAGTTACTTCTCAGGCTCGGTTTTATGAGGTTCAAATCTACAGAAATTGGCTGCCCCAGCTCAGATACCTGACCAAGAAAGGCTTTCTGTCTGAGCATCCTCCTGGCAGCCTCAGGTTCTTCCTCTGGCTCCGTACTTGTGTCCAGTGACAGACATCTCTTGTGTGAGCTGGGATGAGACACCTTCAAATCAGGGCTTTCAAGCAACAAAGATCCCAGACTGACTCGGGCTTGCCTGTTCACTGGATTCCTAGAAATTCTACTAGGTTCTGAGTGGAAGGAGCTTCTAGGACTTACGTTAAGTTCATTCATGACGAGTCCCACTCCTACCCACCCTAAGGCCCAAACTCCACACACAGAGACGCTGGCCTTAGGGGCTGCCAGGGACAGCCTTGAAGTGTGGGAGATCAGCAACAGGCGCCCCTGTGACCCCCTGGGTCTCCTCCCCTCAGACCTTACAGCATCCCTGGCCCATCCTAAACAGATGTAGTGGGGTCTTTGGCCCCTGGCCACACACATCCCAACCTGGTGCTCTATCGTCCTGGCCACAAGGCTAGGGCTAGGACTGCAGAGTTCCTATCCACAAAACGCTAAACCTCTGCTTCCCATGCTTGGGGTGGTTCCAGGTTTGGGGGTATTTGTTCTCATTCATTCACTCACTCACTCACTCATTCATTCCTACATCCATTCATTCACAAACACTCCCCAATACCCCAGACATGCTCTGGCAAGCGGGTATGGGGAGGAAAGCTGCTGAGCCCATCAGTCATCCTTAGCTCAGGGGCCTGGGGAGCCAGAGGGAGCCTCTCTGATCTGCACTGACAGCCCAGGGTGGGGGTGCAGGTGGTATCCAGGGCAACGGATCCCCTGGGAAGAAGATGAGCTATGCCCTCAGGCAGCAGCAGCAGCAAGAAGGGCCCCAGTAAGGGGCCTTTGAAGCCCTGTCTGCTTGTGGGTGAGAGGCAGAGAAGGACCACTTTGGGTAGGGGCCAAAGGGGGAGGTTCTCCTGCGTTAGCAAAGTGTCCCTGTCATGGCCTCCTGTGCCAGTGCCTACCAGGATGTGGAGTTTCTACCAGCTCTTGTCAGGACTTGAACTCACGGTCCTGTACCTGATGTCTCTTGGGAGTGAAAGGATCTGGGAGGGGCCTGGCTATGGCCATGTGATGGCCCTGTGTAGCTCACTCAGAAGACATGTGGGGCTAGGTTTAACAAGACACCACTGTTCCAGCTCCCCTTGCCTCCCCCTCCACCCACCGATAGGTCTGACCTCACTGGAAGCATCCCTCAGCGTTATATGGATTTCCTGTCTTGCTGAGCTGCTGTGCCAGCCAGGCGAAGGAGCTGAGGCATTGGCCAGGCCCGGGCGAGGATGCAGGCTTCACGGACTCACCTTCCTGACGCTGTGGGTAGTGCATCGTACGTGGTCTGCTCTACTGCATGGGTATCTGTCTAGCCCAGACCCCACCCTTCACCTACAGGACGGGTGATCAGAGGCCCAACACCACCTCAGGGCCCTTTCCTTTCCTTTCCTTTCCTTTCCTTTCCTTTCCTTTCCTTTCCTTTCCTTTCCTTTCCTTTCCTTTCCTTTCCTTTCCTTTCTTTCGTATTTTTTTTATTTTTTATTTATTTATTTATTTATTTATTTATTTATTTTTTGTTGTTGTTTTTTGAGACAGGGTTTCTCTGTATAGTTTTTGGTTCCTGTCCTAGAACTCACTCTGTAGACCAGTCTGGCCTCGAACTCACAGAGATCCACCTGGCTCTGCCTCCCAAGTGCTGGGATTAAAGGCGTGCGCCACCACTGCCCAGCTTCAGGGCCCTTTTCAAGGCCAGAGTAACAGGAATATAATCTCTGAGCTCAACTGGTATGTCAGGCCCAAGTGTCCTCTTTTGGCAGATCGTAAGTAGGACATTGAATGCTGGCCATACAGCCAGGTGAGAGAGGTGCCCACATTGCTCCTGTGTCTTCCAGTGGTACTGAATCAGATGAAGACAGCTGTGTAACTCTCTGGGCAGGAAAGGGGAAACGTCAGGACCAGAGACCAAAATGGAGGTGAAGGTGTCAGCTCGGAGAGGTAGACGCACGGGATAGCAGGCAATCACGTACACACATGCTCACATGCACACACGCTTATACCTTTGTACACAAGTGCAGCACACTCATAGACACATGTACCCATGAGCATCAAAGCAGTATACATAGATGCATGTGTGCATACATGTATACATAAAAGCAGCTTGTTTGCAGAAATACTGTATATTTGTAAAGTCAGAGCACAGACAAGCGTGCCGTTGTCAGTACACTCACAGACACATACATGCTTAGAACATGCTGTGGACCCCACAGTGAGGACAGGAGAGGTTTTAGGTGGGTAGAGCTGGCTGTGAAATACTAACACATTGGTTCCTGGTAGGTAGCCGAAGGGTGGCTGCTAGTTCCCGGCTCTGGGAGGGGGTCTGTGAGGGGCCGTGCCCACTGTGTAGCTGGCAGGAGCTGGGGGACACAGTGGGGCTCTGCAGCATGGGCCTCAAGGCAGAGCTTGGCTAGGTGAGCACCCTGAAAACGCCCTCATATCCCACAGTGCTGAGACATGGGGCCAGATCCTTGAGTTGCAAGTCGGAGGTGGGCTGAAGTTCCAGTAAGGGACTGAGGGGGACCTGTCATTCCCTGGAGGAAAATGTGACCCTCTATTTCAAGACGGATACCTCTACAGTCTGTGATCTGTGCAGCTGTCCAGGCTGGAGCAGCTTAAGCCTGGCATGGGAGCTCCTGGGGAGCGGCCTCTCGCTGTACGGAGAAGGGAACTGCTCTGCTGTTAAAACAATTTATTTTCCTCTTCACGAAGCTACTAGCTGTTTACAGTCAGCGTGGGGGAGCTGCCTCTTGGGTGATGGATGCAGCCAGCCTTTGGTTGCCAGTGAGGAAGGGCGGTCTTGAGCCAGTGTAGGGCAGGCAGAGCAGGCTGCTGAGGCAGGACCACAGTCCCCCCCAGCCACATCTGTGTCCCTTTGGCCCGTCACTGGCACTCTGGGAGAGAGCAGTGGTTTGCAAGGTGTGAGGTTGCAGCGGGGTGAGCGGGCAGCGTAAGGTCCACCAGGGAGGAACTGGGTGTGGAGGCAGAGGAGGTTGAAGAGGCCGTGTGGGGACGGACTCAGGGAGCAGGTAGAAAGGACAGGGAGGAACTAGCTAGACAAAGACCAGGAGGGGTGCTGGGGATGCCAAGGGGGCCAGTGTTTGGACGCCCTGACCCTCCCCAGCTCAGCCCTGTCCGGAGAAGGCAGTACAAAGTCTCCCTCGACCGAATGCACACACGGTAAGCACTCGCTCCATCTGAAACAACGGCGCTGGGGCCTGCGAGACGGATCCGCTGCCAGCAGCGCTGTTGAAAAGCCTGGCGACCCGGGTTTGGTCCCCGGGACCGGCGTGATGGCAAAAGAGAACCAGCCACTGCAAGTGTCCTCTGACTCCACACACACTGTGGCATCCGAGGGACTTGCCAGAGATTCTCTGCCAACTCCCACCACTGAGAACCCTCCCAGCCACCATACCACCCAGAACAGCGGTTCTGAACCAGAGGTCAAATGGTCTCTTCACAGGGGTTGCCCAAGAGCATCGGAAAACACAGACATTTACAGCACGATTCATAACGGTAGCAAAATTACAGTTATGAAGTAGCGATGGAGATAATTTTGTGGTTGGGTCACCACATGAGGAACTGTGTTAAAGGGTCGTGGCATTAGGGAGGTTGAGAACCACTGATCTAGAAGTCCTGACCGGGCTATTATGATGCCTTATGAAAGGTCCTGGGGCCTGAGCCTGGAGGTTGGAAGGACAGAAGCAGGGCCTTCAGCTACTCATTGCCTCAAGACCCCACTTTCTGGTAAAAAGAATTCAGGTCCCTGCTTTGATGGGAGAAGTAGAGTCTGCCAGGCAGGGCTGCTGTGGGTCCCTGGCCCGACATCCTCCATCTGCACAGGTGTTATCCCCAGGAGACCCACAGGGGTGAGGAAGAGGATGGCTGGACTTCTGTGAGTCCCCAGTGGCACAGCTGCCCCCTCTACAAGCCCCAGATCCCCTGTAAATGCTTCTGATGACCATGGCTGGTCCCCTCCTGCCACACCACAAGGTGCCCAGCACCAGGATGACTATTTCTGGATGATTTTTTCCCCTAATCCCAGCAGGGGTCTCAACTCTTGGACAGGAGCCTTGTTTCTGAACTTTCTCGCTGTGCTGTGGGCCAGCATGAGGTCACTGCCCACTTCCAGAGTCTGACTGGATGTGGCCACTTCTCCAGGCTAGGCCTGCACTCCTCTGAAATCTACAGCTTAGGTGCTGTCCAGTAGGCGGGGTTTGCCTGTCTCAGCAGCAGCTTCTAATTCTAATGTAAGCGGTGGCAATCATCACGCGGTAGAAAAGCTTTGAGCTGGGGCTGCAGAGATGCTGCTGCCGGAGCATCCTGATAACAGGGACCCCAAGGTCAGGCTGGATACTGCCAGAGACGAGGGCCAAGGCTGCTGGATCTCCCAAGCCTTGGGGTGGTTTCCTCATCAGAGCACAATGGGGACGAAACTGACCTATGTCCCTGAGGATGGGAGGTTGCAGAGCGGGGTCCATCTTTTTAACCATCTTTATGGACTCAGAGGTAAAGGCCAGCAGCATCTGGAGGACAACAAATTCTAGCACAAGGTTGCTTTCTGGAACTAGCATGTCGGAGGAATGCCTTCTCAAGCAGCTGGGTACTCATGAAGGAAGCTGGGGTCCTAGGGACTGGGACCCATCGTAGGGACCCCAGGCAGGAGCTATGCTTGGGTGAGGGTCCTGGGTTGATGGAGTCCAGGCTGGGTTTAGGACAGGCTGCTTGGTAACAGAAGGAAGTCATATATGTAGGGGTCTAGGTAATAATTAGGCTTGGCCAGGGGGCACATGCTGGGGGAACCCCAAAATATATCAAGTGTGTTGAAATCGGGATGGTTAGATGGTTTTTACTGATTTGTGTACTGCTCTCCCAGGGAGCATGAGTTCAGGTCCCAGCATCCACATCACAGGTTTAGAACTACCTTTAACTTCTGGCATCCTTGGCTACCTATATTTATGTGTACACATACAGAGATACACACACACACACACACACACACACACACACACACACACACACAAATAATCTTTAAAACCTGTTGACATCTCAGCCCCAAGAGATGGGAAACTTGGCAACAGGAGGCTGGTGCTAGAATTGCCCAAACATAGCATGTGCCTGGCCCTGGTCCTGGCCTTTCTAGACTGTGACTAGAGCCCAGTCTCCTGGCACTGTGGAGACAGGGTCTTAGGGCCTAAGCAAGTACAGGAGTTTCTCAGCCTGGAGCCTCCGTCCTTGCTGGTTTCACTGAGGTTGTCACTATTACCTCATGTTAAAAGGATAAGAACTAAGTCTCAAAGAGGGAACATGACCATCAAGAATGGCAGCAGCAGATGGCCAGCCAGATGTACCTGTCTATCTGGGCTACGCCTCTCCTCTTGGCCTTGACAGTCTCTCCGAGTACTGCTCAGTTTGTCTGAAGCCTGTGTTCCAATGGTAACCAGCATAGAAGCCACCCAGGGCACTGGCTTAGCGGCCTGGACTCATGTTAACAAGGAACCAGACTGTGTGGACCAGGTGGGTGAAGCTGAGAGGAGATAGTTCTGGGTCAGGAAACCCTGTGGAGTCCTGCAGCTTCCGAAGGTAGGTTATCTGGGCCCTCCTGATCCCGCCACCCGGACTGGCCCAGTCCGCTGACAACACACACTGGCTTAGTCCCATGCTGACTAGCTGAACTTCAGGGCCTGGCCAAGCCTTGGCCTGAGCTAGTGTGGCCATATCCATCTGCCATCCCCATCTGCCCAGGAGCAATCCTTACTGTACCTACTGGAGGGCCCCCAGGGGCTGGGAGCTATTTCAGCTGCTCCAGCTTCTCTATAACCGCTAGGATTCAAAGAGTGGATTGTGCCAACGTCAACAGAATGAGAATGAGAACAAGACAGCCGCGTGGCACTCTGTCAGGGAGAATGCCCAATTAGGAGGGTAGCTGTGGGGGCAGGGCGCACTGGGCCTATGACACAGGGAATTCTTGGGTCCGGGAAGGTTACGCACAGCTTGGGGTTCACAGCAGTGCACAGTGGTGACCAAGAGAGGTGGCCCAGGAAGTCCACCTGCAGGCATGCTGGATGCAGAACTCAGCTTGCCCCCAGCAACATCAGAGACACCCAAAGTGTGCACTCTGGCCCACCTCGGGTTCTGAGGAGAAGTACATGGGGGTGGAGGTGAGGACCCCTGCAGGCAGATCATGAAGGCTCTGCCATAGTCCAGGCAACCATGTGGGTCTAAGGCACAAGTTCACCACATAGAGATTTGGGGTTGGGTGCTGTATGTGACGTCCCAGGCAAGACCAGGGAGTTCCTCAACTCACAAACCCCAATTACAGGTGCATTTCACTCTCTTTTCGGGCCAATAGTGCCGAGGAGGGATCTATATAGCCTGCAGCTTGGGGCCTGGAAAGGAGACTTCAAGGCAGATCTCTCTCAGGGACTAATCTTCTCTTCTGCCAATTCAGGTCTCTAGAACTATCGGGAGACGTATGATAGTGAAGTGGATCCGGGGGGGCGGGACTGCTCAGTCATTGCCTGACCCCAGAACCCACCTTTCCCTGCTGGAGCTCGTCCCTAGGGTCTGAGGATCTGGCATGGGTCCCAGGAAGCAGGCTGCGGGGTCTCAACCACCAGGCCAGACCCTCGGACCCCGTGGACTCCTCTTCCCTGTGGATTAAGGTCTGGCCTGGGCCCCGTGTCCCCACGGTGTTAGCACACAGTCAGCGGCCGGGGAGCGGGCTCCTGGAGGACGTGGCAAATTCCACGGGCGGCTCCTGAGGCCCACGGGAAGGTCTAACCATTGGGTGCACGCCTGGGCCTGTCTAGACTGAAGCCAACTGCAGAAGAGGCAGTGGGGGTGAGCAGAGCAGGGCCAGAGTTAGGAGCACCTATGGGCAGCAGGGTCTGAGGGACGGAGGCTTCCGCTGCTGCCAGTCAGGGGTCAGGTCTGTGGGTAAGAAGAGCCTGGTGCTGTCCTGGGTGCCGGGGCTTCCTGCCTCAGCGGACGGGTGGTCACAGCCTCCAGCCTGGGCTCCAGGAGGAAGCACAGGCAGGACATTCTGCTAGGTGCTGCTGACCCTGAGACACACACAAGCTGAAACGGAAGGAAGAGGGTGGGTGGGACCCGAGGCCAGCGAAAGGAGACTTCCTGGGTTGTGGGCGTCTACCAAGGAGGTCCTCACAGCGGGCAGCCCCACACAGAGGAGACCCCGTCCCAGGCTTCGGGAGGGCGGGTCTGCGCTCCCACGCATGCCCCGTTGCAGGGTCTGCCGGTGAATGGGGCCCATTCCTAATGTCACCCCCTTTCTCTACACATCACCCCTGGGCCACCTCACTCCAGAAGTAAGCTCAGCTCCTGCCAGTCCCGGAGTCCGTAGCTGGGTCTGGAGCCTGGGCCGCCCTGAGGAGGTGAGGGATTGCGGGGCTGAGCCCCTTTCCTCGGGGTGAAGTCCAGCAATGCTTGGGGTCCCTGTAGTGGGGGACAGCCAAGCAGGAGGACATGGAAGACAAGATGGCACTGGTAAGGATGGGTGGAACCTTCCAGGTGGTTCTAGGCACCCCCACCCTGGCTTTGTCCACCCAAAGCTGTGGAACTGACAAGTGGGGCCGTGGCCCCGTTTCCTGTTTGGGCCTCACAAAGCTCCGTTCACTCTCATGGTCAGCAGGGCGGTGCCAGGGACCAGGGTGCCAGGGTCAGGGTCTCTGGGCCCGTGTCCCGTCACTCCTCTTCATACTGGCCAGCCTCAGGTTGTCCTCTCCCCCAGAGTTGACGCAGCCCTGTCCCCAGCCCCCGCGAGACGTCCTCATTAGTATCACTGCTTCCATTGGCTTTGTAAGGCAAGTCCTGCATCTCTGAACCACTCCTGCTTCATATATGGTGAGCCAGGGCCGGTGGGAGGCAGGAAGCACATCATAGCTGTGCTGTGATGGCTGGCACAGCTTCTTGGCAGTCTGGCACAGTTCCTGGACAGAGAAATCCGGGACCCCAGACCCTGAGCCATGAGCACGCAGGATCCTGCCTTTCGACCTGCTTTACGGGCAGGCCTTGCGCCGTTTCCCTCACCAAAGGCCCATGGGGCTGAGAGTGAATGGCTCACCATTTGCTCCCTAGAACGCAGAAGGTGCTCTCTGCCTGATCCAGTGCTGGCCTGGACATGAAGACTACCCGGTCCCAGCACCCTGGCCCGGTGAGCCTTGCCTTCAGGTTCAGTTCTCACAGAACCGAGACTGGAGTAGGGCAGCCCTCACTTTACCAGCCTGGGGGGAGGATGGGGGTCTGTGTCTGCTAAGTGCAGCAACTCCAGGGAAGGAGCTTTGCTAGTCTGCTTCCCCTCACAGTTGTCTGTCTGTCCCTGTGGCCTCTGAGCCAGCTGTGTTTCTGTCCTTCTGCGGGATGGGGGCGGGGTGCTGTACCTGTACTTGGTGGAGCAGGATGGTGACTCCGGGTGGTATTTGCATTGACTCCTCCGAGCTGGCCGAGGTGCCAGGCTGCCTCAGTGGTAAGTGGCAGGTACACTAGGCGTGGCCCACTCCTCTGGGTAGTGCTGAATTGAAGGTGTTTGCTCCCTGAGATTAGCCTGTACAGAGTAACCCCACAGAGGTGCTGAAGCCGCAGTCAGCTGCTGGCCTGAGTTCGGGGAGTGGGCTGTGGGCAACTTCTTCTCTCGTCCACCCCCCAAGTGCAGCTGCCCTGACTCACCGGGCAGGGGGAGCGGCACCATCCATGGACCTCATTCAGATGCCAACCCAGCAGTGGGGTCAAGAGGGGCCCAAGGAGCCACCCTTATAGGCTTTCTGGAGGGTGGCGGAGGGACCAGAGTTCAACTCCCCAGCTGGAGTCCCCGCTGTGGTCGGGGACTTATGGCCAACTTGTCCCTCCACAGGCTGGAGGGTTTCTTGTGTGGAACTGGGAAAGACAGGGTCCTGGAAGGTACTGGCTGGGGATGAGGTGGCATGAAGGCCAAGGCCACTCTGTGGGAGCAGAGCCTTTGAGGGAGAAACAGGGAAGGGCTAGTCAATGGAACAGACGGCAGGTGGACAGACGGACAGACCACAAGCTTACACGCTAGTTAGAGGAAGCAGAGGGAGGGTGCAGCCGTAACCAGGCTGACAGGTAACAGCAGCAAGATGGGCAGAGAGGACGGCATGGGAGCCGGGGAGGGCTGGCCAGGAAGCCTCAAGATGAAGCCGCAGCCCCAGGGAGGGCACCTAAGCAGAGTCCCTGAGCCCCTGCGGCCCAAACCTCTTACGCCCTCTGCCTAGCAGTGTGCCAACGGCCGCCCAGAAACCCACAGCTCGGCCGGGGCACAAGTTCCGCCCTCTTATCTCTGCCCTCCCCTCCCCTCCCTCCTCCATCATTTTTCAAAAATAATTGTGAGGCCACCATCAGACAGTAGCCGGGCCTTGCCCCGGGCCCGGGCCCCAGATCGCTGGCTCGGTTCGGTGTCCCCGGACCCCCACAGGGTGGCCTGGCTGGCAGCTGCGTGCAGAGTTCGCCCTGCGAGGTCTTCATCCTTCTCTAATTGTCCATGTTTTCTTCTCTCCTTTGTCAGCAGCTCTGCAAAGCCTTGGCGGCATCATTAATGCAACTGGAGTGCTCTGGTGTGAGGAGGGGGCTGCCCGGCTGCCGCTCCTCTTCCCGCCCTGAGATGGATGTTCCTTTATTGCCCATAAATCTCGGCACAGTTCTCTGTGAAGACAAATAGGAGGCCTCCTAGTCCCTCGTGTTTGCTGGGCTGGTCGGTGGTGGGTTTAATGAGGCCCCAGCACACACAGGAGCAGCTCTGGAGAACCGAGGGGCAGACCACACCACGCTGGGGCTGCGACCGAGCAGCCCCTGCCCTCCTGCTTTGTCAGGAGAACTGAGGCTGGTCCACTCGAGAGAATAACACGCTACTCCTCCCTCACACGGGCTGGACCCGCCGCGTGGCCTGCTCTTGCCCATCCAGCCCTGAAGCAGCCCAGGTCCGTGCTTGCCTGAGCAACCTCAAGCGGCGCCTGTCCGCCCTCAGGAAGCCTTCCTTCCCGGGGCTTCCTTTGGAACACAGTCGGTGCCTAACAGGGGCATGAACCAGCCAGATGCCCAGATGAATGGGGCCCTGCCTCTCCCCGCCTGTGCTGAAGCATGAAGGGCATTTCTCCAGGTCCAGCCACAGTACCCGCCAAGAGGGCAGGGTCCAAATGGGAGCTGGGTGTCCGCTGTGCAGCCAGCCAGGCCTCGTGTGGAATAGCTATTTGAGCCAGGGAGGCAGGCAGATGTAGGGGTGTGTGTGTGTGTGTGTGTGTGTGTGTGTGTGTGTGTGTGTGTGTGTGTGTGTGTCTCAGGATGTCAAGTGGATTGCCCTGCTGGTGTGCCCACAGAAGTGAGGTAGGTGTGAACTGATAGCCTGCTAAGCCCGGTCAGGTTTCCTTCTACCATTTGCTACGTGACGTTGGGGGCCCTTGCTCCTCAAACCCCGAGTGTGAGGGCCAAGAAGACAGGCTATGGCTTGGCCTTGGAGTGTGAGAGGCTGTGTGGAGAGGGCTCAGGCAGCATGGAGATGCCGATTTTAAGGCTGAATCCACAGTGGCTTGAGATGACTTTGGGGCCATATGACGACTAGACAATTGATTGCAGTGGTCACGTAGTCAGCACGGCCTGGAGTGTTGTCTTCCCTCCCAAATGACATCCGGGCTGCCCAGCACACGGAGAGAGGTTGATACCTAGAATTCTGTGACATTTCTGTATTCCAGAATGTCCTGGGGGCAAGCTTAAAATCATAGGCACTTGTGTAAGCAAGTGTGACCTCAGGTCCATCCCTGTTCAGACACATCTCCACACTCCTCTGGCCTTCACACCAGGGGTATCAGCAGTGTCCCCGTGGGCCCTGGACGTAAGGTTCCCACCCCGTGCTGGGGAGGCAGAGACCCGGGGCCTGGCCTGTGGCTAAGGCATGTGTCCCCCCGCCCCCACGGTGGGAGGGGCTCCCCATCTTGCTGCAGCTCCCCTCTGTGCCCAGCTGGTCTGACAAAGTCTCACTTCTCCGCAAACATGTTTCTGGCATGTTCCCAGTCTCACTGGACACTAACTGGACATCAACTGCTGCGTATTCTGCTGCTTCTATTATTTCAGAACTAATTTAAGGATTAAAAAGCAATTCTCCCAATTACTGTGCCAAGTCCCACCAGCGAGGTTAACGGGACAGATGCTTCTCTAAATCCAGCTGTGCAGCCCGGAAGCAGCTTCTGGGACACCTCGGTCTCTGAGGGACCTGCAGGCATACCTCACCACCCTCCTAGGGTCCTGAGTGACCTCAGGAGATCCCAGCTCTGAGCCCAGAGCCTCAAGAGCTGCTTGCTCTGGGCCCATTTCTCAGAGTAGCTATAGCCACTGTGAGCCAGGCTCCAGATGTCAATCTCCAGAAATTATGCTCAGTGGTGTGGCCTTGACAGGGCTTGGGATACTGAGCCAGGTCTGTGAACAGGGAAGGATTCTATCACAGGGAGCCCTGTGGTTGGCCTAGAAACCTTGGAAGGGGGCCAGGTGTGTCCATGGCAAAGCAGTGGGCACCCAAGGGGGGGCTGACACTCTCCACAGTGCTTTCCATGGCTTTAATTAGCATCCTGCACAAGCCTCAGGGACCCTGAGACCCAGGCTGGACAGTGGCCCAATTGATGCCCGGAACCTTACCTAAGGGAGCCCGCTGAGCCAAGCCTAGGTGGGGAGGGGTAAAGAGGGGTTAGGGTGGGCCACAGTGGCGTCCTGGGGCTTTGGCCCAACCCCCACCCCTTCCAGGTCCCTCCCCATCACCGGCCGGTGATCTCATCCATTCCTGGGCTGTAAATATCACCCAAATGCTCACGACTCCCAAATGTGTCCTCCAGCCGGGCCCCTCTCCTGAGCTCAGCCTGCACAGCCCACGCGACACCCCCGCCCAGATGTCTCCTGGGCCTCAACAAGCCGCTCCTCCTGGAACCCCCTCCTCGGGGACAGGCGCCCCTTGCCGGCTGCTTAGGGCAGACGCCTGGGAGCCCTGCCCACCGCCTCCAACCATCCTGTCAAGTCCAACTTGAAACACATCCCCTGCCTTCTGGATCACCCACCCCTCAGGTCTGGCCCTTCCTGTGTGCAGGCCCCACAGCGTACACCACTGCCAGAAGAGCCGTCTCAGGAAATCAGAACCTGCTCACCCTCCCGCCCTGAGACAGTCAAAAAGGATGCGCGCTCTCTGCACACCTCCGACCATTGCCTGCAGACCCTGCCCCTGCCTCACCTTCACTGACAGCCTGGCTAGACCACTGTCCCCACTCTACATGTCCCAGATTCCTCTCTCTGGGGAGGGGAATGGACAGGACAGGGACAGCAGCACCCAAGTGATGCATCTCCGGCTGTTAGCCTGGTTACAGTACAGCACGTGGTCCCGTGGTAGCCTTCCTTGCCATTACTGGGGGCTGGCTTCCAATGCCCACCTGCGGGCCAGCTGTTGGTAACAGAAAGTGGCCCGAGGCAAGACAGAGCCTGTCAGTGCGGAGTAAGCTCAGCATAGGTAGTGAACCCCCTGATCCTAAAGGCACGTGAACTGAGATGGGACCCTCTGTTCTGCAAGCCACTACAAGTGCCGATATCTGCTGTACACGCCCAGCTCAGAGCCCCTAAGGTTCTTTGCCAATCGTCCTGACTTACATTTCGGAACACGTAGCCTTACCTCCCAGCTCTGCCCCTCCCCTGGACTCAGCAGGCTGGGTTGGTCTTCTCAAATGGGCAGGAGCTCCTTGGGGGTGGGGGGAGTCGAGGAAGACCCCTGTCCACCAGGTGCAGGCCAGCAGCCTCCCAGGGTGCCGGGGAGTGCCGATTGGTAGCTGTCTTCTTCACAGGCTGTGCACAGAACCGCCTCTGCCAGGGCTGGGAGGGCAAACAAGGTGTTGGAGGATGCCTCCTTAGGAGCTGGCAGACCCGAGGCAAGCAGTGACCTCACCTGTGAGACCTGCTCCAATTGCAGCGTCCCCAGCCTTGGGACAAACAGTGATGCCCAGGCCTGGAGCTCAGGCCAGCGTCCACTGTGCAGAAGGACAAGCTGCAGGTGTCCGTGTGGACAGCTATGCAGGTATACGCGGTATCACCAGCAGGCCCAGCCCGGGGGAGGGGGAGATTCCTGGAAGAGGCTCCCTGCTGAGGAAGGACAAAGCCAGACGGCCTCAGCACCCTACCTTTGCCCCCGTCATTCCTCAGATGGTGACTGTGAGCACATTTCCCCATCCCAGCCTCCTCCCTGAGTTTCTGGATCCCTGGCCGCCCCCGTGGCCATCTGGCTCCCCCAGTTCCCTCCCCCAGTCCCTGCATTTTCCGCCTCCCTTCCTCCCAGCTCTCGCCCTGTGGGAGAGGCAGACCCCCGTCCTGTGCCCCTCACCACTACCTCCACCCACAGTTTTCTGGCCAAGAGGCGCTCTCCCCTTTGTCTGAGGCTTTCCCAGCTCAGGCCTCAGGGACTCGCTCACACATGCATCTTCTTGTCTGTGCCGTTTTTAAGCACATGCACACACACGTGTCTGCGAGGCTCTGCTCTGCCATGTGTGTCTGTTATGAGCTCACGTGTGTTCGTGGGTACGTGGATCCTCAAGGGCTGTGGGGTGGTGTGAGGCACCCAGGCATGCGGGCTGTGGCCCGGGGCAGCGATATGAAAGTGCCCACAGTCCTTGCGTGGTCTTGAGATCGCCTTTGCAGCCACCCCACTCCTGGTCATTCTCCAGCAACGGGAGCATGGGCTGTACATCTCACTCGCAGCCTCCTCCTGGGCTGGACAGCCCCAGAGTAGATGTCCTCACAAAGACAGCTTGTTCAGCGCTGTGCCGAGCCGGGCAGTAGTCAGCCCAGCTTTCAGAGAAGTTGGCTGAGCTCAAGGATGTCAGCTACGGGACCATGGCACCCGTGCAGCTGGGGGACGGCACCCATGCAGCTGGGGGACGGCGAGAATGTCACTTCACTCCCGTACGCGGCCCCCACCCCCACTGCGGCCCAGACTGCCCCACCAGTGAGGGTGGGCAGTTCTCTCCTCTCAGGCCTTCTGTGCCGGTGTCTGAAGGAGATGCTATGCTGGGACCCACCCTCGTTTCTCACCACCCACAGTACCGCAGCCCAAGAGGCCACAGCATAAGAAAAAAGCTCTTTATTCCGCGTCATCCGATATTTTACACAAGTAAAATAAAATTCATATCTCTATATACCGCAATCCGGGTGGGAGGCGGCGTTCTGGAACAAACGCCACCCCCGGAACCCTGTAAACATGATGGGGTGGAGATGGGGGTGGGCTGGTGGGGAGGCATCTGTCAGGGAGGGCCTGGCCTGCCCCACGGAACCTGTCCCTGGCTCTGGCTGGCGGCATGGAGGGAGACCCCATATGTACACACACCTGGTGGCTGGTGGCTGGTCAGCAGGGCCCGAGCACTGTCCAAAGTACCAGTGCGAGGCCCAGAGGAGCAAGGCTGCAGGCCAGAGCAGGCAGGGCCCCCGAACCCTCTGCTTCCCCGGCCCCACCGCCTCCGCTTCCTGCCTGGCCCAGACGGCAGTGGCTGCGGGTGCGATTCTTTCGGGAACAACCTGGCCTCCTGCGGGGACCGGTGGTGGGCAGTCCTGGTGGTTCGGAACCCCCAGGCCGCAGAGCAGTCAGTGGAGGCTCTGCGGAGCTGGGCAAAGTCCCAAACGGAGAGTCATTGATGTGCCGTGGGCCTGAGCCATTGCCTGGTGGGGTGTCACCCGGGGGCACGCGACCCTTGAGTGCATTACCAGCAGAAGCTGGCCGTCCGGGTTCCAGCACCGAGGCTTTGTCTACAGCGTCCGGCTGGCAGCACTTGGGGAGACTCAGTAGCTCCTCATCAGTGAGCTGAGTGGTCTGGATGGGGTGGAAGGGCCCTGGAGCCACGACACAGCCCTCTAGGTCACTGGCAGCCAGGCGCTTCAGATCACGGCCAGCCAGGCGTGGGGGCAGGCTGCAGGGCACCTCTGACGAGGAACCTCTGAACTTCTGCAGCCAGGCCCAGAGCGGACGTGCCCGGCAGTCGCACACCCAGGGGTTGTCATTGAGTCGCAGGTACTGCAGGGACCTCAGGGGCACTAGGACCTCTGCGGGGAGCATGGAGAGGTTGTTGGCAAACAGGTAGAGGGTCATGAGTCGGCCGAGGTCCTGGAAGGCATGTGGATGCACACGAGTCACGTGGTTCTGGTGTAAGAGGAGGCGGTCAAGACTGTGCAGGCCACGGAAAGCGTGCTCAGGCACGCTGGGGATACGGTTGCCATGCAGAAAGAGGTGCGTGAGGTTGCCCAGGTCACGGAAGGCATTGTCGGGCAGCGCCTGCAGATTGTTGTCTTGTAGGTAGAGGTACTGCAGGGCCACCAGTCCACGGAACAGGCCGGGGCCCAGCTCCTGCAGGCCGCATCGATCTAGGTGCAGCGTGTGCAGGTGGCCCAGGCCACGGAAGGTGGTGGGGTCCACGACGCGAAGCTGTGCATTGTCACTGAGGTCTAGTTGCTCCAGGAGGGTCAGGCCCGTGAAGGCAGTGGCATCAATCCGGGCCAGCGCATTAGAGTGCAGCCACAGGATGGTAAGATTTCGGCATGAGTGGAAGCTGGCAGCTGGCACATGAGAGATGCGGTTGCCATGCAGGAAGATTCGCTGGCTGGAGGCTGGGATGCCAGTGGGCACAGCCTGCAGGCCTTGCTGGGGGCAGCTGGTTGTCACCTTGGGCTCACTGTAGCACACACAAGCACCAGGACATGGTGCTGCTACCCGCCAGGCCTGTAGCCATAACACCCATGCCAGCAGCCGGCTTCCTGTAGGCAGAGGAAAAGGTGATCAAACCAGGGCCCTAAGAGGTGGGAGCTGATGCTGGGACCAGTTCTCTTTGGGTTGGCCTGCCAGCTCTGCGAATGGAGCTGTAGGACCTCTGCCTTCCATGACATACAGACAATACTGGGCTGGAAGCTGTCCTTGGAGGCACATATTCCACACTGGTGATCAATGCCTGCACCCCAAAACCCTCATGCCACCCTTCCTCACACACCTGCTATCGGGACTGTTGCTCACCCCCTAGGGTCACTCTAGTCAGCCACCAAAAACACCTATGTGAAGGCCTTCTGGGGTAGCTGCACACACCGTCTCAGGACTCGGGGGCACACAGCCCCGGGACCTGTTTGTCTCCATTGGTCTTAGCCTTATCCTTGGTCTGGCCAACTCAGCCCCGCCAGGCTACAGGTTAAGATGGAAAAGGGGAGTCTGAAAAACACCGTAGGAGCAGCCTGAGACTCATCCCTAGGCCTACCAGGTCCCTCGGCCCAGGCTGTGGAGGAAGACTGAGGCTCACAATCCACGCCCTGTCCAGGCCTCTACAGCTCTTGATAACCCCTGGAATTATAGAGAACCCCTCATGCCAAAATGGGAGCTATGTTGAGCCCCTGAAGGGCTTTGTCTGTGGGGTCTCCTGAGGCTGGGGTAGGTCTCCTTACCAGCTATCTGAGGAAGAGGAGCGGGAGTGGGGAAGGTGGGGAGGGAGGGCCTCTCCCAGGCCCCCAGGGCAGGCTGCTCCCTCCTCCACACAGCCTCCCTTTTAAGCACTTCCTGACTTGGCTCTGAACACCTTCTGCAGCCTCCTCCCCCGGCCTCATTCTCTGCTCCATCCCTTCCCAGCCTTCCTGCCCATCCCTGTTACCATCCTACCTCCCTGGCAGGCCCAAGGCATCAGGCCCCATCCTGGTCCCTGGGCCAGATATACCTAGGTGTGGCCAAGGACGAGGGCTGGGGTGCCACATTCCTAGGAACAAGCTCCTCGGTCTGTCACTAGAGCCCCATTTCTGCCGAATGGAATGCCGAATGCCGAAGGCTCTTTCAGGAGTGAGTCTATTAAAATGTGAATCCCCCTGGGAGGGTTATGGCTTATCAGCTAACACCGTCATTGACAGCTAACACCTGTCTTGACAGCTAACACCTATCTTGGCAGCTAGCTAAGAGCAGGATTCTGCAGACAGGAGGCCGAGAGGCTGGCTAACTGCTTGGAGGTGGGAGAAGACCCGGAGCCAGCCTTCCCTACCCAGCCTTGACCTCTGGGGACTGCTACTCCTCCACCCTGGGCCCCTTACCACAAAGGGTCCTTGTCTGTGTGGTGCATTCTGTCGCTCAACTCCGGAGCCCCACAGGCCAGGCAAGCCTAGCAGCCCTGCACGCTTTCCGGCTCTGGGCACCCTCTTCTCAGACTCAGTGACTTCATGCAAGGAGCTTGGGTTTGCTGGGCCTGGGGTCATTTGTTGGCAGCTACAGTGGTAAGTCAGGCCCAGGAGCCCCCGACTCATGGATGCCCGCCCCCTGCCCCGCCCCGGGCTGGCCATGTGTGGGTTGCACTTGGGCCCGAGGCTCTGTCTAACGAGGCTCTCACATTCTCTTCTTACATGCCCTCCCGGGGACACCCCTTGTCACATCAGGACACCATACCATGTGCATAGCACCTCCTGGTTCTGACCTCAGAACCCAAGGCTGGGCAAGTGGGGGGCTTTCATGCACCCAGGGCCAGGCTGGAGATTTTACTAGCATGGGTTCCTGGGCAGGGGGCACATTATCAGCCCTGCCATGCCACAGACTGCCTATTCTGCAGAACGCCATGCTGCCAACTGGACCTCACAGACACACCGATCTCTGTGCCACCCACCACACCAGTGAGTGGTAGAGTGTGGCTCCCAGTCCTGAGGTTGCCCACTGATAGCTCAGCTAGGGTCAGTGGGGGTCCAGGGCTGAGCCACAGTAGGGAGGTGGACAATCGGGGGAGCCGCTATGCAGTGCTCAGCCTCGCCAGGCGGACGGGAAGGCACAGCTGTGTTCCTGTTGGAAATCAACTTCTAAGAGGCGGCTCTTCGCACTCGTCCCGTGAGCACAGGGGCTGGGGTAGGCTCTTCTGCCGGAGCCACAGTAATTGGCTCCAGCCCGGCCCCCCTTGGGGCCTGCCCGCTGGTCTCCATGGCAACCCCTGAGCTGAGCAAGCATGAGGGGGCATCTTTTTATGAGATAATCAAACCCAACTTTGTGGCATAGCCTGTGTTCACAGCAGGGGCTTGGGGAAACACCGGACACCTGACCAGGCGGTGCGGATGTTCCCTGACCCCACCCCAGGGCTGCCATATTCAGTCTCTCTCTGTCTGCCGCCTTGCAGGCCTGCTTTGGCTCATCTTTGTGGCTTCCGCAGTGCTTTGAGCCACAGGCCTCTGAACTTCAGGTCTGGACCCCTCCATACTGTTTTCACTCCGAAACCTGCCCACAGATTGTCACTGGAGACAGCCTTCCTTCTGGGGAGCAGCCTGGCCCTCTTGCTCCCCTGAGGCCCCCACCTGCCACTCTCAACCAGTCCCTTTCATGTCCCCCTGGGCAGAAAGTGGTCCTGGGGTCCATCCCTCTCACATGGAATCCATGCAGAGACCCTCAGGACCCCGCAGCCACTTCAGCCAGCCTTCCAAGCTATGCACAAAGTGGTATTTCTCCAGCCATACCCAAGTCAGTTTTCATCAGACTTGTGTGTGGGTCTCCTCCGGGGCTTTTCCGTGGGGAACTCACTGGCTGTTGGAACTGGGTCATGGCCAGTGGCTTAGCTCAGGTCATCCAGGGAGCCACAGGGACATGATGAGGTGATAGTGGAAAGAGCTGGTATTCTAGTGCACATGGCTTGGAGAGTTCCCAGGGAGGGCAATAACTGGATACAGACCCTGGGGTCCTCCTCCACCTGGGGCAGCCTGCTCAGGCAGGATACAGCCAATGGCCGCACTGGGCACTTGGCATCCAGCACCCGCACTAACAGCTCTTTTGAGTCAAGAGCCCAGAATCACACTCATTGAGGAGGAAGGAGGGGGAGGGAGATGGGAGAGATGGAAGGAGAGGAAAGAGGACCAGGGAGGAAATAGGAAGCAGAAAGAGGGCAGGGGCAGAGGGAAAGGAGCCAGGGAACCGGAGGATGTGAAGAGGGAGAATGGGAACGGGAGGGGCCAGGTGGGGTGGAGGCTTCTGGGGCCTTGCCCAGCAGCCACTTGAGCCAGCAGGCAGGCACTGCTGAGGTCAGCAGCTCACCTCAGCAGCCTGGTGAGCTGCTGAGCTGAGTGCCTTCTCTAGCATCTCCCCAGCCGCTGCCTTCTTACATTCCCTCTCTCCACTGTCACCCTAGCCTAGCCTGACATCCCGCGGGGATGTCCTCTTGTCCGCCCCGATGAGGCGGGCGACAGTGTAGGCTGACAGCCTCACAGACTCAGGGCACTGACTTGCGTCCTTGGGTCCTGGTGTCTCTCTCAATGACTACCCCGACAGACTCTGGAGGGAGCCTACCCGCTGGTCCAAAAGCCTCTAGTCAGTGCCACGGAGCATCTCATGCTCTTTCCATCCTCATCATCTATTTACAGATCAGGAAACCGAGGCAGTGAGTAGTGGAGCCCTGCTCCTGCACAGAGGCAGTTTAAAAGGGAGGTGAGGCGAGGGTGGGGTGTGCGTACCTGGAGGACTGTCAAGGAGAGCCCAGCCAGCTCATGAAGGACAACTGCTATGTGGCCAGGGCAGCCAGCGGGTGCTGGACTTCTGGCCTGCTGGATAGGCCCGGGGACACGGGGATCTCTCGTGCCCTCACTACCTATGGCTGGGAGGATATCTCCTCCTCCGATATCCTGAGCCGGAGTCAGGAGGCTGTAGAAGGGGCTGCCTGCTGAGGCAGTGCAGAAGAGACCACAGCTACAAGGCAGAACAGCTCAGCATACAAGGCCAGAAATAGCTCTGGGAGAGGGTGGAGGGACCGATGTCATCCCCACACTGCAGAGAGTCAAGACACCTTCTCTGGGCCCACTCCCCACTCCCCACAGCCCGTCCCTACTGACCCATCTGTACCCCGTCTTCACTCATTTCTCACACCCACCCTGGGGCCCACGGACACGTGCAGTGACTACAGCTTGCACTCACACTGTGCTTTCTGGGGCAGGAAGATGGCAGCAGCCCCCACAGAGGAAGGCCACCCTGGTCTCTGGGGGTGTGGCCACCAGCATCTGCTGCCCTGCCCTGGCCCCTTGAGGCCTTGTTTTTTATTGATCTTGACTATAGAGCAAAACAGGCAGGCCAGGTTGATATTGGTAAGGTCACTGACCACGGCCGGCAGAGACAAGACCCAAGCGGACATGCCCCAGTGGGGAAACTGAGGCCTTGCATGTGTTCTGGCTGCTGGACGCCATGTTGCAACTGGAGCAGAGCTGTTGGAAATGGCCTTTGACTGCTTCAGGTTATCCTCTTGTCACCAGAGAACTCAGAGAAATCCACCTGCCTCTGCCTCCTGAGTGCTGCAGCTAAGGGCATGCACCACCACGACCGGCCCTTTCTGTCTTATTGTTGAGACACAGGGACATGAAGCTGCCCAGGCCGTCCTTTAACTTGAGATACTCTTACCTCAGCCTCCCAGGTAGCTGGGATTACAGGTGTGTGCTGCCGATCTCTTCTAGGAATTCATTTTTGGTCCCACTTCCATTACCTAAAGGGCTCCAGAGCCTCACCAGGCTCAGCAGTATATTCTACCCTGGTACTCTCCTCCCAGACCCCGCCCTGTGAACTCTGCTCACCCTGATACTCTCCTCCCAGACCCCGCCCTGTGAACTCGGCTCTGTGACCGATGGTGCCAAGCACCTGGAGGTTCTGCCTGGCTGATGCCCACCGAACCTGGAGACTTCAGTGTCCCCTCCCCAACGAGAGGCTAGTGGCCCCCATCAGGTGGCCAGCAAATACATGCTGCCTAATTACCTGCTTCCCACCCCAGGCCTGTGTGGTCCTGCTGCTAATTCAATCCATCTTCCAGTCCAGACTTCAGTCCCCAGGACACTAATGAGCAACCAACCAATGACTGGCATATCCCTACCATAGGTATCCTATGAAAGAGACCTCCTTAGGCCATAGTCTAAGCCCCAGGACTGGCACACAAATGCCCCTACCCCCTCCTGCCCAGCTGATGCTGCCCTGGATGGAGTGCTTAGCCTGGCAGGTCTATAGTTCTGCATTCTGCCTTCTGTGTCTCATATCTACTTCTGGGTCTCCCACCCTATCCCCAAATCTGCTGTTGACCTGTGAGGCCTGGAGTGTCAGCATGTGGGGTAAACACGAGACTTGGGGTGCACGTGGTAGTTATATATACTTGGCCTCAACTGGAAGATAAGAACATATGCTGGAGGACACCCAGTAAGGGTGGGGAGGGTAGACACAGAACTGTGTTGTTAGTACACGTGGTATGCAAAACAGGATGAATGTATTACAGAAGCAGTATCCCTTGGTACGAGGG
This sequence comes from Peromyscus maniculatus bairdii, assembly GCF_049852395.1. Lineage (NCBI taxonomy): Eukaryota > Metazoa > Chordata > Mammalia > Rodentia > Cricetidae > Peromyscus > Peromyscus maniculatus. The sequence goes on along the minus strand of NC_134863.1, from coordinate 4,894,489 downwards.
GGCTGTGCAGACCTTGGGACCCAGAGGAGGGTCTGCTACCTGCAGCGAGATGAAGTAGATGACACCCCGCCCCCACGTTCTTGCATTTGTAAAACATGATCCACCAAGCAGGGAGGTGGCCTCTGCCCAGGCCGAACTTACTATGCTATAAAAAAAAAAAAAAAGTATGTGTGGGTCTTAAGGCCATGGTCAGCTTGCAGCCTCTGGGACCCACCTACTGTGTCTCTCGGCCACTCATCAGGAGGGAAGCAGGCAGACAGGACCCACTGGAGAAGGTCGGTGAATAGAGCCTCTGCACACCTTGCTAGGCTGGGCTGCCCCAGCCTCCAGAGAGCTCTGTCTGTCACAGAGGCAGCGACATCAGCAGGGCGGGCAGGCAGGGCCAGCGGGAACACGTATGCCAGGAGGGACATACAACCCCTTCAGCTAGATGCTCCCATGGAATTACCCTCCAAGGCCAGAGCACTGAGTCCATGGGGCTAGAAGAAAGGCTGAGAGGCCCCGGACAACCTGGCCCAAGAGCTGGCTGTTACATTAGCAATAGGGTGATTTTTGGCAAGCAGCCACATCTATGTGTTCACCCACGATCCATGGCTGCTTTCGGTCCAGTAACGCTGGCACAATGCATGGTGTGGCCCACAATGCTGGGCCCTTCCTACAGAAAGTTTGCCCATCTGCTTTGTGACTGGACACCTACTGTGTGCAGCCAAGGCTACGCAACCTCCTGACTAAGGAAAAGGAACCCGAGGGTCAAAGAAGACTGTTCCCGCCAAACATACGTGGCTGGGCAGGCCGAGCGCGGTGGTCTCTCACCTTAGCACAGGGTTAGCTCAGAGGAACACCGGGCAAGATCAGCATCTGGGAGGACTGGCGGTCAGTGTGAAAGGGAAGTAGTGAGTACCGAAATTCTGTTTGGGTCAGGGAAAATCAAATATCTTGCTGAAGACACTGTCAGGGGGCAAGAAACTGAGCATGCATAATAGAACACAACTTGGAAATCAAACAGGGAAGCTGAAGCAGAATGGCAGAGTCTAGCCTTGGCTAACAGACATTCACAGTTAAGAACAAAGGACTTGTTATGGGCGAGAATACTTAGCTCAGAAAAGGTGAAAGCAGTACTTTTTGATAAACAGGAAGGTCTGGACCACTTCTGATGACCTCAGAACCAGCTACTTATGTATGGCCAGGGTCACAAACTGAAAGTGGGCATCTCCATCATCATCATCACTGTCATCACCAACACTCTTGTCACATCACCACCATCACCACGAGGACTGTCACCGTCACCATCAGTCGTCATTAATGTCACCAACACCGTAATCACCATCATCACTGTGCATGGTCATCACTGTCATCACCACACTGTCATAATCATCATCATCATGGTGTTAGTCAGCTGTCTGTCACTGTCATGAAATCCGAGCCCACTTATCAGGGAGGTAAGGTTTATTTTGGTTCACGGTTTTGGAGGTTTGGGCCCATGGCAAGGCAGGGAAATTGTTCACTTCATGGAATCCAAGAAACAAAAAGAGAAAGAACGAGAAGGGAATGGGGCCTTACACGTGTTCAAGGGCACACTCAGTAACTTAACTTCTTCCCCTAGAGCCAATCTCCTAAAGATTTTACCACTTCCCACCATGGACTGGGGCTAGGCGTTCAGCACAAGAACCTCTGGGGGACATTCAGGATCCAGAAGGAAGAAATTACCACCATCACCACCACCATCACCACCACCACCACCACCACCACCACCATCACCATCAATCAGCACCACCACCACCATCATCAATCAGCACCAACATCACCACCACCACCATCATCATCATCACCACCACCATCACCACCATCATCATCATCTTCAATCAGCACCACCATCACCACCACCACCATCAGCGTCACCATCACCATCAATCAGCACCATCACCACCACCATCACTACCATCACCACCACCACCACCATCATCAATCAGCACCAACATCACCACCACCGCCACCACCATCACCATCGGCACTATAAGCACTATACCAGCTACAAGCAAAGATTTGGATGGAAAACACTGAGACAAGCTTGGAGCACACAGGGAGAGCAGCCAGCTTCACACAAAGGCAGAGAATCACAGGTCAGTGAGCAGTGGCCTTGTCCCAAGGAGGTTCCATTCCGGCACCAGAGGTTTGAAACCATTCCAGAGTGTCTTGGATGAGCAGCTGTTTTCTAGGGAGGCACTGTCATGGCCACCATAACTTCAACCTCACTGGAGACTCATTAGCAAGGCAGGACAGAGGAAAGATGAAGGAAAGAAGGGAACATTCCTGGACAGCTCTCTGCTGAGGGTTTCGTGACCTCCCTATGGTACAACCCCCATGTGGTGGTTTGAACGAGAATGGCCCACATAGGCTCATATATTTGAATGTTGGTCACCAGAGAGTGGCACTGTATTATTAGAAGGATTAGGAGGTGTGGCCTTGGAGGAAGTGTGGCACTGGGGGTGGACTTCGGGGTTTCAAAAGCCCAACCCAGGCCCAGTCTCTTTCTCTCTCTGGGAATCAGGATGCAGCTCTCAGATACTCCTCCAGCACCATGCCTGCCTGCTGCCATGCTCCCTGCCATGATGATAATGGACTAAGCCTCTGAAACTGTTAGCAAGTCCCCAATTAAATGCTTTTTAAAAAAATACAAGTTGCCTTGGTCATGGTGTCTTTTCACAGGAATAGAACAGTGACCAAGACACCCCAGTGCACAGTGAGCAGGTGATCATTACTTCTACTCCATACATAAAGGCCCTGAGACATGGCAAAGCCCAACAGGGTACAGTGAGGCCAGGGGACTAGGCACGTAATCTGTGCCCCAGGGTCCCTGCAGCCTTACCCGAGCCCCCAGGGATCACAGGGCAGGAACAGATAGCTACTCTGGTCTTCTTGATCCCCTGCAGCAGGCCCCTCTTAGCCCAAGCCTGGTTCCTTGGGCTAGCTGAGGGTTGGGGCTCCACCCGCGGGAGTAGCTGAATAGCTGGAGAAGAGGCCAGGCCCCTAAGTCGGTCACCACAACAGCAATGTGAGAATCATGCTGGGCCAGCACCACCTCTCCAGGACCCAGGGCTGCCTCTAGCTGGAATCCCCACTGAGGTGTCCCCAGCGAGGTCTGGGCTGGGGCTAGTGTCCTGTCTCCCCAGGAGTTAACCTAGAGTCTGACACCCAAGATGGGTGCAGCCAGCCTGTATGTCTGGCCTGGGTCACTGTGATTCAGGTGAGGAGCTGGAAAAGGTGAGGCACAGTTCAACACAGGTGTGTCCTGGAGCCACAGAACCACCCTGGCTTGGCCTGACTGTTTTGTCCCTGCTCTGTGCAGAGAATGCCCTGTCTGTAGTGAAGAATAGCCCAGCAGCTAGGCTGTGCCTGACAGCCTAGCTGTGTGTCCTGCGCTCTCTACAGTGGTCTCAGCAGGTTTGTGTCCTGCACAGCCTGTCACACCTTCCAAGAGACCGGAAATCCGGCAGCATCAGCTGCTGCTCCTTCATCACCAGGGACCACTGTTCTCCCGGCTCTGCCCAGCCATCACCACACAGCAGACTCAGTGAGCCAGATACAGACACTGTCCACTCCCCTCCAGAAGGACAGTGACTGGGGAGCGTGCCCTGTGGAGAGTAGGGAGGAGAGAACCATCCAGAGAGAGGGACTCTACTCAGTATGTGGGAAGCCCAGGGCAGCTCCTGCTTGATGGTTCGGGACCCGCCAGCTGACATGCGCCATCTCAGCAGAACCCTGAACCCGCTGCCTCCGAAAAGGTGAGCAGCAGCCATCACACACGTGGGAAAAGGCACCAGTGCAGACACCAAAGGAAGTCATTCAAGAAGCGGCAGACGGAGGGTCACCAACAGCCAGAAATTGGGGGGAAATTCTAATCACTGCACCCAGGGATAGAAGTGGATTTCAGACAAGAGCAGGGTGCTATGACCAAGGAGTCAACAGAGAACAAGAAAGAGTGTCTAGAAATTAAAAATAGAATTGCTAAAATTAAAAGAATCAATAGAAGGGTTGGAAAACAAGGTCAAGAAAATCTTCCAGAAAGAAAAACAAAAAGAAAAACTGAATGAGATTCAGTGGGCAAATATAGGTCAAATGTGTTTTAGGGCAAGTCTATGAAGAGGAAACAGAAAATGGAGGACAAAAAAAATTACCCAAGAAATAATACCAGAAAATTTCCTAGAGCCAAGGGCCTGGACTTTCACCGGGCATTTACAGCAAACTTTAGGTTCCTGGGGACTCAGGGAAGCTGAGTCCAGGAGGAAAAGCTGGTCACAAGTAATGCAAGGTGGCAGAGAGCTCCCCGGAGCACCCTGGTGCCAGGTAACTGCAATGCTGCAGGACTCCGAAGAAACGCTTTGAAATACGGAATTCCGGCCCCAGCCAGTCCGGCTTGGACACATTTGCAAACATGGGAATGCTCAGACAGCCTTCCACTCTATCTTCCTCACAGGTGCTTCAGCCAAAACAAAAACATACTCCCAGAAGTCAGTGTGCTTCCCACGAAAGAAGAAAGTCATGGAGCCACAGGGCATGGGCCTAAGATAGGACGGGTGTGGGGGGTGGGGGGGGTGGGGGGTGGGGGGGATATGAAAGACCCAATGAAGAGCTCGCTCTCTTAGATGGGGCAAAAAGAGAAACAAAAACCAAGTCAACTGCACCAGAGGAACAAAGAAGGACACGTGAAAGAGAAGAGGAAGTGCACCTTCCTGAGCAGAGCCAAACGTGGGTTAGGAAGTAGAGCTGGAGGGCATAGAGCATGGACATCCTGAGCAGGGGCATGCCGTCCACTGGCTCAGGCCCCTGCTCAGCCAAGGGTGGCCCAGAACGTACCTGGGTCTCTGATCCACTCTACACTCTCTGTTAATTCAGTCGCTTGCAGGGATGCTCACTAGCTCACCTCTGCAGCCTCTCCCTCAGCCAACCCAGATGTCCCTCCACTTCCACTGTGCTCTGGTTCTATCACCGTGACCAACCCCCACGCAGATACTTCTCGCTGTCCACAGTGCTACCTCCCTGTTCGGGCTTTGGTCTCCATCTCAGGCTGTTGTGGGGAGTGGGGACGTAGTTGAAAGTCAGCAAGGGCCATCTTGTATTGGAAGTAGGACTACAGCCGCTAGGCCTCAAGCCCAAGGCCTCAGCTTCTCTATTTTCCCAATCTTAAACCTGCAACAAAGCCCAGAGCACACAGACAGGGGCAATGTGAATAAGTAATTGCTCTTTTATTAACGAGTGATAAATTATTCCTATATGATTGTGTGTGATAACGCTTGCTTATTTGAAATCAATTTGGAATGGAAATTGTTGGCGGCTTCTCACCTGCGCGGGTGGAAGCCAGGCACTCTTGCCTCCTACAGAAAAGGAGGTCACTGTATTTTGGCTACATCCTGATGCTGCTGCATTTAGGGTGCTGTGTCAGGCATCAAGGGGGGAGGGTAGTGGCCCTGGAGCTGTGAAGCCAGGGAGACCGGGTACCTCTAACCTCACTTCTGGGCAGCGCCTCTGTCCAGGGTGCAACATAGGTCAGCTCAGACTCGCAGGGTGGCTTTCCTGAGGCCTCTATCTGCAGCTCTAAAAAGTGCAAAGCTCTGTTGGTAATGTGAGGACCTGAGTTAGGATCCCCAGCACCCACAGAATAGCCAGACATGGTAGTGTGAACCTGTGATTCCAGGACTGGGAAGACAGGGACTGGAGGGCCCCTGGAGCTCACTGGCCAGCATGTCTAGACAAATTAGCAGGTTCTAGGTTTGTTGAGACCCTGTCTAAAAAGTAAGGTGAAAAGATCCCCATACTAGTCCAGGACCCAGACTCCCTTTGGGTTGAGGAAGGACCAGGCTGGGAGAGTCCCCTCCCCAACAGGCCCTAAGCCCTACTGGGGGCCACTCCAGTGACCATAGTATGGCCACAGTGTCAGGGGCCATTCCCAGATCTAGCTGCATACATCTCTCCCATATAATCCTTGGGGATCTGGGAGACCTGACTGCCACCTCACACAGGTCACACCCAGTGCCCACTGTCCAGCTCTGGCACTGCCTGGGCCACTTACAGCTCTCATTATCAAGCCTCAAAAACCACTTACCTCTTTCCTGGTCATAGTCCTAATGGTTCCACAAAACATGGCTCCATTCTATTCCCTCCCTGGAGCACAATGCTAGAGGGTTGGAGAGCTGGGCCTCTGGCGCTCCTCTTCCGACACACGGAGGCCCCGCACCATCCCCTACTTTAGCACCTCTTCCTGGGGATGCATATTTACAACTCAGCATCCAACAAGCCAGCCACATCCTCCCTCCACCCGGGCCCCACCCACTCCTTAGCTATTTTGGGGGTGGCTGCAGCAGCCACCAAGTGATCATGACTTGGCCAGCAGGTGTCAGGGGGTTAGTCCCAGGTCTGGCTGCACTCATCCTTCCCATGTGACTGTTGAGGATTTGGAAGGCAGCAGAGACTCAGTCACCCTTAAGTACAGCTACACGGGCGAGATCAGTCATCACTGATGCCTCCTGAGCCTGGGTTTCTCATCTGCGAGGCAGGAGAGCTGGTCCCAGCCTTCCATCCAATGCCAAGGTTCCCACTTGACTGGACAGAGACCTAGCTAGTCTCTGTGCACCTTGTTTCTGTCCCTGGGCCCTGGGGGCACCATGGAGGTAGAACCATGGCCTGTGACAGGCGTACGGCAGGAACACTCTGCATGTTTGGCACATGCGGCCACATGCTCACTCCAGCAAGTGGCAGATGCTGGGTAGCTGTAGAGATGGCATCCCCCGAGGATGGCCAGGGCTGGAGGGGTACTGATCATCTCCTGACTGGGGGAGGCTTGTGCACCCAAGTGCTGAGGTTCTGAGTGTCCCTCACAAGTGGCTTCACTCATGTGATGGATGGATGTTTGTACTGTCCCTCTCCACCACTGCTTTTTTTTTTTTTTTTTTAAGATATTGTCTTGCACTGCTGGAAAAGTTAGTCTAGAATTTACTGTGTACCCCAGGCTGGCCTCGTGGTGATTCCCTGCCTCAGCCTTCCAAGTAGCAGGATTACAACATGAGCTACAGTGCTCAGCTTCCCCAAAAAACATATGCTGAAGTCCCAACCCCCATGTGACTTACTGTTTGTTTATCTATTTATTTTGAGAGCCCAGAGGCCTAGGATATCGGACGCTTTGTGTTGGGCTTCGGGGAGGGAACAGGATGGAGCCATGTTTTGTGGAATCATTAGGAGCATGATCAGGAGAAAAGTAAGTGGTTTTTGAGACTTGGTAGTGAGAGCTATGAGAGGCCTGAGCTGGGCACTGGGTGTGACCTGTATGAGGTGACATCCTAGAATAGTCTGGGTCCCTTTATTTTATTTTCCCTTTTGAAATGTTTATGTTTATGGGTATTTTGCCTACATGTATATCTGTGTACCATGTGAATGTAGTGCCTCTAGAGGCTGGAAGAGGGCGTCAGATCTCCTGGGACCAGAGTTACAAATGGTTATAAGATGCCATGCGGGTGGGGACCCAAATGTGGGTCCTCTGGAAGGGCAGCCCGTGAGCATCTGTCCAGCCCCAGCTGGAACTCCTTCTGCTTTGGTCAAATGTTGATGCTTTAGGAGTGTAACCAGTGTAACCTACCCCTGACATGATGGTATTTGAGGGGTTAGTGGGAGGTGGCTAAGATTGACACCTCAAGATAAGGTCTGAAGGGTGAGGCATTGAGGTGATCCGTGGCCTAGCAGAGACTCCAGAGAGGCCATTTCCTACAGCAAGAAAACCATCTGCCCGCCAGAACAAGTAGCTCACTGGAATCTGCGTTGACACTGATCTTGGAGTCCTAGCCTCTAGAACTGAGAAAATTAATTTCTCCCATTTGTGATGCTCAATTCACGGTATTTTGTTACGGCAGTATGAGCTAATACAACCTCCTTCTCAAAACTTTAGAGTTTCTTTTCAGGTTTTCAGCCATGAGTATGATCTGGTAAAATCCAAAACGTTTCTGGCATGTTCTGTTTGGTCTCATGTTGGTGCCCGAGCAGCCCTGTGTCCTGAGGTCCCTGCACACCACAGTCAATCTTGTAGGGCAGCCCTGAGTTTATCAGGGTTTGGGAGTCCTGGGTCCACTTGTGTATGTGGGGGGGGGGCAGGCTGAGGTGGGGTCCCCAACCTCTAAGTTTATTCTTTCATCTGGAAATAGAGGTCAGGAAACCTACCTGGTCCGTGCAGGGCAGGTGCACCGTGGCTGCGTAAGAGACGTCCAGCTCACAAGCTCAGAACCGCCAGAGGCACTTGGCCTCTCCCTGAGGAACTGTCCTCACCCTGTGGAGGCAAAGCCCAGTCCCCCCTTTTCCTCACCTCCTGCAGGCCTTTGTTCCAGCAACTCCTCCTTGCGCAAGCCTGCCTTGTTCCCAGGCCCATGGCCTCAAGGAGGCTCTTCTCACCTGAACTCCACCCACCTCTTTAAGGAGACTGGATCCGATCCTTCCCACTCTTTCCACACTCCTGGCCTTGTTCCCGCCCACCTTCAGACCTACAGGGCTTCTGTGGAGCCCTCTGGAGGCAGTGCCCACAAGCTCTATCCATGGGCACTAGGGTCCTGGACATCCTGACCACAGCAGGTCTCCACCTCAGATGTCCCCAGGCAAGGCAAGGATAGGGACCATCCACAACCTGGCCAGAACTGCGGCCCTGGCCTGAGAGCCCTCTCCCTCTCTACCTGCTACCTCAGAACCACATGTGGCAAATCCTGCCCTCCCAAGGGCTGCTGTCACAGCTGATAAAGATGGTCGGTCCTGTGACCTAAGGGTCTGGAGATCCCTGGGAATTCATCTCCTGAGGCTTTGGGTCTTGGTAGCTGTCTTGGGGTGGGGAGCGCTTAGCCAGAGGGGGACCAGGCTGGTTGTGGAGATGCTGGGACCAGGGACTGCCCCTGGAGTTGCTGGGTGTGACTGAGGCCCTATGGGATGAGTGGGAATGGAGTAGGCGTCAGTGTTAGGGGGGGCTTGGAAGAGGTCTGATGCCCCCCACCCACCCACCCACCTCGAGCCACCTCCTAGCCAGGCCGTGGCTCTGGCAGCAGGTGAAGAATGGAGCGTATTAGGGCCACCATCTGTCTCGGCTGTGATGGGCTCTCTCTACTGACATCCAGGAGCTATGTAGATGGAATATCTTTATGGGAAGAGTTTTTCTTTTGCCAATTTTCGAACAGGAAGCCAGACACTTGTCACACCTGTCCTCGTGTCAGCCTCTGCCTGACATAAATTGGGGCCGAGGCAGGGAGATGAAAGACAGCCTGGACACGGCCCAGTGTGCAGAGACCACGTGTCAGGCCACAGAACACACAGCCACGGGGGTGTCCTGCTGGGGCTCGGGGCAGTGAGTTCCTCCTGCCTCCTCCCTTCCCCTGCCCAAAGGCCAGCCTGCCCTGGCGCCCCTGCCTCCCATGGAGCAGGGAGACATCTGCTCCGGCACAGCCAGCCCCCCTCCCCAGCCGAGAGGGAGGACCCCACACAGAGGGCAGGCCTCAGGGCCCCCATCCGCTCTGTTGGCCCCCACACTACACCTTTCTCTCTTGAGATTTGAGGACATCTCTTTGGAACCTGGGATGGCTTGGGGAGAAAAGATGTTACGAAGATCTCCAGGTCTCCATTGCCCAGCACAGGGCTGGCCTGTAACTGGTGATGCCAGAAGACTTGGGTGAGGAAAAGGAGGGAGAGGCCAATGCCTCCGGACGCCTTCCTGCAACGGGAGCCACCCAGAACCCAGCCTCCACGTGGGCAGCCCAGGGCCCAACAGCTTTACCAAGGGCAGGGCTAGGACCCTCCCAGAGGCACACCGAGGACCACAGCCCTCACGGGCATGCAGGTAGGCAAGGGGCAGTCCCCCTGGGGAACACCAACAGTCTGCTATTTCCTCAGACGGTGGTGAAAGTCTGTGTCTTCAGCCCTCAAGGAGACCTGAGAGATCAGCTCTGCCAGGCTCCCAAGCCACCATCATGGGTGCGGGGTGGGCACCAGCCACTCTGTACTGTCTGAGGATGGGGCACTGGACACATCTCGGCCAAGTGAAGAGTGAGAGGCTATCGGGGGCACGCAGAGCCCCGTGAAAGGGAGCTGGCTGCTGGGCAGGGCAGTGTGGAGGCAGAAGCGGTCACCAGCATTGCAAGTGGAGGTTCTGGGTGACCTTGGGCTGGCCTGTAACCCTCTCTGGACTGCTCTTCTGGAGGCTGGCCAGGCTCACATAGCAGCTACCCTGTCTTTCTGGGGAATTCTGTTTCCAGCCACAGTTTTGGGGTCCACTGCCAGGACTTCTTCCAAGGACCAAGTAGGCACACAAGCAGCCCCTCTCACGGGCTGCCAGCTGAGTGGAGATAGGAAAGTCTCCAGATAAAGGAGGTGCTACTCCTGGGTCAGCCAGGCTCCTGTGGCCGGTCTCCTGCCCAGAGGCAGAGCTGCGCCTCACGTTTCTCAAAGGTACAAAGACACCCCCCACCCCAGTCCCCAACGGAGATCCTAGCTTCTCTCTGCATTCCCTAGCTGCTGCTGGGCCTGCCTGGGGCGTGTGTACCCCACCCTCACCCCACCATGCCCTCTCTTCCCAGTGACCATGAGCTAGAGCACTCCCCTCAAGACAACTGGTAAGGACGCTCTTGGCAGACAGGCTGTGTGTGTGTGTGGGTGGGGGTGCTCCAGACATGGGCTCTTCCTGCGCCCTCAGTGCTATGCACAGGCTAGTGATCAGGAGGTCACAGGGCCCACACACCTATTCCCACTTTCTGTCTGGGGGTGGGGGCAAGGGTGGGTGGGACTGACCAAGAGTCGGAGGAAGTACAGGAATTGGGGGCTCTGTCTCCCACCAAGGGCTCCAAAGCTATCACCAACCCGTTTCCACAGCCAGTTCCCTCGGTCTACGCGGGAGGTACAGGAGTGTGGCAGCCTGCTGGGAGGAGTCCCATCACCCGGATGACCAGGAACTGGCCAGCATGGCCAAATCAAACTCCCTGTCGCCAGCTGGCTTTCATCAGCGTGTCCACCTTCACACTACCCACATGCCAACAGGGAGGCTCGGGCGCCAGCATCCGCCTTGGGTTCTGGAGCCTTCACCTGCAGCCTTCTTGGCCAACCAGGCTGCCCTTGACTGCCAGTCCCGAGAGCCACCAGCTTGGGTATTTCCCAGCAGACACAGCGGCAAGCAGGTGGTCGGGAAGAATGTGCCTCTGCTGATACCCAGCAGCCGACCGGACCTCCCTCTGCAGCTATTTGCTGGGGTGACTGCCCACTGCTCCTGCTCCCCAAACCGTCATGCCAGGGTGGGCTGCTTGGAGGACGTGGAGGTGGGGAGGCAGGCACCTGGAACCCCAGTGACAAGAAGGTCCCCATCCAAGGGCAGAAGAGACAGTTCCCACACAAGATCTTCTGGCCCACCCTAAGAGCAAATGAGCTTTAGGGGCAGCCAGCAGAGACTTCAGGTAGGCGCAGAGGCCACACGGCAAGCAGAGAGCCCGGGGTGGAATGGAGAGCATCTGTGCCTATGGGCCAGGGAGGGGGTGGCTCGGAGATGGGCTTGCAGTGAGGACTAGAAGGGAATAAGGCAAGAGGTCAGACTGGACACTGGCCTTGTCTTTGGGGATGAGAAGGAGGAGGAGGCACAGACTCTGGGCTTGGATGTTGGGTGTAGAGGATATGGCACCATCTGGCTGAGTCTGGGGAACCTGGGATGCTCAGGGGAACACAGCGGGGGATCGGCAAAGATGAGTGGCCTCACTGGTGTGAGCAAGTGCCCGGGTGCCTGTTCACCCCTGCACCACCTAGGAGATGCTCAAGCCGGTGACCCTAAGGGGTAGCCTATCTGGCTAAGATGGGTGCCGGCTGAGTGGTCTTGGGCACTACAGACCTCTAATTGGACGCACTAGCCTGGTACCTGGCAAGGAGGCAGGTTTTGTGCATTAACTACTGCCAGGCCAGGTTGAGCGGGACTCCACACGGGGTGGGGGTGGGGCACATAAGGGTAGAAGCCGTGATTCCCAGACGCCGTCACCTCTTTTCTGCTTTCCATCCATGTTTCAGTCTTTCTTGTGTAGCTAGTGTGCAGGGCCTGCTCCTGGCCCAGCTGCCGAGTGATGCCACAAGCCAGCTCCACTGTGACCACTCATGACACCCGCCATCTCCCCCAGAGAACAGCACTGCTCATCTTGAGGAGGACTCTGTGTTTTCCTGGTCCTCAGGGCACTAAGCTGGAAGGGCCACTCTGGTAAACAGCCACAGACTACAGATGACACCTCAGTGACCAGCAAAGAGCGGTGGGGCCCAAGGTCACACAGGAAGCCTGCACCGCAGGAGCTGATCCCACGGCTGCCGGACTCGGAGGAGGGGGAACTCCTGGCAGGTTCCCAAGCTGGCCCCATCTGGGCCCTGGCAGGAGGGTGAATAAAGCCAGCATCCTAGCAAGGTCACAATCGTTGGGACAAATCGAGGACACAGTGTAGGGGATTGCAGGCAGGTCGGGGACAATCTGAGAGGGCTCCCTGGAGGCAGCGAGCACCCTAGAGCCTCACTCTGGTCTGAGACCCTGGGCCCTCTAACATGTTCAGCCCCACCCCTACCTCAGTGGGCCCCTCACCCAGCTCCAGCCCTTCCCTGACATTTCCCGTGACATTTGCTGCAAAGAAATAGAGTCATAAATTCAAAGGTTAAATTTGCACATTGCCTTACAATGCCAGGAGAAACCTGTCCTTCCATCCACCAGGTGCCCCAGGGGTGCAGCTTGGTGCGGGACGTCCTACCCATCCCCTGGTCCCTCCACCCACGCAAGGATCCCCCAACACCATTTCCCAAAATGGCTTCTTGAATACGCCAGGCCATGCAGTTCGTTCCATAGTTTGCCTGTTGGAGATGCCTGCCCCCATCTGAAACCAAGGCCCTGAGATACCCTGTGGGAAAGGCGCTGCCCGAGCAGATTAACCCAGCCTACCCCAGATTCAACCGTCAAACCTCTGTGTGAAATCCAATAAGATCCCATGGACCTCCCATTCCCAGGAGGGCCGAAGAGCACTCTTGGGCAAGCTGCTCCGGACACCTCCACGTGCCAGTGTGCCGAATGGGGCTTACTGCCTGCCAGGCCCACCTGGGTCAACTTAGGGAGCTGACTTCTGCCTGCTCGGCACCTCCCTAAAGACACCTGGGAAGGTGAGCAACAGCCCCTGCTTCCTGACTCCATTTGCTGGGTCTAGCAGCCCTGGGGGAAGGTTATGGGGGTGCATGGGAACACCCCAACCACCTCAGCCTCCAACCTTCCACAGCACACAAAGTACTAGGAGCTATGTGAACAGGGCTGGCGAGAGGTGGCCCCCAAAGAGTCCGCTGAAGACATGGCCACCCTTACAGCCGGAATCTTGGTCTACTTACCATGTCATCCACGTGACATGTATAAAAAGACCTAGATGGTTGGGGGCGGGGTGGGGCAGATTAGGCCCTGGCTGGAAGCTGGCCCAGGTGTGTGGGAAGGGGCACACGTCCCGGCCCTGACGAGGACTTGTCAGGGTGTATATGGCGAGCTGAATGGCTGAAGTCAATGCAAAGGGCCGAGACATGTTTAAATGAGTACATTTTGGTGCATTCTCAGGAAGGGATTCCACACTCACCATTTAAGCATGATTCACAAGAATAGTTCCCGATGTGCAAAGTGTTTAAAATACAGTGACAAAAGAAGAATCTGCAGTACCAAACACCGGGTGTGACGGGACCCAGCCAGGCCCACGCACTCTGGGGACAGGCAGGGAGATGGGGGGCATGTCCCCCACACTCACTGCTAGGCTCCCACTGAGGGCTGTGTGGTCACCTGTCCCTTACCACACTTAACCCCGGAATCAGTGAGGATTCAGCTCCTCCATTGTCTGATCAGAGTAGGATCTGCAGGCCACAAATGAGCAAGTGAGTGATGGAGGGTGGTGAGCAAATGCAGCATCTGGGATTTGGCCACGTGGATGGCACAGGTGACCTTGGCTGCGTGTAGCCAGGCCACAGGGCAGGCATACTGAAGGGTGCAGAGGGTGCCAGGCCCCGAAGAGACGGGCAGAACAGCCACGCCGGTTCTTATGGGTCTGAGGGTGGGGGCCCTGGCTGGCTGCTGAGAGTCAGGCAGCCCTGCCCGGGGTTGAAAGTCAGGGCTCACGGAACGGGGGGGGGGGGGGGGCGCGGGGGGCGGGGGGGGGGCAGCATAAACTTCACTGACCAGGTACAGTGCTGTGCCAGGAGCCTCGGTAATTGACAGGGTCAGACCCTCTCATATACTTCTCCCATTGTGTACACACACACACACACACACACACACACACACACACACACACACACCAGTCTTCCTTCTCCTGACCCCTTTCATGGATGCGCAGCCTGAGGCTCCTGGGAGACTTTCTAGGCCACGGCCCCCAGAAGGGCTCCCTCTGCCTCCTTTGCCAGCTGGACCCCTCCCCTCCCAAGGAGGGCATGGTCCCAGGAGGCTGGCAAAAAAAGGGTGCTGGAAGCCAGGTCTAGAAGCCAAGAGGGAGGCGTGATCCCACAACCCCGACCCCTCCCCTCAGACAACTTACCACTTGGGACAAACAGCAGCAAGTCTGGGCTTCTTCAGAGCCAGTGGGCCAGCCTGAGCCTCCAAGACAGCAGGCTAAGACAGCCTTCCAGGGCCCTGGGCAGCCTTGGGGGTTCCACTTCTTGTTAGATGACCCCCCACTAGCATGGCTCTTACTCTGTCACCACAGGTCAGTCCCGCCTGGAGGAAACAGGCTCGCAGGGGCCCTGCTGGTACAGGGCAGAGCCACAGGCTCCCCACCACCACGTTCCCTGCTCACAGCCTCCTTCAATATCCCAACACATCTTCCAGGAGGAGGGAGGGGCTTAAATTGGCAGGAGTCCCAGGGAAACCCCTGTTGACTAGGAGTTGAAAAAGCGTATTTGGAGAATTTTAAAGCAGAAATGCTGGGGGCCCAAACTCCTAGGAAAGCAAGGTTTGGTGGCTGAGGCCAGCATTTCCAGCACTTGGGAGGCTGAGGTGACTCCAAGTTTAAGGCCAGCCTAGGTCCTATGGTTGCACCTGCCTCAAAGCAAAACAACAATAAAAACTCCTTGGAACAGGGCATGGTGGCACATGCCATTAATCCCAGCACTCGGTGGATCTCTGAGACCATCGCCATCCTGTTCTACATAGAGACCAGGCCAGCCAGGGCCACAGTGAGACCCTGTCTCAGTCCAGAACAGGCCCCATGCCCACGAGTAACTGATCAGCACAAAACGGACCTTTTTTTTGAGCTCTTTTTGTAAAAATCTTGCTGATTTTTTTTTGTCTGTTTTGATTTTCTTTTCTTTTCTTTCTTTTTTTTTTTTGGTTTTTGTTGTTTTTCTTAGGTTGTTTTATTTTGCTTGAAAAAGAGAGAACATGAAGTTGGGTTGGTAGGGAGGTGGGAAGGATCTGGGAGGATTAGGGAAGGGGAAAGAATATAATAAAATATATAGTATAAAAAATTAAAACAAACAAACAAAGCCACCTCCTTGGGAAATGTGGACAGACCCGACTGGGCATCAGCTTGGAAATGCCCCCAACAACCTCAGACCACCAGCAGCTGAGACAGGGAGAAAGCTCTTTAAGAAGACGAATTGTCAGGCCCGGTGAGCTCCCCTTTGCCAGGAGGGATCTGGGCAGACCACACCTGGCTGAGGTCCTACCATGGGAGCTCACCTTCCTCCCCTGGGCTGGCGTAGGACGAGAGAGATGGGAAGACGGGTCTGGGCTTAACGAAGGGAGTGGCCAGCTGGTACCCACCTGAGCTGGGTGGGTAACACAGAGCAGCGCACCAGAAGGTCACCGGGATGGAACGGCCAATGTGCTGAAGGCAGGGCCTCCCGGAGGCCCTGCTGGGTCAGATGCCCCAGTTGGTGGAGCAGCAGAGGCAGCCAAGTGTGCCCAGGCTCACACTCCTCTACTGTGGTGCTGACCTCAAGCTGGGGAAAGAATCTTCCCTGCCCAGGTAGATTCCAGGCCACCACAGGCCACCACTGCCCCCACCCCGGCCGGTGGGAGAGCGGCTGGAAGACTCTGAACCTCACAGCTTGGGCTGGGGATACTGAGCAAAACCCCTAAACACATTCCCGAGGCATTCGGTCCCAATTTGAGAAGGGTAGAGCCACAGCCCTCCTGGGTACACAGGGGCACCCACACCCAGATGCAAACTGAAATATGAAGATGTGCTCTCAGGCACACGTGGTCATGCACACAATCACATATGTGCAGATACATACGATGTTACACACATGTACTTGCACACACAGACCCAAGCACTGTGAAGGAGACTCCAGGTCTTGCCCCTCTGTCTGTGGGTCCAGCTGCCCAGAGCCTCCCTACTCAAAACCGGTGCATATCTACCTGTGAGTGGGTCCTGCTAAGGGGCCCCAGCATGTGCTAAGCATGAAGATCACAGCAGGCAGATGTGTAAATGCATGCGTGTGGTCATAGGTACGTAGGCAGGAGTGAGGACAGCGATATGTACCCTTAGAGTATGTGCACCCATAGTGTTTACGCCTGTGCACACTAGGGCAGATTTGGTATAAGTGTGCACTGGAGGTGTGCAAGACCATATGTAGCCCACATAGACACGTGCAAAGAAACGTGTGTGCAGCCTGCGGCACCATGGACATCAGCAGGGTAGATAGGGTGGGCACCTGGGGAAGGCAATGTGTTCACTCCAGATTCTCCAGGTAAGGCATGCCCAGCCTGCACGAAGCCCATCCGCCCTTGCCCCTACTGCGGGGACTTCGCACCCGGATGGGAGGAGGGATCCCACAGGGCTGCCAGGGAGGGGGTGCTTCGAGCACCAACGCCCCTCAATGGAGCCTCTCACTCTCAGGAGCCCTCCCGATCTCGGAGGAGGAGGCATTGCTTTGTGTATCTGTGTGTGTGTCCTCGCTACCTGCCCCAGGGACAGCGCTGGGATTGCCCTGTCCTCCACGCCCTCTGCCGCCGCCGACACCCCTATTCATCCCTATTTCGTTTGACCCCAAAGAAGCAGCTTCAGAGCTGAGTCCGCCGGGCAGGCGAGATACCCCATCTCGGTCCAGTGCCCACGTTTCTGCAAACCCCGCTTATTAACCCATTCGCCGCCTGTGCGCTCGCAGGTGGGACCCCGCCCTTCCAGCCCGCAGCCTCCACCCGGCCCTGGTCCAACATCTGGAACCTCGGACCCGCCATCCCTGGCCCCGCCGTCGCCGTCAACTTTCCCGCAAAGCCGCAACTTTTGCGGCTGCCGCGGGCTCCGCCCTCTCGGGGCCCAGCAGCTAGCGGCCAGCGCGCGGCGTGGCACTGCGGTGGCCCTCGGGAGCGCCCGGCGACCGGTCCCCGGCTCCGGCAGCGCGGGCCGTGCCCTCGCCCCCGCCGCCCCGCCGCAGCCCGGCTCTGGAGCCGCGCGGACACTCACCTCCGGAGGACGCCCTCTTCATCTTCGGGGTCGAGCGGGGCGCGTCGGGCACTGGAAGCGGCTTCGGGGCGGGCGCCCGTCTGCGCGCGGCCGGGTCCGCATCCAGGCGCCGCCGCTCCGGCCAGGTCCCGGCCCGGCCGCGGGACGAGGCTCGGGCGCTCCGCTCTACCGGGCCGGGCTGGGCTCGCGGGCTGCGGGCGCGCAGGGCGAGGGCGGCGGCGTGGACTGGCGGGGCGCTCGCAGCACGGGCCGGGAGAGGATGAATGTTTTATGGGATCATGTGGTTTGACGCGCGGAATCCGCCCGGTCTCCCCGCCGGCCCGGGCGGGGCGGGGCCGGGGCGGGGCCTGGCGCCGGGCGGGGCGCTCACCTGGGCGCGCGGCGCGGGCGCGAACCGGTGGGTACCGGGTGCAGGACCCGCCGGCGGGCGGCGGGAGGGGAGACGAGGGTGCCTGGCGCGCGGTCCAGGTGGCAGGAGGCGCTCAGCCACCCGGTGCACGGGCCACGCGCGGCCCCAGACAAAGGCGGCGCATTCCTGAAGAGGCGGCGGCCCCTGCAGGCGACCGCAGGCACCGCGTCCCGGAACGGGCCGTGGGCGCGGGCTCGAGGGCGTGGCGGCCCAGCCTGGCCGAGTCGCGAAGGGAGTGCTGGGCATCGGAGGGGCGCAGCAGGCCTTTGCGTGGCCCGCCTCCTGCTTGCCCCTTAAATCCCTTTGCTTGAGAACTGTCCTCGGCGACTGGTAAGAAAACTGAGGGACGAGGCTTAACAGTGCAGTGGTGCTCCCCTCCCCGGTTGTAAAGCCCACTCTACCCCCCTGTCCCAGGAGGGCACTCTAGCCTTGTCTTCCCCTGCCTCTGCACAGGTTCCCATCTCTTCCCTTTTTGCGATGGAGTACGAAGACTCCTTTGGACCCACCCTCCTCCAAGCCAGACTAATAGAAGGCAACACACACACACACACACACACACACACACACACACACACACACACACGTCCCCGTCTCCCGCTCTTGCTTGGGTGCTCTACCTAGAGTTCCTAAGTGCATTCTGGAAAACTTCAGCTGGCTGCCAGGCCATTGTCTGTGTCTCTCAGGCACAGGAGCCCCCAGGGAGCTGGGTAGGGCTCACGGTCTGCCTGCCTCACTAGGGAATGCCAACACCAAGTAGGCATGGCATACATAGCCTTGGAGACCGCTGAAGTGGCTGCAGTGGCCTGGCCTTCTGACCAGGCGTGGAGGTTACCCTACTCAGGCCTTCCCTGGCTGGTGCTCTGTGTCCCCAACCACACCTTTGCCTGCCTTGTCCCAGTCTTGGAGTTTCAGGTCACTGGAAAGTGGGTTCAGTTCCCAGGCATCTGGGAGATGAGGTGGAACCAGAATGGGCATTCACAGCCACGTCTCCATTGCACACTGGTCACTGAGTGCCATCAGGTTGGCCCCTGAAGTGGCTCTGAATTCTCATCCCCCTCCCCACCACATGGGAGGTTTGTCACATGGACAGATGGATAACCCAAGGCCAACCTCAAAGAGCCAGCAGAAGGCCATGGCCTATCATTTAGACCAACACCTTTCTTCCGGCATCCTTGAATACAGCAGTGCCCAAACCAGAAACTGAGCTCTCCTCAAAGACCACCTCAGGCCGTGTGACATGGCTGAAAATCTGAGGACAAAGCTAGAGTCCTGGGCGACAATCTTGGCACTAAGGCTTGGAGAAGGCATTTCTCTGCTGACTGCCCACTGGAGAGGTAGGGACTGAGACCCCCTCCTTCCGTTGCTGGGCCTGGGATAGGTGTGGGAGAGGAAGGAGAGCCATTGGGACCATGGAGGCTCCTAGAGCCACAAGTCTCTGGATCAAAGTCTCTCTAGATCTGTTCCTAGGTGCTCTGGGCTGGGGCCTGGACAACCCCTGCCTGCTCACAGGTCTGTGTGGTGGGAGCAGGGCCAAGATTTATAGTGTGAACTGGGTATCCATAATCTGTGAGCGTGTTTCTGTGGTCTGCATACCCATTCCGGTAAGGACTTTGGTGCTCCTCTCCAGATGCCGGGTAAGGTGTAGGCCAGCTCTGAAGGGGATCCAGTATGGAGCAGAGTGAGCTGGAGGACATTGCTCTCTTCTGAGGCAGGGGGTGTGGGAGGTTTAGAGAGGCATATTTATCAGGGTGTGGGCAGTTACTGGGCAATTCAAGGAACAGATCCCTTCGCCGGTGGGCAGGCACGGCACCCTCACACCCAGGGCCTCGAGGATGAGGGAGGGCAGCTGGCAGCTAGTGATGGGCTGGTGGAGGGCTTAGTAGGGGCTGAAGTCTGGTTAAGACACACAGACAGCCTTAGCTGACCCCTGGAGAAGAGTCAGAGGTCCAGCTGGAGAAGTCGGGCCACTCACTGTCCTGTTGATGAGATCGACAAGGATTGATTTCTGGGAAGCTCCAGAGGGGTGCTGAGAGGATGGGCCCATTTGGGCTGGAAGATGTGAGTTCTCCCAGCCTCATGCTCATGTGGCCTGGGGATCAAAAGAGGATGTGAAGTCTGTAGACAGCTCTCCCCAAAGCCTTGGGTATATCAGTCATTCCCTACCTGGGCTGGAGGCCTGGGCACAATCTTGGCACTTGCAGGGTGAGACTGGAGGTCTGTCTAGATTGCCCCTCACCCCTAGGGTTAGCTTACTCCAGCACTGCCTCCTGCAGTGAGACCTGACCCTGCAGTGAGGCCTGACCCTGCAGTGAGGTCTGACCCTGCAGTGAGGCCTGACCCTGCAGTGAGGCCTGACCCTGCAGTGAGGCCTGACCCTGCAGTGAGGTCTGACCCTGCAGTGAGGCCTGACCCTGCAGTGAGGTCTGACCCTGCAGTGAGGCCTGACCCTGCAGTGAGGCCTGACCATGCAGTGAGGCCTGACCCTGCAGTGAGGCCTGACCATGCAGTGAGGTCTGACCCTGCAGTGAGGCCTGACCCTGCAGTGAGGCCTGACCCTGCAGTGAGGCCTGACCCTGCAGTGAGGTCTGACCCTGCAGTGAGGCCTGACCCTGCAGTGAGGCCTGACCCTGCAGTGAGACCTGACCCTGCAGTGAGGCCTGACCCTGCAGTGAGGCCTGACCCTTCAGTGAGGCCTGACCCTGCAGTGCTCGGGCACTCCTCACCTGCCCCCTCTCCTGGCCCCAGACTCCGCTCAGTGATCCGTGTGTGGCATGAGATTGCCCTGTCTGGCTGTGTGACCTCAGCCCAGCTCTTTGCATGTAGATGAAGCAGAGGCTAATGCTTTGGGGTGTGGTCACATCACTGTTCCTTCTTTGTCTATCTCTCCTGTCCCCTGAGAGGACTATGTGGGATCCTAGCAGGGATTACAGGGATGACTCAAACCTCCAGGTCCACTCAGAGTTCAGCATGGGGCCAGTCAGGGCTGACAGCCTTGGAAAGTGGTCACTGTGGCAAGGGCTTGGGGAGATTATGGGCACAGGCCCCACTGGGCATCCTTCTAGGACACCCACGCCGCCTCAGGCTGTTGGTGTTCTCTAGGAAGGCAGGAAGAACTAAGGGGACGTGGTTCTTGTTCTGCATGCTCTGGGACAGCGCAAGGAGGGACCAGGAGAGAATCGAGAAGGTCAAGCTGTATGGCTGCACCTGCTGCCTGAGCATGCCAAGGCCACCAACCTGAGTGGGTGGCTGGCGATGAGATCTCAGTGCCAGGGAGATGGGGGCCATCTGCTCTCACCACAGAAGGTGGCTTTATGCCCAAGGCCTGAGAGGACTCTGTGCCAGGCCTGCTAATGCATGGTGCTGTTGGTCCTGTGATGGCCACACCAGTACCTGTTTTCCCAGACAGGAAACAGGGCCGGAGTGTTTAGGCAGACGAACACTGTGACAGCCCCCTTTGGATCACACACACCTCTGCTCCCGCGGGGGCTTCTGGCCGTCGTCCACCTTGGGTCCTGACCTCCTGCCATCATCAGCTCTGAACCTCCGAGGAACCCACCCTGAGTCCCTCCGCCCGACTTCGGTGCATATCAAGCCATAATTAATCAGCTTCCTCATCTCTTATTCATCAAAGGCGCACACAGCAGCATCGGGGCTGGTGCAGGGAAGGGGCCTGGCATGTCCCAGAATCCCACTGGGTCTGCCCATCTCCCAGCACTTCTGGACGTGGCTCTGAGCCAGGGCCTCCTACAGGGCACCGTCCTGGGTTCTGCAGTGCTAAGCATACCTGCCGAAACATCATGTGTGCACCCCACCTCTGAGAGGTTTCTAGGGGATACTGGGTAGGGTGTGTGCCCTGCAGGGTCAGTCCTCAGTGGTCCCTGTGGCCCATCTTTAGGATGAGAGCCGGGGCAGGGAGAGAGGTGGAGCCTCAGTGCTGACACTTGGGCCCAAAGGTTGGGTCTACCCCTTCTTCCAGCTCCCACAAGGATTAGTGAGTTCCCAGAACTTCCCGACCTTAGGCGTGCTTGGGAGACTGTGATAGTTGCTGTTGGACAGATTCCCGGGGTTGTCTCCTGGGGAATGCTGCTGAGCTGGTGATCTTGGAGTGGGCACAGCTAGCCCACGGGAGGGCTGGAGATGAATGCTATGTCCCAGAGGGCCCAAAGTCTGGTATAGGGCTCAGGGAAGCACAGTCCCAGGGCTATCCCAAGTCGTCACTGTGGCTCCTGGCCCCTCCTGGGCCACCGTGGGAAGGGGATTCTTTCCTAGAATCACTTATCTAGCAGTGATAGCTAAACCAGGAGCTGCTGTTCAGGCCAGGAGCCCAGAGGGCAGTCAAAACTGGGTTGGGGGCACGGTCTGAGCAGACTTATGAGCTCTGGGGGAGGAAGGCACAGCTCTCTCATCCAGAGTGGCCATAGCTTGCCGCTGTGTGAGCTGGGGGTAGAAGGCATCTTCCTGTGCCCTCAGTGAAGGGTTTCTGAGGCCAGCTCCACTGCTGACCCTGCTCAGTGCAGCTCTCCCAGCTCTCCCACGGCCAAGGCACATGCCTGGGCCACGGCCACCCTCAGAACATGAATATTTTATTTATTTCCCGATGGGGACCCCATTGGTTACCTTAGAGTGCTCAACTGGGAACACACCTAGACTAGCTTGCCTCAGCCTAGTGGTCCCATCTAACGGGCACTAAGAAGGCCCTTCATCATCTTTTCCTTATTGCCCTCAACGTTTAGGTTTGTGGTACTTTGGGAGGTTAGTTCACACTTCTGCTGGATTTCGACTCTTCTCATCCCTTTAGGGTACAAAAATGAGGACCCTGCACCCAGGGAGAAGGGTCTTGCTCTGGATTGCTCAGATAATACAGAACAAAGAGTCTATCCGTGGTATGTGGTCAGCCGGAAGCTCAAAGGGACGGGACGGAGATTGCCTAGCCCGGCCTAGCTGCACCCCACATTCCACATTCCACATTCCACAAGCAGTTCTGCATCCTGAGAACTGTGGGACCGCCACGCTGCTAAGATTGTCCTAGACCCAGCCTCCCCCTCTCATTCCTGCCCTTGGGCACCAGACCTGGCTTTTGGATGAGACAGAGTTCCCAAAAGCTGGTTCTGGAGGCTGAGTCTGGGGTTTGAGACACACTGAGTATAGAGAATGCACTTTTCCACATTCCCAGTGAGGGAGGTCAGGGGCTCATATGGGGCGCTATGTGAAGATGGTTCTGAGAGGAGGCAGCAAACAGGCCTTGGAGTCTGTGGTGTTTTTAGCCAGGATTCTGCTAACAGTCCAAGATGACCAAGGTTTGCAGTCAGTCTTGGATGCGTGTCTCCCAGGTTGTGGTGGACATCCAGGGTCTGACCACTCTCCCACCCACTCTCTGCTCCGGGCCCCACTCCCTGCCCTGGACCTTCACACTCATGTGCTGGTTTACCCCAAGTCTCCCACCGTGGGACTGTGCTTGATGAGTCTGTGTGGCTAAAACTGGGCTAGCCAAGGATCCCAGGGGCCCGGCCACCACTCTCAGGTGGCTGGGTGTTAGGTTCCCGAAGACTTCACTCCCCAGGCTCGGGCTCCGTTGGAATGCCCACAGGCTACTGTGTCCCACCTATTGGAAATACTGCTTGGACTGAGAAGCTCATCAGGAAGCCAAAACCATCTTTCCTGCTCCCGGATCCTTTCTGTGACACCCTTGTCTAGAACCATCTACTGCTCTGGTGACTGGGCCTCTCCAGCTGGCTTGGCATGGCCAGGTTGATGGTGCCCAGACACACGTATGTATGCAACAGAGGCTGCACTTCAGCCCATGGAGCCTCCCCTGTTAGCCAGGAACCTTATCTTCCTAGACTTCAGAGAAGGTCCTCTGCTAGGCCCCTCCCTTAGGCCTCTCCTTTGTCCCAGGGATGAGGCCGAACCTGGGTCTACCACCCCGGACAGCACCATGCTAACAGCATCCGTCTGAGGTCCAGGGAAAGGCCAATGTGATGAGCCAGCTGACAAAGCCCAGTGCTGGAGCCGACCCACTAAAGGCCCGACTGTCCCTTGACTGCGTGGTTATCCATCCAGAGCAATCCTGAAGGTCACAAGGCAAGAAGAAACAGAAGATGGTGTGGGAAAGGACGGATGAAGTAATGAACGCCAGTCATGAAAGGGTGTTCTGGTAAAGCTAACTGTTTTTAAATCCTAACTCTCATGGATGTTTTTTTCTGGCGAAGAAGGAGTAAAAATACACTTGATAGTGAAAGGACAAGATCCAACGTGAAGCTTCAGCTTCTGTTCGAAACGGCTGCTCCACGGACAGAAGCCCACTCGGTGCCAGAGGCTGCGGTTGGAGTAATTATGGTTTATGACTTGTTTGTTTGTCTGAGACAGGCTCTCTCTACATATCCCTGGCTGTCCTGAAACTCACAGAGATCCCCCTGCCTCTGCCTCCAGAGTGCTGGGATTAAAGGCCTGTGTCACCACCGCCGGGTGCAAGTTTTTATAATAAAGTTTCGTTTGTTTGTTTTAGGAAAGAGCTGGAGAGAGTGATCAAAAGCACTGACGTCTCTTCCAGAGGACCCAGGTTCATTTTCCAGCACCCACATGGCAGCTCACAACTGTCTGTAACTCCAGTCTCAGGGGATCTGACACCTTCTGACCTCTGAGGTCGCCAGGCACGCATGTGGTGCACAGTCATACATGCAGGCAAAACACCCATACACATAAAAATAATCTTTTAAAAGAGAAGGAAAAGTTAAGAAGAAGGAGGGGGAAGGGGGAAGAGGAGTGACTAGCCGTTCTGAATTCTGGAACACATTACATTCTAAGACCGCAATAATTAACACAGTCCATGGGCATCAGATGATGGAAAAGAAAATCCTGCAGAAGACTCAACTACAATATGAGGAAGAGACAGATAAAATCCAGGAAGGAAGGTGAATTATTCAAAAACTAACTTTAAATACACACTCATACAGAGTTTTAGGACAACTCGGTTAACAAACCAATTGGAAAGTTTGGACCCCTGCCTCAGCCCTTCACATTTAAAATAAGTACCCAAAGGACCAAAGGTTTAAGAAGTAAAAATGAAATAATAAACTACTCTTTGAAAAAAGGCACAAAGCTTGGCATAGTGCTGTAGAGGCAGAGGCAGGAGAATCTCTGTGAGTTTGAGGCCAGCCTGGTCTACATAGAGAGTTCCAGGACAACCAGAGCTACATAGTGAGACCCTGTCTCAAACAAATAAAAATCCACAAATAAATAACTATAATCTCAAATCACTCTTAAGAATGATAAAAACCTAGAAGCTATAAAGTGAGAAATGGGTATATTCAACTTCATAAAAATAAAAAGTAGCTGCATGGGAGAGACAAAATCAACAGATAAACGATAAAACATGAAAATATCAGCAATTCATTTCACAAAGGACTGTTCTGGGTTATACAGAGAAAAAAATAGGTATAGACATAAAAGAAACCCATCAATTTACATCAACCCTCACCCAAACTAAGCGAGAAGCATGCATGCTCATGATACACTGGGATACAGCTACACCTCTCTAGCCTCCAACTCTTCCCCTCCCACACTGGGCGGAGGCTCATCCTGCTGGGTTGTGCCTGGGTTGCGCCCTCTAGTGGTTGGCTAGGGACACCTGGAGGTTTGCTGGAGAGATGCGGGAGGGGTTGTCGGTCTACAAAAGAAGCACCTGCTGCTCCAACTGGCGGGATAGGGAGACTTCTGCCTGTGCGCTGAGTCTCTGAGGTGACTGGAGCAGGCTGTGGGGGAGTGTCCATTTAAACAGGAGACTGGGATACCCTCGATGCTGCCACCAGTGAAGCTCAGTGCCAGGGGACCCTTGGCTGTCCCATCTGCTCAGAGGTCCATGCTAAGCGCTCACAGCTGCCTGCTCAGCCTCTTTGTCTTCATTAGCGCCCGGTTAGCAATGGCCTATGTTAATTAATTAGCTCTTGCCCTGCTGTTCAGGAGCGGTGCCAAATTCAGCTGGGGCCTCTCCTGGTCCCAGCTCTGAATATGAGCACCTCTGTCTGTCCTGATGCTCCAGCCAGTTACTCCTCATCACATCCCTCCTGTGTCATCTGGGACCAAGAAATCCCGTCTCCCAAAGACCCAGCTGGTCTGGGTAGTGTCTCTGTCTTTCCAGCCTCAGTTTCTCTGATAGTGAAGTGAGGTGTATTATTTTTGCATGCTATGATAAAGATACCTAACTGTGTGTGTGTGTGTGTGTGTGTGTGTGTGTGTGTGTGTGTGTGTGTGTGTGTGTGTGTGTCCAGACAAGCTCTCACTCAGTAGCCCAGGCTGGTTTTGAACTCACAGCAACCCTCCTGACTCAGCTTCCCAAGCGCTGAGATTATAACATGCACCATCATGTCTGGCTCTGACACTCCAGCTTTGGTAAGAACAAAGATCTTGAGGTCTGGCATGTGGACCATGTAGGGCCTTTATTTTTGTTTTGGAGGTGCTGGGGTTTGAACCCAGGTCTCTTGTGTGATAAGCAAATGCTCTACCACTGAGCTATACCCCTAGCCCTACCAGAAGCTAAAAAGAGGAAAGATTCATTGTGACTCAGGGTTTCCTGGCAGGAGGGGATGGTGAGGCAGAGCAGGTCACTTTAGGAAGGACGAGGTGGAGAAAGGACATCCAGGAAACAGGCAGGGCAAGGTACAGACCCCAAGATTATGCCCCCAGCCCCTGCTTTCTCCACCTGTGCCCTACCTCATCCTTTTCAACACCTCTCAACAATACCGTATTGTGAATCCGCCCACAGGCATGACATCATCCACAAAGCTCACACAAAAACAGCAAAAACAAAACAACAACAACCAACCAAAACAAAACCTCATAATGTTTGAACTAACTTTACAGAGTTTGTTAGGCCACACTCACAGCTGTCCCGGGGAGCACGTTGGCCCATCAGCCACAGGTTGGAACCACCCAAGTTAGGCTAGCGTCCTTATGATCTGATCCCCTCTACACACACACACACACACACACACACACACACACACACACACAAAGTGTCACAGGTGACTAGGAAATCTGTCATTCATCCCTTAGGTGGTTCTCAATCCAAGTCGACAAGACTGATCACCACAGAGAGAGACCTACTTCCTGTGAGGGAGAAACTTGAAAATGGAGAGGGCCAGAGGAGGGATTCAAGAGAAGGGGTCCCAGAGAAGGCGGGGATTCTTGGCTTGGTTCCGATGAGCTCATTGGTTAGAGCAGAGGGTGGCTAACCTGCAGTGACCAAGACCACGTGTCCACCTGTGTGGTGACTAGGCCTCCTCATACCTAATCCATATGCCTGTCCTGTGGGGCTCCATGTCAGGAGACTTTCACACTGCCCTAGGTTCCTGTGTGTCTGGAACCTGGCTGAGGTCAGCTCAACCCCATGGCTGACCTTATGGACAGACAGACTTGACTATGTCAAGATAAGGTGCCTGACAGGCCTGAATGCCGGGTAGCTGCTGGCCTGAGCCCCAGAAACTCAGGAAGAGGAAGCCATTCTTCCAGACCATCAGCAGCCACACTGCCCTGTCCATTCTGTGTCTTGATTTCTGGGTAAAGGTGAGGCAGGAGGATGGCTGTATGCTTAGAAGGTGATGGTTAGGAATAAGATCTATAGTTCTCACTTTCAGAAGACACACCATCCTTGAGGGAGCAGGCCCTGACCCCTCCAACCCCATACCATCTGGCTGTAGGAAAAAGAGACACCATGGTCTGTTCCTCAGGTTCCTGAGAAGGGGTGCCTGCCCCAACACAAGTTAGAAAAGCCCCTCAGGGTACCATGGGTGGTGGCGTCACAGCAGCAATCCGGACTCATGTCATAGACGGAGAAATAGGCTTGGGAGAATGTCTCCAGTAACTCCGGAGAAAGGGAGGCATCCTGAGCTGATGTTTCTCTACCACCACAGCAGGCCTGACCCCCAGAGATGAGCCTGGAAAGCCTGGGGGAGGGTCACAGAGTGTCTGTGGGGGGCCCAGCTAGTCAAATACGCATCTGTCCCTGTTCATGGGGAGTTTGGGACCGACAGTCAGATCGTGGAACAGCAAAAAGGGAGCTCTTGGGTCAGAACTAAGAGAATCTGGAGAAGGGATGATTTCGTTGCTAGGATTCTCAGTGTTGGCTCATCGGCGATGGCAGGAGTGTGGTACTAACAGCGGGAGGCTGGCTATGTGGCATATGGGAGCTTTCTGTACTGTCTTTGCTGCAGATCTAGAACTAGTCTCAAAGAAAGCTTATTTTAAAATGATGACTTTATTAGCAATGCCAAGCAGAGCCCACCCCAGTCTCTGCCCGGGGTAGTTCTTGCCCAACTCAGGCAGTCTGTGACCATTGCCCCCGAGTCCTGTACCCTTCCTGTGGGAGCCACCAACCCCAGCTGGTTTATTCCGTGTGCCTATCCTGCTGGATTCCTCGTCAGGTGGCTTCCATGCTGCTGCCCGCCCCTGTGAGTCTGGAACCCGGCTGAGGTCAGCCAGATTATGCACAGACAGCAAAGCATGGCAGCGGCCTCACCTGAACTCAAGGTGAGGCCAAGGGCTTGAGGGTGGGCAACCTCACACCTGGCCATGTGAGTGTGGCTGTGATGTGGACTCCAGGCCTCATTGGCTCCATTCCATTTCTCAGTACAAAGCAGAGTGAGAGATGTCTGAAGACCAAACCTCCTCCCCTGACTGAACCTCTGCCTGGTCTTGTTACTCTTGGTGGGAGCATTCTGGATAGACCAGCCACCTCTCTAACTCCCTTACAGGTGTGGGTCGCCATGTGGGCAATGGGGTCTTTCCAGTTATGCTGACCCAAGGAGAGGCCGGATAGGACCCCGTCTATGGCGGGGGTTTCCTCCACCAAGCCCTGTTAACATCTGGGAACTTGTCTGTGGAAGTACAGGATGGGAGGGCGGCCATGCTGATCTGCCCCCGAACTGCTGTGTGCTGAACCTCAGGATTGGCCTGTTAGGGCTTGCGGGTAAGTCCCAGCCTCCGGGCCTCCAGACACAACCATGCAGGCCTGCTGGAGTCTCACACAGCAAGAGACAACTGGACCCAGTGTTTGGGGCTCCAAGGATGCCGCAAAGGCTGGGGAGTGGGCAGCCAATGCACTGTCTCTCCTGCCGCGGAAGCCAGAGTCTGACCTAGTCCAGACACATCCACTCAGATCTCCTAAAGTTTGCAGCTCCTTGTGGGTTTTTGACAGCCCTGCCCGGCAAGAACAGACCCTTCCACTAGAAAGGGAAAGTAGTCGATCGCCAGCATCCTTCCAGAATGAGAACCCACTGCTAGAGGGTTTACGGTAAATCACCAACCCAACCGCCAGACCTGTCCACCCACACCTCACTGGGTTGACTTTCCACATTTGCTCCTGGAGCCAGGGCTTGGGTCACCAGCCATACAGCACACCTGACTGGGTCTGGCTGCTGAGGTGGAACAGGTGTCTAGGACAGGTCAGGAATGGGCAGAGAGCTCAGGTGCTGTAGGGCCAGTCTGTCCTGTGCTCTGTGCTCCGACTTCCTTCCCTCCGAGTGAACTTTCAGGAAGTCTTTGACTGTCTCAGTGGAAAGGCAGACCTGCCTTGGGACTGAGGAACTCCTGGCTTGGAGCAAGAGTCAAGATGTCCCTAAAGAAACATAATGTCCCTGGGCACAGCACAGAGCTCAGCCCCCCCAGACAGTCAAGGGCACTGGCTACAGGACAGAGGGAAAACTGAGGCTGGGTGGTCCCAGACCTGCCCTAAGGGCCACTGGGAGAAGGTGACACATCCCTCTTCCTACCTTAGGACTGGAGGGAGGGACTAGCTGTCATCAGAAATCCTGCTGCAGATTTTTTCTACTTGCAAGAGTTGAGATGATTAAAGGGTGGGTCATGGGGAGATGAAAACTCCGAGTAGCACACAGGATGGAGAGGAAGTGGAGAGCCTCAAAGACCCCGCTAGGCTCTCGACGGGTGACTCAGACAGTGTCGATAGGCAGGACACGTGGAGAGGGCTAGCAACCAGCTCTGTTGCCAGGCGAGGTGTCCCTAGGCACTGCAGCTCACCCCAGATCCCCCACTTGTCAGGCCCTGGTTCTGGGGCCTAAGGGAAGGATGGCAGGAACTCTGGGGCCGCGTCCTGGAGCTCAGAGTCCCAGCAGGAAGCTGTCGGTGGAGGGGTGGCACTTTGTGCCCGGGAAGGAAGGGTATCTCCCCTCAGCTGGCTGCCGTCAGCCACTCCTTGGTGTCCTGTGTGTCAAGTATCTTCACAGGCTGCAGGGTGACCCAAGAGTCAACCTCCTTCACAGACTAGACGTTTCCGTTTCCCTCATTATGTTCACTTTGGATATCTCTGTAAAAGCACACCTGTTCCTAAGGTAGGGCTCGGCGACAGCCACCCACACCAGAGTGAGAACTACTGGGTGCGATACGCCCGCCTTGGCAGGGTGTGGCATTCGACCGGACAAAGAGAGGAGGCTGTTTCTGTTGGGAACTCAGACTGTCATTCCAGCTACTCACTCCCTAGCCCACCAGAAGAGGTAGGAAGCCTTGAAGTACCAGGCTTGTGAATGGCCCATCTCCATGGCAACACGTGGGCACAAAGGGCTGGGCTGGTGAGCAGGCAGTGGCTTCGCAAGGCTGGGAAGAGGAAGGAAAGCTGGTGATGGTAAGGGAACATGGGAGCACCGGGCTGTACTCCGGCACTGTCCTTGAGGGTGTAGCCTTACCCCACAGCCCGGGGCTCAGAACCAGTCCCCACCAGGCACAGCACCGACCCATGGACAGGTGACGGGCAGGGCTGGTACTCAGTACTCAGAGAGCTGCCCCCAAGTGAAGGAGCCTTTACCATCCACCACACCAGTGTCTATGCACATGTACCAGGACAGGGGCCATGAAGGCTACCTACTTGACCAGCGGTGAGGAGATGAGACCCCCCCCCCCGCCCCCCGACAGCATGCTGGTGCAGAAGTGGAGCCTAGAAAAGACCTGAGTTTGGTTCCCATCACACATCGGTCTCTGCTAGTACCTATGCACGTGTGGTATGCATATACACTCAGGTGCACACGTGTGCACGCACACGCACACACACACACACACACACACACAAATTTTAAAAAAGAGAATTCTAAGGAAAAATCTCAAACAAGAGACCAATGTCGGGAGAGGGTTGGATCTAGGAGTTAGAGGGTGGATATGATTAAAAACAAACAAACATTGTAAGCATGCATGAAATTCTCAAGTGTTAATAAAATATTTTAAAAGAGAGAGACTAGAATTAGCCAGACACAGGAAGAGGCACCTGTACAAAGGCACAGAGGCAGACAGCTGAGAACATCGGGATGGCTGGGAATGTGGGCGGCTCAAGGGCGGAGCTAGTCCAGCGCGGGAATCCTCCTCTCCTTATGCCACCCTGGCTGTGCACACAGGGGACCTTGAGCACTGGTGGCAATGACCCTCCTGTCACAGGTGAGGAGGCTGTAGCCCAGTCCTGGTTTCTAACCTTTGGCTTCACCTTTCTCCATACCTCTCCCCTCAGGGCTCAAACCCTGTTCTCTGAGACTCCACGACACGGGAGACAACATTCCTGGTGCCGTGTATCGGGGGAGTTCTGACCCCAGATGCAGGATGCAATGAGAACTGGCACCCTGAAGCCGATATTGAATTTCACGTTGTTTGTTTGTTTGTTTTGAGACAAGGGTTTCTCTGTGTAGCTCTGGCTGTCCTGGAACTCACTTTGTAGACCAGGCTGGCCTTGAACTCACAGAGATCCACTTGCCTCTGCCTCCCCAGTGCTGGGATTAAAGACGTGCACCACTACCACCCAGCCTGCATTTCAGTTTTTTAAAGGGTCTAATCCCAGATTGGAAGGAGGGAGGAAGGGAAGAGGGAGGGAGGGAGGGGGAGGAAGAGAGAGAGAGCCCTTTATCCACCTGCTATCCACCCCTTCATCCTTATCCCTTTTTCCTCAAGCATGCATGAAATACAATGCTACTCCGTGAGATGGGCGAACCAACCGCACTGGCCATCTGAAACCAGCACTGTCTGAGCCACCAGCTTGTGCTCGGTATTCTCTGCCACTAGCTAAGGCAACACTCAGAGAGTGTTGGAGGTCACCCACTTGCAAGGTTCTCAGACTTGTGAAAAATCCAATCACAGGGCTGAGGGAACTGATGAAAGATACCATCCTTTCCACTTCAGGCCAGAGCTCTGGAGCCTCAGGAGTGCTCAAGCCTTTTGGGAGCCTGGAGCCTGGAGCCTGGAGCCTGAAGCCCCAGCTACCTCAGCTCTCCTCTCCAGTGCTCACCAGACTGTGTCATGTGTTGTCCGAATGCCTAGCGCTTCACTGGTGTGAAGGCCTGGGTCTCTAGAGCTACTGGCTGGGATCCCTTTAGTCTTTGATGTGCTAAATGTGGGGATCTGAGGGAGGACTCAGGGGACCAGGGAGGGCTGGGAGGAGGGGGCTGGGAGAGGATGGTGGGAGGCGGGGAACACAGCAAGTTCTAAGTATACAGAGGGGCATTCAGAGTTCCTCCTGTTGGTCACTATTCAGGAACGGCTGTGGTCTCTCCATACCCCAGTCCATGGTGTCAGCATCATACATATTTTGAATGGACTCCAGCCACTGCCCACAGCTTCTGGAAGCAAGCTCTGGCAGGGCCTTAGCTCCTTGAGCACGTCCGTACTGTTGCTCACAGCCCACGGGGGACAGTGCTCATGGTCCTGGATGGTATAAGAAAGCAGGCTGAGCAAGCCATGGGGAGCAAGCCTGTGAGCAGCACTCCTCCATGGCCTCTGCATCAGCTCTTTGTGTTCCGGTTTCTGCCTTGAGTTCCTGCCTCAACGTCCTTTGATAGCACACTATGATACAGAAATGTAAACAAATAAGCCCTTTCCTCCCCAAATTGCTTTATGGCTGTGGTGTTTCATCACAGCAATAGAAATCCTTACTAAGAAAAGAGGTTTGGGAACAGGACAGTGAGGGACTTCAGGGCAGGAAGCTTTTGGGAAAGGTAGAAACTGGCAGAGCCATGGGGAGTCATGGCCAGTGGTGAGGCTTTGGTATGACAGTTCTAGCCAGGATGTGTGGGTCTAGGTGAGTGAGCAGGACTGAGGAGTGGTCACTTTGGAGCGAGGACTAGTTATACATATGGTCACCAAAGAAAGACTGTCAGGGGCTTATGGGAGGTCTCTGACAAAGTCTAAGACCTCTTCCTGTAGGCTAACGGGAAGGAACTAGAACCTTCTATCTTGAAGGAGTGAGATCCCCTTTCCTGGATAATGGCAAGAGACTAACCACAGCCGCAGTCCTCATGATGCTGGGTCCAAGGTAATATGGGGGGCCCCCAGAGGGAAGGGTGTAAGAGTGCTTGCACCTAGTTCAGTGTGTGGCCACAGGCTTGCACAGGACCACCACTCTGGAGGAGCCGCGCTGTGATGTCCACAGATGTTATATGTGGTCCCATCGGCTCACTTGTCATCCAGATCTCAGGCTGCATGCTGTGGGGGACATATGTTAGGGAAGGTTAGGGCTGAGCCCTGGGGCTCACGTGTTCCTGTGGTGGCCTGAGGGGGCTCTGAACTGGCCAGAAAGTTCAGAGGGCAGTGAGAAGGTGCAGTTGGTATTGGGGTAGGTATAGGACGTGAGGCTTGATACTCTCCTGCAGAGCTGGGCTCGAGTCCGGGCGTCCTAGACGTGGGACAAAGCTGCTCCGGGATGCGGGAGCGATGGTTCCATGGCCTTCTGCTGCCCTCTGCTGGCCGCCTCTGACACTTCGGGTCTGGCCATCTGTGGGATTGGAAGTGCAGTCGGTTGTTAGGCCAGGCCGATCCTTAGCCTTGCCGGGTCAGCAGGGCCCGGTGGGCAGCGTGGCGGTCTCTAATGGCTGCAGAGGAGGAGGGCGCAGAGGTTCAGCAGCCCTCGAAGGTTAGCAGCTGTATTTGACTCCTCTCCCCAGTAGGGGGCAAGGGAGGCAGGATAGTGTCCGGAAGGATGGGTTTCCGA
This sequence comes from Peromyscus maniculatus bairdii, assembly GCF_049852395.1. Lineage (NCBI taxonomy): Eukaryota > Metazoa > Chordata > Mammalia > Rodentia > Cricetidae > Peromyscus > Peromyscus maniculatus. Next base: position 4,860,666 of record NC_134863.1, on the reverse strand, counting down.
GACGGGAAATCCTGCCGAGTCCCGATTGTGTTCCCCGTGGTAGAGCTTCAGGAATCTAAGGCCATCCCACCTTGTCTCCTGAGCAGGGACCTCCAGGCCGGAGGAGGGTCCTTTCACAGCGGCTTGCTCCTACCGTTCAAGTTGAGCAGCCCCAGATGCGGGACACAGGGGTGTGCTTAAAGTGAGGCTAACACCAGGGACAGGGGCAGGCTGGACCAGAGCCTCGCCCTTACTCCGGGTTGTAGCCTTCCGGCCCCCTGGACACACATGACACTCCTGGAGCAGGAGGTAGAGGACCCAAGGAGGCCAGACCCAGAGCAGGGGCCAGAGGTGGGAGGCAGGGCTGAGGGAGGGAGGGACTTAGGAGAGTGGAGACCCCAGAAAAGGACGTGGGGGGGGGTGCACGTGCTGGGTAGTCATAGGGAGGCTGTAGGGAGGATGTAGAGAGGATGTGGGGAGGATGTAGGGAGGATGTAGGGAGGATGTAGGGAGGATGTAGAGAGGATGTAGGGAGGATGTAGGGAGGATGTAGGCAGGTTATGGGGAGGATGTAGGGAGGATGTAGGGAGGATGTAGGGAGGATGTAGAGTGGATGTAAGGAGGATGTAGGGAGGATGTAGGGAGGATGTAGAGATGATGTAGGGAGGATGTAGGGAGGATGTAGGGAGACCCTAGCGAGGCTGTAGAGGACTGGGAAAGCTGGAACCTGGAGACCAGGGTAGGAAAGAGCCTGCAGACCTGCTTGCACTCTGGCCTCCTCTGGTCCATTGTTTACTAGAGAAAGCCCCGGGTTCCCCATGCTCACTCCTGCTGTGAACAAGTGAACTGAGCATCGCTGTGACCCCATGGAGACTACCCTGCTGTCAGAGCTCAGTGAATGGTGGCCACTGTCACAAAAACTGGGTTCTGTGGGACTGAGGCTCCTCCAAGCATTCCCCATCCCGCTGTGCAGGGCTGTCCACCTAGCCCGGCGGCGGCGGCTGCCAACAGGGTGTCCTGTTGCCTGTATGGAGCAGTGGCTGAGTCTGACTGAAGGCTGAGTTGTCCCATGTGGGGAGGAGGAAAGTGTCAACAGATCCTGTTGGACAGAATCCCTCAGACCCCCAAGCCTGACTACCTGCTTGCCTCCTTCTCTCCTTCCCTCTCTCTGTCCGCCCACCCCTTCCCCCACCGATCATGCCCTCCCAGGACATCCATCCAGAACGTGTGTTGGGCACCTCCCAATAGTCGTTGCTTCACCCACCCCCACTGGCACTTAGTGGGCACAGCTGCTAAAGTCTCCTAATCTGCCCAAGGGCCCTTCAGCAAATGGAGAGCCATGTCACTGATATGGCCTGTCCGGCATCTGCCACTTGGAGCTGTCCCAGGCTTATTCTGGGATGTTTATGCCCCTGTGGTGATATGGCTAGACACTGAACTGGAACACCAGTAATACAAAAACAGGACAAGTGAGAATTCCCAGGAAGGAAGGAGGGCATGCAGGTGGCAGACAGGTAAGGCCTGGTGCAAACGCCTCAGGGACAGTACTTGTGACATTAGGGTCCTGCAGAAGGTGCCCTCCATTGTGTGCATGTGTCTCTTTCTTCTAAAGGTGGGTGTGCATGTGCCTCACACGCATGGCCTGGGACAACTGTCCTCCCTTGTGTACTCACACACACGTGCATCCGTGTGCTCAGGAAAGGAGACTGGCTAGAAATATGCCCGACATCCTCTCCGGCTCCCTGACGGTGTTGGGGTTTTAGAGCAGCCATTGCGCCGTCCTCCTTCCTCTCCGTCCTCCTTCCTCTCTTTCTCGGTGGCTACTGAAGCCTGCTGCCACTTGACAGCCAAAAAGGAGACAGCCGTGAGTGGAGCAGACAGACAGTACGCTGGAGGATGTGCGCTGCACCGGGGCAGGGGGCTGGAGCAAGGCTCTGTTTGCTTATCTTTTAAGGCTTTATTTGTAACCAACACAAAGTTATTCTGCATATTTAGATGTTTAGATATTGTGCACAATGGATGTTTAGAGATGTTGTATAGTGATCAAATCAGGGTAATTAGCATACCCAGCACCTCAAACAGTTGTCAGGTTTTGCAGCTCTTTGGGAAGCCATGCTGTGGTCTTGTTGACCATGTTCATCCTGCTTCGAAATAGAACCCAGAACGTCTTCTAGTCTGGCTACCACTAATAACCGTTGACCATCCATAGCCATGATCCTGCTCACCGCGTCTAGGGGTCTGTTTCTTGGCCTCTCATGTGGAGGAGAACAGTGTTTGTCTTTCTGTGTCTGGCTTATCTCACTTAATAGAACATCCTCCAGGTTCATCTAAAGTGTCGCAAACGACAGGATTTCAACTTTAATGTCCAGGAAGTATTACAAACCACATGGACCTCATCCAGGCATCTGGAATGGACAAGTGGTTGACTCTACACTTTGGCTGCAGTCAACAGGAATGTGCTGCTGTCATTTCTTTCGGATCCAGATCCAGTAGTGGGTGGAAGTAGACTTTAAATTCCTATGGAACCACAAAAGACCAAAGCTGCAGGCATCACACTGTTTTATATATAGCAAAGTCACAGTAGCCAGCACAACATGGTTCTGGCCTCAAAATAAGCACATAGGCCGATGGAGCAGAACTGAGAGCCTAGAAATAGCTCCACGCATCTGCAGCCAAGGGTCTCAACGTGAAAATAGACTTGGAGCCCGAGGTGCACTCTCCTGTGTGTTTGTGTGTGGCATGCCTGCACTATGACATACTATGACACACTATGACATACTGTGGCCATGGGTGAGCCACCGGGCTGACTTCCTTGGTGCTCTACAGCAGACTGGCCATCCTCTTATACCCTCTGACACCCCAACATCTCCAGATCCACCCATGCTTCCAAATTCTCATGGGCTTGCCTGGGGTGGGCACCCCACACTCAACAATCCGGGACCCCTGGGAAGGGCTGTTGTATGAGAGACTTCCTAGGGAGACACGACACACACATTTAGTCACCCCAGAACACGAACCCGTGACAGACTAAAATAAAGGTGGCCCTGAAGTCCAACTTGGTGAACCAATGAATTTTTATTGGGGTTACTAATGGGATTATGCCGGGGGGGGGGTTAACTTAAGGAAATCGGGGTGACTCAAAGGCAGCCCCTCCACTGTGAAACCCAAGTGTGGTGATAATTCCCAAAAGCTGCAGCCCTGGAGCTCTCTGCACAGCTTGCGGCAGCTCCCCGGGCCTGAGAATCTCTTCTCCCCACAGCTGGTCAGAGTCCCCTCCCCCAGCAGCTGTTCACTCCTATAAATCTAGAGGGGTCTTCCAGAATCTTCCCAAGTTTCTAATTTCCCAGAAATGTGACTTCTTGAGTCTCATGGGCCTCCCTCATGAGATGTTTCAATTCTGTCTTAGCTACTGTTCTATTGCTGTGAAGAGACACTATGACCAAGGGAACCATTATAACGGAAAACATTTTAATTGGGGCCCTGCTTACAGTTTCAGAGGGTTAGTCCATTATCATCATGGTGAGGAGCATGGTGGCCTGCAGGCGGACATGGTGCTGGAGCAGTAACTGAGAGCTACATCCTGATCCATAGATAAAAAGAGAGACAGACAGACAGAGAGGGACACACAGATAGATAGATAGATAGATAGATAGATAGATAGATAGATAGATAGATAGATAGACAGACAGATGATAGATAGATAGATAGATAGATAGATAGATAGATAGATAGATAGACAGATAGACAGACAGACAGACAGATGATAGATAGATAGATAGATAGATAGATAGATAGATAGATAGATAGATAGATAGATAGATAGATGATGGATAGAAACAGACAGACAGACAGATAGATAGGTGATGGATAGAAACAGACAGACAGACACTGGGCTTTTGAAACCTCATTCCTAGCAACACGCCTCCTCCAACATGGACACGCCTATTCCCACAAGGCCACACCTCCTAATCCTTCCAAACAGTTCCACTGGAGACAGAAGTATGCAAAAACATGAGCGGCATTCTCATTAAAACCACCACAAATTCCAGTAACACTGCCATGCTACCAGGGTTCAGCCCCCCGACACTCGACTCTGTTTCTGTTAGCTCCCCAGGCTGCAGTATCAGGAGGGAGGACCCCAGCTCCCCAGCCTCTGGCCACCATGCTTGCTGCTGCTGGGTTGAGGAGCAGGAGCGGCCTCTTGATCTACTCTGTGCTCCCTATGGTAGCTTTAACATTAGCCGGTCTCCTCGAGAGAGGGACACCCTCCTCCAGCTGCCCCACCAGCCCACGTTGCTTTTTACCCTGTTCCTGAAAGACATTTCTGGCCGTGGCCCAGGGGAGCCCATAGGCTTATGTAATTGAATGTTTGGCTTCCAGCCGGAAGGTTGTTTAGAAAGGACTGCGAGGTGCGTCACTGGGGACCGGCTCTGAAGTTCCAAAAGCCCATGCCAGAAACACATTCTCTCTGCTTCCGTTTTGTTCATCAGACGTGAGCTCGAACCTGTTGCTCCAGCGCCATGACTGCTGCCTGCTACTGTGATCCCTGCCTTGATAGCCCTGGACCCACTTTTTGAAATTGTAAGCAAGACCCCAATTAAATGCTCCCTTTTATAAGCCTTTTATACTGCCTTGGTCATGGTGACTCTTCACAGCAACAGAACAGTGACGTCGACAGAAGCTGGTACCAGGGACTGGAGTGCTGCTGTGACAGGCCTGAACCTGCGGCTTGTTGGGGACACATGGACGACTCTAGGACCTTTGACTAGAAAAGCAGTTGAATGCTACGGGTGAGACTTGATGGGCCGTTCCAGGAGTGTCTCAGAAGACAGTAGTGTGACTAGGGAGGCCCAACTAAAGAGGTTTCCGGGGGAAACAATATTAGCTATTGACCTAGAGACCATTCTTACGATATTGTGGCAAAGAATGTGGCTGCTTCCTGCCCTTGTCAAAAAATCCTGCCGGAAGCTAAATGGAAGAGCTCTGGACTAGCATCATTAGCAGAGGAGATTTCAAGACAGCCTAGCACTGACTGCGCCACGTGGTCTTTATTGATCACTTATACAGATCCACGGTGAAAGCCAGCAAGCAGGGCAAAGAGAAACACAAGAGCACCAGGAAATGTAAAGTTGGATCGAGTCCTGTGCTCAAGGAGATGAGGAGTTTAAAGAGAAGTCTGATGTGAAGTGCAATAAAGGGAGTGTGGTGCCTGGGGTGAGACTCCAGCCAGCTGATCCTGCAATTTGTGGAAAGAACGGCCCTGAGGAATGGTCTGTTGGTAAAGAGTAACGACAAATGGAAACGGATGCAAACGTTAGTCAAGCAGGCCAGGCTGCATCCGAAGCAGGCAAAGAACTTGGCATCTTCCACTGTGTGGTTCTAGATTTAGAGTCATGAAGGACACAGGAGAAAAGGGGTTGTGGAATCTCCTTCCAGTAAGGGAAGCTGCTGAGGCCAGGTGTGTGACAGGGGAGTCCCTGTGTGGAGGCCCAGCGAGGCCAGTGTGTGAAGCTGTGAAGGTGAAGCCTGGATTGTGCTGGAAATTCCAAGATGTTGTGGATGCCCGAGACATACACTTGCCAAGGATAGTGCAGACAGGGAGTGGACCAGCCCAAGAGAGAGCAGTGTGCTCAGTCAACAAAGCTGGAAGGAGCTGGAGATTTGAAGAGCCAGCTGAGCCCTCGGACATCAGATAGAGAGGATTTGGAGTGTGCCCAGCTGGGTTTCAGCCTTGCTTTGGTCTAGTGTTTCCTCCCTTTTGGAATAGTGTGTATACTCTGTGCCATTGTGTGTTGGAAGTATAATTTGACTTTTGCATTTACAGGGTGATAGTTAATAGATTGCCTTGAGTCACAGAAGAGACTTTGGACTTTAAAGCAGTGTTGAGACTATGAAAGACTATGGGGACTTTCGAAGTTGGATTAAATACTCTGAATTATGATATGGCCATGAGCCTCTGGGGCCAGGGAGTGGGATGTGGTGGTTTGAATGAGAATGGCCCCCATGGCTCATGTATGTGAATGTTTGGTTTCCAGTTGGTAGACTATTTAGGGTCAGGAGGTGCAGTCTTGCTGTAGGAGGCATGCCATGGAGGGTGGGTTGTGAGGATTCAAACACTCTAGACCCAGTCTCTCTCTTTCTGCCTCCTTCTTTTGGATAAGATGTGAGCTCTCAGATACACCTCCAGCACCTGCCTGCCAGCTGCCATGCTCCCTGCCATGATGATATAGATTTAGCCTCTGAAGTGTTAGGCCCAGATGGTGGGGACTCCCAAAAGACCACCACAGAGACCGAATCCCATATGTAAAAGCAAAGAGCCTTTATTTCCAAGCTCAGAGTTTGGACTCTCTGTCAGATGCAGCAGTGAGAACAGAGAGCCCTGAGCCCAGGCAGGGTGGGGTTTTTATCATAGCAGAGGTTGGGGTGAGGGGATTTCCAGGCTCAGGACCCTGATTGGCTGACGCTTGTCTAGGGGTATAGGGAATGTTTGGAATGTCAGGTATTTCCTCAGATGAAGGCCCCACTGGATGGGGTCAGCTTATAGATTTTCCTGGGTCCAGGTGTTGCCTGCCAGAAGCTGTGCCTGGGCCTCTAAGCTTGTCATGGTAGCTGTGTGGTTAAGCTGTTTTGGGACCCCCATATCCTCCCCTTCACAAGTACCAAAGACAGGACTCAATCATGAGTCCTACCTGTCCCGGGGTTCAAGGGTATTGGGACCTAAGAACTATTAGCAAACAGATTTTTATAAGGCATTGACATCTGTATCTATTGCCATTCTTAAGTTCTGATCTTTGAGTACAACCAGATTATAATTTATATAATTCCTCTTTGGTGCTGCACAAAGATGGTCAAGTATCATATCTTATTGCAGAGCCATTTTAGTTAATAAATTTACCAGTTGACAACTCTGAACCTATTTCCTGGTTTGTCAATGGGCATTATAGTTGGCCATCTTGCCCCTATGCCAGAGAGTTTCCTTTTGACCCAGCATTTCAACCTATTTTGGGCAGGGAACAATAGACAGCATAGTCTCTTCTGGTACTGCTTTGAGCTGACATTTGGGGTGCTGTTGTCAGGGCCCCAAAAAGTCTGAAAGGCTAGTCAAAGGCTGGCAATGGGGAGTCTGTCAGAAGCATATGGCTATCTAAACCAGCTGTAGAGACAGGGAACAATCACATTGGCTGGGCTGGTCTACGTCAGCTTTTAGCAAGTCCAGAGCTCATAGTCATCCAGAGCAGTGTAGTCAGCAACTGAAGCTTGTAGATGTCTGCCAGCCAAATGGAGACAAATTTAAACTAGGAACAAAAGTTAAAATTTATGAACTTGGGGTTGGGGATTTAGCTCAGTGGTAGAGCACTTGCCTAGCAAGCACAAGGCCCTGGGTTCAATCCTCAGCTCCAAAAAAAAAAAAAAAAATTATGAACTTATTTGGAATTTTTAGGCCTACCTTCTTAGTAACTGGGAAGAGCAGGAGTCCTAAGACCAGGAGAGGAAAAATACCATCCTTAGGAATAGACAAGTAGGGAAAATTTAAGCTGTACTTATCTGGAGTCCTTCCAACCCTGTGAAGTGGATCCAGGTTTTATGACTCTGAGGCCTACACGAACCATCTTACAAAATGACATAAAAGTTTTAGATACATTAGTATTACTAATGTATTACTAATCTGTCCTGAAATCCACATCATAGACAACGCTGGTGATTGATATCTGTAAAACAGCAGAAGTGGACTCATAACTTCAAGTCCTAGCAAGAACTACAGATTTGGGTTAGAAGCTTGTGCACTTTCCTTCTGTCAAGAGAGCCAGTAATAAATTGGACAAAGATGTATTTGGCCTGATGAGAAGCATCTTTAAGTTTATATTTAGATGACAACCAAAATAAATCTAAAATGTTGAGCTTGTAACTGGACAGTAAGTAGTCATTGCTCTACCAGCTTATCATAACTCTATTAAATGTTAGTCTCTGAACTGTTATATCATAGAAGGGGAGAGCAATCCAAAACATTTCTCATAATCTAAATCATTTATTTATCTCTTTACAACTTGCATTTATATCTAAAATCATTTTCTGAGATCTTCAAAGCATATAAGCTTTCATATCCTCAGACCCTTTTTAGACCCATATTTAAACCTTTATGACTTATTTAAACTTTTATATTCCAGAACATTTTCTTAAAAATGAGCTAACAAGCTGGCTATAGCCTTGTGGAAGGATCTGGTTCTCTGATGCTGCCAAGCTGTCAAAGTTATAGCTAGCCTGTCAGGACTATCAGAGACCTGAGAAGGATAAATTACATCTGAGTGCAGACCAAACAGCTTCCAATTCTATAAACAACAGGGACCAGTCCATATCCAGGACTCCATAACGTTGGGGGCACAAGTATCAGAACAGCAACAATCTTCTTCGGTCATCAGGCCCATAAGGGAGAGCTTTTCCTATGGAAGAGAGACACAGGGAAGACTGATCTTCTTTGTCTAGGCAAAAGGGGTGCAATCAATTCTCCAGTGTCCTGCTGCATGTCCACAATCTGGGCTGGGTCCCTGTTGCAGGCACTGCATTGAGGGCATCTTACCCTATGGTAATAATTCAGGCAGAGACATTGTGGTGCCCGTACATAATCTTCTTTGGAGACCTTGGGTCACTGCTAGGATCTGGAAGTCTGTCTCATATAATAAGATTTTAGATCAACATTTTAAATGCCATATTCTGCAGATCTCTGAGGGCTGTCTAGGTATATCTGAATAGACAAACTTTGTTTCTAGTTATTTGTTTTAAGTTCAACCCTAAAAGCATATGTAAGGGACTGAGTAAAGCTTATCCCTGTAATTAATTACAACAGTACTTAGCATGACTACAGTTAAAGAACTTGATTATTTACAAGATGACTGACTATTTACTTATGTTTTCCAACAGTCTACAATAAGTAGCCTCAAAAACAATGACTTTAAGTTGAAGCTCTTCTAGTATCAAATATGGGTTCAGTAAAGAAACCAAAACACAATGGCCATGTTAGTGGAAAGGCCCTAAGCTCCTTCTAGTATCAATATAAAATGTTTATATGACTCAGTTATCCAAATAGCTTAAGCTTAACAAACTTAGAGAAGACCAGGGGCTGGGCATACATTCTTAAGCCTGAATAGACCCTGAGGAAGGAGAAACATTCTCCAAGTCACTGGTTCTCAACTTTCCCAATGCTATTTCATAACTGCAGTTTTGCCATTGTTGGGAATCTCAATGTAAACATCTGACACACAGGTGGTCCTAGGCTGCCCTGTAAAGAGGTTTTCAACCCCCAAAGGGTGGAGACTCATAGAGTCAGAAGCTGTTCCAAGCCCTTTGCCTAGGTCATTCTTGCTGCATCACAAGGAATGAACATCGCAGTTTCTGGTGACTTTCACCTGGGTGGCTCTTAAATTACAAAGTTTAGCTGCCAGAGCAAGGTACATTCTTGTGTATAAAAGCATTGAGATGCAGCTTTAATATTCATCAAATACTGGGGGCTGGAGAGATGGCTCAGAGGTTAAGAGCACTGCTTGTTCTTCCAAAGGTTCTGAGTTCAATTCCCAGCAACCACATGGTGGCTCACAACCATCTGTAGTGAGATCTGGTGCCCTCTTCTGGCCTGCAGGGGTGTGTGCAGACAGAACACTGTATACATAATAAATAAATAAATAAAAATATTCATCAAATACCTTATTTATTAATCACATGTAGCCATCTATTTAAATTCTCTTGAAGTTTGCTGTTGAACACTTGGCAAAGACATAAGTACATAGGTGTAAATCTCCAAGTTAGCTTTTGTTAACCTGAACAGAGCCTTATAACCTTTAGTAAAAGATGGTTGCCAGCCATGTGGCTGCCTATGAGGTCACCAGCCAAGATGGAGGAAAGCCACATAGTTGCTGTTTAAAACATGTTTTTCTAAACAATAATTACTTGCACACATACACACAGTTGGATCCAAGTTACATACACATACATACAGTTAAAGCTAGCTTACATTTACACATTAAATCCAATTCACATATGTGTACACACACACACACACACACACACACACACACACACACACACACTTTTAACATAAACACTTGGCAGTGAAGAATCATCAGCTATTTTCAAAATAAAAACCAACCAGAATTAACTTTTAAATTCAGTATTTGCAGGTATAAGAAACTACAACAAACATAATCCACATCCCCTCTGACCTTCTACAACCTTCCATGTACCCTCAGTCCGATCCTTTGATTCCTCAGTCATTTACTTCAGACAAATTTCTCTCTTCCTTTTTTTTTATTATTTTACTCTCCTACTTTCTCTCTTATTTTTTAAACAAAGAAACTATTACCAAAGATTTCCCTCAGTAGTCTAGAATATATTGTAAAGCAACAATATTTCAAACAAGAACAGTAATATATGTATATACCATCACAGGAATAACTCTATATTTGCATCAACACTGTACCAACATAAAGAAACTATTGGATCTGAGTCACCAAGGCAGCCCTGGCTACAACATTATAACATAGCCGCTGTGGCTTAGCAACCAGAGGCAGTGACAGTCCATTCCTCCCTTGGTCAGGTTTAGCAGGCAGCCCCTGGGCAGGTCTTGGGAGCCTCACCCATCAGCATGGGAGACAGAGTGCAAGATGGGACAGAAGATCCCTGACAACTCCAAATTCATAAGTTCATGAGAGTGGCAGACTGGAAGGGACTCCTGCCCCGACCAGGCCTTTCTGGGGCTGTGACCCCAGGGGGCAGTCGTCCATCAGCCCCAAATCGTACAGTGCTCCTGGGTCAGGCACACTCTGAGCTCTGTGCTGCTCCACCCCAGGGTTCCCTGCTCAGGAGCAGCCCTGAACCTGCCCTGCTGGTCCCTGCTCTGCTCATGGCCCACCCTAGTGCCTGGCCATGGCTAGGCATGTGTGTATCTGTGTATCATTCTGTGTGTGTGTGTGTGTGTGTGTGTGTGTGTGTGTGTGTGTGTGTGTGATAGAGGTGTGTGTGATGGAGGTGTGTGTGTGTGTCATTCTGAGTGTGTGTCTGTGTGTCATTCTGAGTGTGTGTGTCTGTGTGTAATGGAGGTATGTGTGTGTGTGGGTGATGGAGGTGTATGTGTGTGTCTGTGTATAATTCTGAGTGTGTGTGTGTCTGTGTGTGATGGAGGGGTGTGTGTGTATGTGTGATGGAGGTGTGTGTGTGTGTCATTCTGAGTGTGTGTCTGTGTATCATTCTGAGTGTGTGTGTGTCTGTGTGTGATGGAGGTGTGTGTGTGTGTGTGTGTGTGTGTGTGTGTGTGTGTGTGTGTATGATGGAGGTGCTTCAGGGAGATTAAAATAATAGCTTCTTGGAATGGTCCTGCTCCTTCAAATTTGCCTAGGACTTGTCAAATCCCCTACAAACTCCGTTCTCAGGGCCCTCATTAGTTCATGAGCCACCACAGGCTACATCACAGCCCCAGGAAATGCTCTCCTTCCACAGGAGACTCCTCAGTTAGCTGGAGGTCAGACTGGGCTACGTGAGACCCTCTCTCAGAAGAGAAAAGAAAATGCATCGTCAGGAGCCTGCACTGCCCACCCCCGCTGCCTCTGCCTCTCGAATAGCTGCTGATGTCTTCAGGATTCTCTTGCAGCCCGTGGGGACCATTGTCAGTGGTCATGTCAGAGGAGCAGCAAGGGCAATTGGATTCAGGGGGTCGGCCCTCCAGGAGACAAAACTCTGATGGGTGACTCTCAGATAAGCAAGGCCCTGAGAGCCTCACCCCAGAAGGTCTCTTACTACTGCTGTGTCTTTGCACATTTGCTGACGCTATTTTTCTCTGGTTTCTGGCATGGTGTGAATGGATGTGGGGAGATCCCCACTGCCTGTAATGTAGTGTGTTTATCTCATGGAACTGTCCTGTTCTACTTGGCATTTTTACCTGTGGGTTATTATGGAGATGATTTCCTCCCAAGCTGGACTGTTTAACTGAAACAATGATTTTATATAATAATAGTGTTAGTTTAAATATGGTTTTGATGATTGAGGGTTTTAAATAAATATAGTAATGAATTATGATACAGTTAGTTTAGTGGAATAATTAACAGAGGTAAAGGTGGGATAAAATGTTGCCCCTGACTGTGATAAAGCAGAAGCCACAGAGGATAAAAAATAAAACATGGAAGTGTCACACAGCTAGAACACAGGAGTCTCTATTGAGGAGCCGTATAGACTGTGGCTTAGGTTAGTGATTAAGGAAAACAACTGAGTCCCATAAGCCCAGCTAATTTAAATTCTTTTAACCTTAATATTGGGAGATGTGTTCACAGGTTTCAGAGTGCATCACAGCTGAAAGAAGGCTTTGAAAATAACTTAAAGTTAGACTAAGTTGTTTTTGTCAAATAGCTTTGAGGTGAAAAGCCCAAGAAGACAATTTAAAGTTTTAAAAAGACACATAACTGAGTGGGGGACTCGTTAAGGTCAGAGAACAAGAACAAAGCAGCACAATTATTATCAGCTGATGTACCTTTCTTGATAGGATGGGTTGGTGACCAAAGGTGATGATCAATTCCTTGTGCCCATTTCTGCCCTCAGCTTCCTGATATGAAAAACTGTTGAAGAATGGGTATGCACCCCAAGAATATATATATTTGGGTTTTTGAGACAGGGTTTCTCTGTGTAGCTTTGGAGCCTTTCCTGGAACTCACTCTGTAGCCCAGGTTAGCCTCAAATTCACAGAGATCTGCCTGGCTCTGCCTCCCGAGTACTGGGATTAAAGGTGTGGGCCACCACCACCTGGTGCACCCTGAGGATTTAAAATAGAGCTGACTGATTGTTTTTCATATTGAAAGTTTAGATTTGTGATCCTTCCTAGATTTCTTATAAGATTACTTTTTGAGATAAATAATAAAATGATTGGTCCTTTCTTTGTAACCCCAAAATGCAGCCTGCCAGCAAAAGAACTAGCTGAAAAAAATGACTTGCTTGCTCACACTCTGTTAATCTGTAAATTTCTTAGATATGAATGTATGTGGTGTTATGCCCAGATCTCGGGGACCCCCAAAGACCACCATGGAGACCAAATCCCATATGTAAAAGCAAAGAGGCTTTATTTTGAGCTTGGAACTTGGTCTCTGTGTCTGTCCTATGCAATAGTGAGAGCAAAGATCCCTGAGCCTAGGCGGGGTGGGTTTTTCTTTTTCCTTTTATCATAGCAGAGGGTGGGGTGAGGGGATTTCCAGGGTTCAGGACCCTGATTGGCTGACATTTGTCTAGGGGTATCTTGGTCTGTGCTAGGCTCAGGGACATCTAGTGATCTTATCTAATGTTAATGGTTGAAATGTCTGGGGTGTCAGATACTTCCCCTTAGATGCCAGCCCATCCTTGGGTGGATCCCTGGGTGGTGTCAGCTTATGGCTTTCCTGGATCAGGATGTTGCTAGTCAGTAAGCCTGTGACAGCAGCTGTGTCTGGGCCCTAAGCCTGTCATGGCAGCTGTGTGATCCAGCTGTTTTGGGCCTCCCACAGTGGGTTCTTGGGATGACTTTGTTTAATCGTGTAAGGGAAATGGGAAACATGTTTTTTACTTGTATTCATTATAATTATTCACTTGAAAAATAGAATGCAACCACATTGTAATTTTTATATTGCTTGAAAGATTCTACTGGGGTATACAAGATGTAAGGGAAAAATAAAGTGAGTTAGAAGGAAAACATCAAGAATGAGAGAAGGAAAACACCAAGAAAAATAAGAGGAAGAAGAATAAAGACAAAGTCAGAAGGAAACCATCAAGAGAGAGTGTGTCTTTCCCCTTACCCCCTCAGATGAAAAAGCCTTAGTTCACCGACTCCATGGATCCCCATCAGCCCCATGCTGCTGGAGGCTGGTCCTCATGGCTGCTGGAGGCTGGTCCTCGTGGCTGCTGGAGGCTGGTCCTCGTGGCTGCTGGAGGCTGGTCCTCATGGCAGCTGGAGGCTGGTCCCCATGCTGCTGGAGGCTGGTCCTCATGGCTGCTGGAGGCTGGTCCCCATGCTGCTGGAGGCTGGTCCTCATGGCTGCTGGAGGCTGGTCCCCATGCTGCTGGAGGCTGGTCCTCATGGCTGCTGGAGGCTGGTCCCCATGCTGCTGGAGGCTGGTCCTCATGCTGCTGGAGGCTGGTCCTCATGGCTGCTGGAGACTGGTCCCCATGCTGCTGGAGGCTGGTCCCCATGCTGCTGGAGGCTGGTCCTCGTGGCTGCTGGAGGCTGGTCCTCGTGGCAGCTGGAGGCTGGTCCTCGTGGCAGCTGGAGGCTGGTCCTCGTGGCTGCTGGAGGCTGGTCCTCGTGGCTGCTGGAGGCTGCTCCTCGTGGCTGCTGGAGGCTGGTCCTCATGGCTGCGGGAGGCTGGTCCTCAGGGCTGCTGGAGGCTGGTCCTCAGGGCTGCTGGAGGCTGGTCCTCATGGCTGCGGGAGGCTGGTCCTAAGGACTGCTGGAGGCTGGTCCTCGTGGTTGCTGGAGGCTGGTCCTCATGGTTGCTGGAGGCTGGTCCTCGTAGCTGCTGGAGGCTGGTCCTCTGGCAGCAGCAGACCATGGATGCTGAGGTCTTCCCACAGCATCTCACCGGTTAGAAGGGCCCTGGTTCTGGGCTAGTGAGTTCTGAGTGGATGCTGGGCTCCAAGAAAACCCCTCCAGTGCTCGCCACATCCCAGTGACAACATCACAGGTAGGCACTTTGTTGTTGTTCTTTGCCTGAGGAAGTTCGGAGCCTGTCTGGCTGGAAGCTGCTGCCCATGGCCTCGCTCTGTAGCTTATGGGCTCCTCACAAGCTGTGCCCAGGAGACAATGAAAACCGAGTCAGCCTTGACATGCTATTCAGGGCTGTTCCCGCCAATCATCGAGGCATCCTGTACCCCAAGCCCTCCTCCCTCACACTCACCAGGGAGGCACATCTGCCCAGCTTCCACTTCACTCTCATTCCCAGACTCTCTCTGCCATTCTCGTCAGATCGTGTCAGGCCAGCAGTTTTCACCGTCCTGCCTCCTGGGCCGGAGCGCCACTGGAAGGAGCTGGCTACCCTGAGTGTTAAAAATGATTAGCGGCTCTGGTTACCATGCGCAAAGGTCATGAGGCACGAGCCATGACAAAACCCAGTATCAGAGCTTTATTAGGAGGAAGCAGGGGAGGGGGGGGCGTGAGGGGGCGTGGGAGGCAAAAGAAAAGAACCAGGCCTGGGGAAGAAGAACATGCAGAGAGCAGGCAGAGAGAGAGAGAGAGAGAGAGAGAGAGAGAGAGAGAGAGAGAGAGAAGAGAAGAGAAGAGAAGAGAAGAGAAGAGAAGAGAAGAGAAGAGAAGAGAAGAGAAGAGAGAGAGAGAGAGAGAGAGAGAGAGAGAGAGAGAGAGAGAGTCTCTCTGGGCCTCAGTTTCCCCTGTACAAATGGGGTGTGGGAAGGCTGAGAATGTAGCTCATGTCAATAGATGGTGTACACAATTTTACAAGGAAAAGATCTGGGGGGAAGTTAAGATACTTTCTCAAAGGTGCAGGGGTGATTACACACGGTGGTGACGTGTGATCGCAATCACACAGGCAGAGGCCATCCCAGCCTGGCAAAATGCAGGCTGAAAAAAAAAAGTGAACAAAATGGTACAGCTGAATGGAATTGGAGCAGGGTTTCTGAACACTGGCTTGGGATGGACAAAGGGATAATGTGTGATGAAGAATTTACATGCAGAGGTAGCAAATGTGGGCCCAAGATTGGTGTGGGCTGATAATAAGAAGACTGGATGCCTTTGCTGCAGACAGTGGGAGCTATCGGAAGTGTGGAGGGCAAGCAGCACCATGTCACAAGTCAGAAGGAGCCTATGCTCCCTCTGGAGCCTGCAGACAATTTTTCAGCAATGTGGGGGCGGGGGCGGTGCCCAAAACAGCCTGACCACACAACTGCATGACGGTTCTGCTGGACAACCGCCAGACCCAGCTTCTGTGACAGGCTTACTGGCAGGCAACTAAGGAGAAATACCTGACATTCCAAACATTCCCTACACCCCTGGACAAATGTCAGCCAATCAGGGTCCTGAACCCTGGAAATGTCCGCACCCCAACCTCTGCTATAATAAAAACCCTACCCTGCCCGGGCTCAAGGCTCTCTGCTCTCACTGCTGCATTGGACAGACAGAGAGACCAAGCTCCGAGCTTGAAATGAAGGTTCTTTGCTTTTACATATGGGATTCAGTCTCCGTGGTGGTCTTTGGGGGGGGGTCCCCATGGTCTGGGCATAACATTTGGGGGCTTGTCCCGGGATCCCCCGAACCCACCAGGACCAACACCCATAGAGTCTGAAGACAGCCAGTTCGTTTTCTGTGTCTGTTTACTTTTGTGTTTTCTATGTTTAATTTCATTTGGGTTTCCTTTTGTAAGTGGGCTCTTGGGATATCCTTTTGTAAGTGGGCTCTTGGCCTGTTGAATATCCCTTTGTAAGTGCCTGCAGATGGTCCTTTGGATGGGTTTGGATCCCTTTGGTTGATTTGTATTTGAATTTGATTTGTATAGATGATGTGAGTCACTCCCTCAGGACAGCATGAGGCTGGTGTCTTCCTTTTGGTTTTGTCTCCAGGTGCCAGGAGAGCTATTTTGTTGTCTTGTGTGTTGTAATTTTGTTCTTTTCCTGACTTAACGAAAACTGTAGACTCTTATTTTAGGATGTTTAAGCTGGTCAGCTAACACTGTTTCCTTGGGAAAAAAGTTCTGTTTGCCATTCTATTGGAATGTCCTCCCTATATGAATGTGTGGATATGTGAGAAATGTGGCCACAAGTCTGCGTATTTTATGCCTGGGCTTATGTATGTGCTGTGACTCCAGATAGAAACTGTCCATGGACAGCCTTTGGGCCGATGGCCAGCAGAAGGGACAGAGAGTCCCTTTGGCTGAACTGGGACAGACTAAAGAGTATTCCTACCCCATTACTTCCTTGCCCTCTGACCCAGAGCACACGCAGTAGCCGGCATGGGAGCGAACTGTTACGGTGCCAAACATTGGGTGAGTAGCAGCCAGGGCAGGGACTCAGGTCACCACTGAGCAGCTGGGTGCAGGTGGGAGCCAGGAGGGGCCTCATGGAGCTCAGAGCATGCCTGACCTGGGTGCTCCTTGGGACTCGGGGCTGGTGGAGAACTGCCCCCTGGGGTCACAGGCCAGGAGTGGTCTACAGGTCCCCCAGAGGGGCCTGGCTGGGGCAGGAAGACACTTCTAGTCTGCTGCTCTCATGCGTTTGAGAATCTGGGATTAATAATAATCTTTTGTCCCTGAGCTTCACACCCTCCCCTCCCACGATGGTAGGTGGGGCCCCCAAGACCTGTTTGGCTCCAAGGGTGGAGTGGAGTGTCACTGCCCGGGGTTGCTAAGCTACAGCAGCTGTGCTATATGCTGTAGCCAGGGCTGCTTCGATCATTCAGATCCAGTAGATTATAAATATTATTTCATCATTTAGAGGGGTTGGTTACAAATTATTATTGTTTTAAAAAAAAGGAGGAGGCTGGGCAGTGGTGGCGCATGCCTTTAATCCCAGCACTCAGGAGGCAGAGGCAGACGGATCTCTGTGAGTTCGAGGCCAGCCTGGTCTACAGAGCGAGATCCAGGAAAGGCGCAAAGCTACACAGAGAAACCCTGTCTCGAGGGGGGGGGGGAAAGGAGGAGGAGGAGAAGAAAAAGAAGAAGAAGAAGAAGAAGAAGAAGAAGAAGAAGAAGAAGAAGAAGAAGAAGAAGAAGAAGAAGAGAACCTGCTGCTAATTTCAGATGTTTCACCTCAGTACAGTGTTGATACAAATTTAGAGCAACAGATTTGACATACAGACCATCCCACAGCAAAGTTCAAGGTCACTCTCAACTTACATAAGCTACACAGAGAGTTTAGTCCAGCCTCGGTATATAAAACCCTTGTCTCAAAAAAGAGGCGGCTTCCTGCCTGCAAAGGGGTCACATGTCCTGCCGATGCTGGCTGGGCTGGAATCAACATGCCCATCCGCTCCCCAGGTTCTGTCCTCAGCTTCCTTCTCAGGAGCCCGTGACAGGGAAGCAGACAGGCGCTGAGCTGACTAGCAGCTGGGCCACCATTATGTACCAGAGTCCGATGCTCAGATGCCCTGCAGGCTCCGGAACTGCAGGACAGAATCCCGTCCTTCTGTCCTACAGGAGCCTTCTTGCCTAGTCCCCACTGTTCCAGAATGGGGCAGTTCCTGCCCAGCAGGGGCCACCTGCCCAGGGGGCCTTGCAAAGGGCTGACCTAGGGCTCTAAGTGTTTATGGAGTGGCTGGGCTCTCACTTGTTTTATTTGTTGATAGGTTCAGCAAGTGTGCTTTAAAGCACATAGTGTGACTTGGGCGCGCACACACACACACACACACACACACACACACACACACACACACACACACACTTCATTCATTATCTGACACAGTTGAATCACTTTTACTATACAGCCGGCCATCTGTATCCTATTTTCTGGATCTGTGGACTCAACCAACCGAAGACCAAATGTAGCTGAAAAATTTTTCATCTGCTCTAAACAGGGAGAGGCTTTCCTTTTCATCATTCCCTAAATGATACAGTGTACCAGGGACTCACACAGCATTTATGTGGATGAGGTACAGTAAGTGGCCTCATCTAGAGGCAACTTAGGTATCTGGGAGGACACACGTGAGTCATATGCAAATTCCATGACATTTCCATTATGAGATTTGAGCATCCCTCCACCCTGTATGCTGGAGGGTCTGGCACCAATCTCCTGTGACTGCTTCGAGATGACTGTGTTGCCAGGTTGAGTGGATGCCACTACTGTCTAGTCCCAGAATGTTTTCATACCTAAAAGAAACTCTAGACCCGCTGACCATCAGTCCACTTCCTGCCTACCTCACCATTTCCACACAATTGCCAGTGTATTCCATGATTGTCTACACGGCAGCTGTCCCTATGAATTGGCCTGTTCTGAAGATTTCATATATATGGAATCAAACAGCATATGGTCTTCTAAATCTGGTTTCTTTCATTAAATTTAATTTTTGCCAAGTGTCATGGAATATGGCTTTAATCCCAGCGCTTGAGAAGGAGATGCAGGAGGATCTTGAGTTTGAGGCCAGCCTGGTTTACATGGCAAGTTCTAAGCCAGCCAGGGCTAGATAGTAAGACTCTGTCTCAAAAAAAAAAAAATCCAGTTTTTGTTTTAAGTACTTTTGCTATGTAGCCAAGTTCACAAACTTGAGATCCTCCTGCCTCAGCATCCCAAGTGCTGGGATCATAGGTGTGTACCACTGTGGTGGTATTGTGTTCCCCGAAATATTGTGCACACTAATAAACTTATCTGGGGTCAGAGACAGAACATCCACAATATTAAACATAGAGGATAAGCAGTGGTAGCTCACACCTTTAATCCTAGCATTCCAGAGGCATAAATCCCTCTGGATCTCGGTGAGTTCAAGGCCACATTGGAAACATCCAGGCATGGCGACACACGCCTTTAATCCCAGGGAGTGATGGCAAAACCAGAAAGATATATAAGGCATGAAGACCAGAAACTAGAAGCATTTGGCTGGTTAAGCTTTTAGACTTTTGAGCTACAGTTCAGCTGAGATTCATTCTGGATGAGGACTCAGAGGCATCCAGTCTGAGGAAACAGGATCAGCTGAGGAACTGTCGAGGTCAGGAAGCTGTGGCTTGTTCTGCTTCTCTGATCTTCCAGCATTCACTCCAATAACTGGCCTCAGGTTTGATTTTATTAATAAGAACATTTTAAGATTCCTGCTACAGATCACCATGCCTGGCACAGTGAAGAGTATCAGAAGTTTCTCCAGTCCCACCCGGCCCTGTGGTCCCGCAGCCCCTTATAAAATAATCCTTCAGAGGCTTATATTGATGAATTACCAATTCTATTGCCTATTGACTCAGGCTTCTTGCTAGCTAGCTCTTACAACTAGGCTCAAAGCTACACAGAGAAACCCTGTCTCAGAAAACAAAAACAAAACAAAACAAAAAAAAGAATTACAATATCTAGGGTATTTGTATTTGGCAAATTAAATATTCTATCATTTATCCTATTTTTGTGAGTCTAAAGTTTCATATCTAATTTATCTTTTATCATGACTAAGGAAAACTACAATTATAGCTATCTAGTCTTCAACTCCAAAGACCCCAGAGGATATAATATTACCTGAGTAAACAGGAAATGCACTGTAAGCAACTTCCATAATTCTAGAAACGACAGAGACATCTGGCTGTCTGGACAGTCATCCAAAGTTCCTCTGTTAAATTGGGGCATCCATCTTCAGCCTACAGGCCTGGAGTCTCTGGCAGACTTTTTATGAAGCAGGAAATCTGAAGGATTGTCTCACCTATTAGGAAAGTTCATCAGTTGCTTCTCCCCATGTCCTGTAGAATGTCTGACCATTTCTTCTGTGAAACAGGAACCTGAAGAACCATCTTGTCTTGCAAAGTTCAGTGGTCACCTTCCTATGGGTCCTGCATGTCCATGTTATACAGCATCCTGTCAAGCAGTCGAGGCAAGGGCACTTTTTTGCCCAATGGCTAACTTTTGCCACAAAGAAAACAGACTCAACAATGGGTTTCTTCATTGCCCATCATCCTCTTTGAAGTAATTGGTGCTGCCAGGAACAGATGTGTCTCATTGTCCAAAAAAGTCTAGGTTATTAAAACATTTTAAATGCCATATTCCGTAGGTCTTTGAAGTGTCTGAAGATTACCTATTTGTCTGACCTATATCTCTGCACATCTATAAAACCTAACTAACATGACTATAAGTTTATCAGATGACTAATTATTAATGTGTATTTTAATTATACATTACAATTTAAAATGAGTTGCATAAACATAATACCTTAAACAAGAGTATAAATATACATATAGTATAACAAAATTAAATTTGTATCAATAAACTAAAATCCATAGCAATATAAAACACTTCAAACAAGTTGTTGCTCTTTAAAAGTAGATTCAATGCAGAGATCCACGGCTAGGCCCCGGGTGGAGCGCCGGGAGTCTAATTAGCGAGAAAGAGAAGGATTTATATGAGCAAGAATTGTTGAAACCAAGGTTGGATAAGGCACAGGGACAAATAACCAAACAAATGGAAACACATGAACTATGAACCAAAGGCTGAGGGGCCCCCAACTGGATCAGGCCCTCTGAATAGGTGAGACAGTTGATTGGCTTGATCTGTTTGGGAGGCATCTAGGCAGTGGTACCAGGTCCTGGGCTCATTGCATGAGTTAGCTGTTTGAAACCTGGGACTTATGCAGGGATGCTTGGCTCAGTCTGGGAGGAGGGGACTGGACCTGCCTGGACTGAGTCTATCAGGTCGAACTCAGTCCTCAGGGGAGGCCTTGCTCTGGAGGAGGTGGGAATGGGGGATGAGCTGGGGGGAAGGGGAGGGGGGCAGGAGCGGGGAGAACAGGGGAATCTGTGGCTGTTATGTAGAACTGAATGGTATTGTAAAATAAAATATAATAATAATAATAATAATAATAATAATAAAAAGAAAGAAAAAAAAGTAGATTCAATTGTAACACGAATCTTAAAAGTTCTTATTAATAGGGCTGGAGAGATGGCTCAGAGGTTAAGAGCACTGGCTGTTCTTCCAGAGGTCCTGGGTTCAATTCCCAGCAACCACATGGTGGCTCACAGCCATCTGTAATGAGATCTGGTGCCCTCATCTGGCATGCAGGCAGAATACTGTATACCTAATAAATAAATAAATAAATAAATAAATCTTTAAAAAAAGTTCTTATTAATAAAAACAAACCTGGAGCCAGGTATCGGGGTGAATGCTGGAAGATCAGAGAAGCAGAATAAGCCACAGCTTCCTCACCTTGCCAATTCCTCAGGTGATCCTGTTTCCTCAGACTGGATACCTCTCAGCTGAACTGTGCTGCTCAAAAGCCTAAAAGCTTAACCAGCCCTAGTTCCTGGTTTTCAAGCCTTATATACCTTTCTGCTTTCTGCCCTCACTTCCTGGGATCATGGCGTGAGTCACCATGCCTGGCTGTTTCCAGTGTGGCTTTAAACTCTCAGAGATCCGAATGGATCTCTGCCTCCCAAGTGATAGGATTAAAGGCGTGTGCGCCACCATTTCCCGGCCTCTATGTCTAGTGGCTGTTCCGTTCTCTGACCCCAGATAAGTTTATTAGGGTCACACAATATTTTGGGGAATACAATATCACCACATTCAATAATTTATCCTATCATAGCTATATTATCCCCTTTTCTTCTTTAGAAGAAGATTGCATTTATAATTAACCCCCTTTAAATAAAAATAAACATTCATAAATAATATTTTGGGAACTTGGGCATAGTTTCTCATACTACTTCCTGTTGGTTGGGGGTGTTGGAGATCTAATGGGGATCCTGAGAAAATTAAGAGTTATAGTTAAATCTTAGCTGTCGTAGTCTGTGAGGCTGCATTGACCTTTCAGAGGGTCTTGGTTGATCAAACCACATTAGCCTGGAAGCAATCCATAGGTTCTCATCTTCTGTGGAAATAAAAGCAGAACCTCTTTTCCAAAGCAACATATCCTTAGACATAAATTTTGAAGTCAACATACCTTTAAAATACACATATTGGTTTAACTTGGTAGCCCCTACAATCGAATGTCTCTACATGCCCCTTCTCCCAAGAGGTCACATACAACAGCAGGAAACACTGCCTCCTTTGGGCCCTATAACCCAAGGTCATGGGCCGAGCAAATACCACTACAGTGAAGAATTAATATAGGCCGTAGAATGGATGGATTCTAAGTGTGTTATACTGAAGGTGCCATAGTGATACCCTTATCTCAACGGAACAACAAAATCCATTTCATCCCATTTCCATTATTGAACAATATTCCATTGAATGAATGCACTGCATTTTATTTTCCCACTCGTTCGTCAGAGGACATCTGGGTTGTTCTCACTTTTCCCTACTGTAAATGTGCCATTATGAAACAGGAACAAGACCCACTGTCCCCACAGCTGCTTGCTCTTGGCTGGAAGCAGGGGACAGCAGCTATCTCCAGGAAGGTAGACATTAATAGTGACTAAAGTTGAGTAGCTCCCTCAAGGTGCCCTGGATACTGAGTGGTCTATTAGATTCCAGAGTTCCAACGAGCATTTGTTACTTGGTATCTGTGAGTATGAACCTCCAAGGCTTCTCAAGTTCCTTCATAAAATGACATAGTATTTGCACATAACCCAAGCACAACGTCCCATGTGCTTCAGCTCACCTCAAGCTTCCTTATTGTGTGGCTAGAGATGGCCCAGCAGTTAAGAGCATGGCTGATCTTCTAGAGGACCCAGGGTCAGTTCCAAGAATCCACATGGGGGCTCCCAACTACTTGTAACTCAAGTCTCAGGGGAACTGATACCCTCTTCTGGTCTTTGTGGACACCAGGCAAACATGTGGTACACAGACACACATGTAGGCAAAATGCACATACACATAAAATAGTTTTTTTAACTTATAAAAATTATTTTCTCAGTAACTATTCTATTGCTGTGAAGAGACACCATGACTAAATTAACTGTTATAGAGGAAAACATTTAATTGGAGGCTTGCTTACAGTTTTAGAGGGTTAGTCCGTGATCATCATGGTGGGAAGCAGACAGGCATGGTGCTGGAGCAGTAGCTGGAGCTTTACATCCTGCTCCACCGGAATCAGACACACACACACACACACACACACACACACACACACACAGACAGAGAGAGAGAGAGAGAGAGAGAGAGAGAGAGAGAGAGAGAGAGAGAGAGAGAGAGAGGCTGGCACGGGTTTTTGAAACCTCAAAGCTCACCTCCAGTGACACACTTCTTCCAACAAGGCCACATCCTAATTCTTCTATTCCTTCTCAAACAGTTCCACCAAGCACCCAGGGGGCCATTCTCACGCAAACCACCACATTTATCATACCTAACACAACGCAAGTATCATGGTAACAGCTGTTCAGATACATTGTTCGGGGGAATAAAGAGAAGAACAAGTCTGTACATGTACATGCAAATTAATCCTTAATATATTTCATCCTTGGCACAAGGCCAAGCATAAAGCAGAAATGTGTGTGTGCACATGTATACACACACACACACACACACACACACACACACACACACACACACACACCAGTTTGAAGGATGGGAATGTGGCTCAGTTGGCAGAGTGCTAGCCTAGCATACACAAAGCCCTGGGTTTGACCTCCAGTACCACATAAATCAAGGATGGTGGTGTACATCTAATCCTGGATAGGAAGAGGCAGGAGGATAAAGGCCATCTCTGGCTACTCAGTGAACTTGAAGCAGCCGAGAATATATGAGACCCTGTCTCAAACAATAATAACAATAACAACAGCAACAGACCTGGTGTTTTGAAACTGTCCATGACCATTGCAGAGTTACCAAACTTTGGCCCACCCACCAATCAATCACTGGTCAGTGGTAGGTGTCCAGGGCTTGATTCACCAGCTTTGGCTGGGGTTCCAATGAAGGAACCCTGGTTATCTTGCTTGTAACACATGGCTTGGTCTCACTTTGTCATAATGAGGAAACTCATCAGTCTCCCCTGTTATGGTGCGGTGAAGGATGGCATTCTCCACGCTCATAAAACAGCGATAGGGTGGAGCTCCTGGTGGTCAGCAAGACCAATGACAAATGGGCACATCCACAGTGCGGTTCCTTTCGCTGGGCATACATCTCTTAATCAGCTGGTGGGCAACTGCATCTCTCCTTCCAAATGTGATCTGGATGAAGCTGGGGCTCAGGAACTTGGAGTCCAGTACTGGTCACCAGGTGCAGGAGCTTGGAATGCAGCCAAACCACTGGATGTGGCTGCTAGAGACACATGGCCTCAAAGGGGTGCCTGTGCCCAACACGGGGACAGAGCTATTTGGAAGCCCATGGGTGTGGTGGTATTGTGTTCTCCAAAATATTGTGTACCTTAATAAATTTATCTGGGGTCAGAGAACAGACAGCCACTAGATACAAAGGCTAGAAAATGGTGGCACTCACACTTTTAATCCTAGCATTCCAGAGATAGAAATCCCTCTGGATCTCTGTGAGTTCAAGGCCACATTGGAAACAGCCAAGCATGGTGACACGCCTTTAATCCCAGAAAGCCAGCCTTTAATCCCAGGGAGTGGTGGTAGAAAGCAGAAAGATATATAAGGCGTGAGGACCAGAAACTAGGGGCATTTGGCTGGTTAAGCTTCAGGCTTTCGAGCAGCACAGTTCAGCTGAGATTCATTCTGGATGAGGACACAGAAGCTTCCAGTCTGAGGAAACAGGACCAGCTGAGGAACTGGTGAGGTGAGATAGCTGTGGTTTGTTCTGTCTCTCTGATCTACCAGCATGGACCCCAATAACTGGCCTCGGGTTTGATTTTATTAATAAGAACTTTTAAAAATTCTGCTATACATGGGTCTAAGCCTTAGCTGTGCTCAAAGAAGGTCCCAACTGTGTAAATCAGCCACTCGGCCCTCAGGTGCGGAGTGAGGGCCAGGTGTGGTCCAGCACGACTCAGATTCTAGGACAGGGCCTGGAGGATGAGCCAGACACCTAGAGCCCATGACAAGATATTCTATAGCACTCTGTCCTTCCTTCTCTCAACAAAGCCACATGAAGTGTCAGCTGGAATGCAGCAGTGGCTAGCAAATGGGGCATGGCAGAGCCTCCAGAGCCTCAGGAGGATGAAGGCGGAGGGTGGGGGGTGGGGTGGGGTGGGGGGGTGGGGACACACACAGGGAGCACAGCAGGAGGGGTGGATGTCCCACAGCCACATGCAACAGACTGGGGCTGACCAAAAGATCGGGGGGGGGGGGGGGGGGGGTGGAGGTGCGGTGGGGGAGTGCGGCGAGCGTGGGTTAGACCAGAAGGAGGATGGGTGGATGGTCATGGCGGCGTTTCCAAGGGTATCCTGCTCCCTATTAGTCAAGTTCCTGAGCTGCCATAGGGTACTCCTGACTTCCTGCCTCTGGGCTTTGATGCCTCTGATGTGCTCTGCTTTTCCCCCTTAGGTTTCATTAGGTTCCAGCAGGAAAAACCTGGGTCCTGTCTCAGGAAGTTGTCTTCAGCCAAGACAAGTGGGAATTATGCTTTCCAGGGGCATCTGGCAATATCGGAGATGTTTTAGGTTATTTCAAGTGTGTGTGTGTGTGTGTGTGTGTGTGTGTGTGTGTGTGTGTAACTGCCATCTGAGGCCAAAGATGGTGACAAACATTTTGCAGTGCACAGGACAGTCCCCACCATCAAGAATCACGCAGCTCTAAATATCCAGTCTCAGACAGACAGGAGGGCCCACGGCTCCAAAAAAATTCCTTCAGAGGTGTAGGAAAGGCAGGGCCAAGCCCGTAGGGGATGTCCTGGGGGTCATATTGCCACCCACGACCAGACTAGGTCTCTGCAGGAGGATGGGATACCAGAGGGGAAACATGGAGTGAGTGACAGGGAAGTGTGTGCAAGGGAGAGGCAGCCAGGATCTGTAGGTGACGTCTGCTGCTGCTGGTACCCGGCGGGCGTGGAGAGGTAAGGGAGGGAGGAATCACTAGAGTTCCAAGGGTTCACAGAGGAGCCTGGGGTCCCTTGCTTACCCCGAGGCAAGGAAGTCGGTCTAAAGGGCAAAAATCAAACAGACAACCAAACAAACCAGGAAAGGGCAGCTCTTAAGACAGCATTTTAGGCAGGGTGCAGTGGTGGGAGAGGACCACCTTCTGGGACAGAATTCTTCAGGCCAGGCCTGAGCTGTGAGTCCCCGCTACTTGGGAACGGAGGACCGGGTGTGCCAGGGTGTCATGGTACTGACCAGTGGACTCTGGACCTACCTGGCCAGCCTAGGGACAGGATAATCCCAGAGCTAAATCCCAGAGCTAACTGTCCCGGTTTCCCAAGGGGCGGGGTCTTGGGGGTAGAAGTGGGGGTGGGCTCAGGAGGAGGAGTGTTTGCGGCCTGGGGAGGCGTGGTCAGCCACGGGAAGCTCGCCAAACCAGGACGCCAGGGAAGGACTCCAGGGGAGATGGAGGGGGTTGCAGAGCCGGACAAAGCTTCTTAAAATGGGAGCGGAGCCACTGGGTGGTGGGTGGGGCTTCCGGGAATGGGCGTGGCCTCAGGGGGCGTGGCTGGCCGAGCGTACTTAAGCCTCCCGGGCGCGCGTGTTGGCTCCGCCATGGCTCTGAGGCGCGTCTTCCTGCTGCGCTCGGCGGCACCACGTGCGCAGCCCGCCGCGAGCCCAGGGGCTGTGCGGGCATGGGGAGCAGCCGAGGCTGTGCGGCGGCCCGTGCCAGTCGTCGACTTCAGCAACACGCAAGAGGCGTACCGCAGTCGGAGGAGCTGGGAACTGGTGCGCAACCTGCTAGTGCTGCGCCTGTGTGCGTCGCGGGTGCTGCTGGTGCACCACGAGCAGGTGCGCGCGGGGGGGGGGGGGGTGGCCAGGTGGGCAGGGGCCGCGCGGGACATCGGCGCGGCCAGCGGGTTACCGAGTTCGGAAGTGTCAGGCAGAGTCACTCAGGCATGGCCTGAAGCTGGGCAGGCAAGGAAGACGGCCGTTTCCTGCGTGTTGCCGGACTTTGTGAAGTTTCCTACTCGCAGTCACTACCAATTAGGAAGAAGGGCCGATAGTGTTTAAAATATGTACGGTGTGTAGGAATGCAGCCGTCACCCATGATGAGTCTGCTGTCCTCCATGCAGCTCCCAGGTTTGGCCAGCTTGAAGGGCTTATCGAGGCTAGGATCCCAGAATTCCACAAGTGTGACCCGCCGCTCCCAAACACGGCTACTCCGAACAGTTTTGGGAAATGGGACAAACTCCCAACATTTTGTTTCTTATGTTTAAATGTATTGTAAATACAGTCGAAGAGCCTAGATTCAGAAACTTCTGATCCTTCTGCCTCCGCCTCCCAAGTGCTCTGATTACTGGCCCGAGGGTAACTCATCTCTATCTGGCACACACTGGAATGCAGTGTAAAAGCTGGAGGTTCTCAGAGACTAGGAAACATGCAACTTTAAACTGCAACATGGTAACTTTGAGAAATGTGAGGGCCTTTGGGGAAAGCAGAATACCGCTTCAGCCAGTCTTGAAAGGTTAGTGTAAGTTAGTTATCTCTAGGTGACCCGGTGATGTTTGTAAGGATACAGATCTGGAAGTGACTCCTCCGGGGAGACTGGAGGAGCTGGAGCTGCCCTTAGCTGAGGCCACAGCAGGTAGGAGGTGAGTCATACCCCACAAGATGGAACTGAAGTGCTGCCGGGATCCCTAGGAAGAACGGCTTTAATGGTGGGCAGGGCCATGACGCGGAATTAACGCCTGGTAGGGGAGCTGGGAACACAGGAAGAGGAGCCCCAGCTGGGGGCAGCAAGTGTCAAGGACTTTGTGGAGTCTCAGCATGTAGCCGGCAGCTGGAAGGGATCTTCAGCCCGGAGGGAGGATGGCGCAAGCTGGGCAGGAGTGACTTACAGTGGTTAGCCACTGGGTCTCTGTGCAGAGCAGGAACTGGACCAAGTTGAGCGGTGGTTTGTGCTTCCCCCCTAGATCCTGAGGGTTGGTTCTGAGGAGGGTGAGTCCTGCACCTCTATGCCAGTCAGGGTACTGTGGGTGACCAGGAGTGGGGCATGCCATCTCCTCTGGCTCTCTGGGGCCTGCTCTGGGTAGTGCTCAGGCATGTGCTATGGCTTCCTAGAGGAAGCAGCAAACCCCACCCCCACCCGGGCTCCACCTGTCCAGCCGGTACCCTGGGAGCCTCTCTGGGAGATCTGTGCTGCTGTCACCGCTAGTGGCCTCAGTGCCTGGTGCTGAAGGAAATGGTGTTCAAAGCCGGGCCCCGAGCCTAAGATCGGCTTACCAGATCCTAGACTGACGGGCCAGACTGAGGACAGTCGACCCGGGCCTTGCAGCTGTGAGACTCTAGCTGGGGTAGTGGGCAACCAGACTTGTTCCGAGGAGCCGTGGGCCAAGGACCTGAGATTGGAATGCTGCCTGGGTTTGGAGCCTTGTTGGGGACCGTGAAGCAGCCTACTGACATCAAGACAGGGTTTCTCTGTGTAGCCCTGGCTGTCCTGGATCTCGCTCTGTCGACCAGGCTGGCCTTGAACTCGCAGAGATCCACCTGCTTCTGCCTCCTGGATTGTGCCACCACCCCTGGCAGGCTATCGCTTTTTGACCGTGAGCCTAAGCTGAAGAGATTGGGTGCAAATTGCGGTGGTTCTCTGGGGCCGGAGGAGAGAATTGGTTTTATTGTCATCATTTCCTGGACATCGTTTGAGACTTTTCTTTGTGTGTGTGAGTGCACGTGCATGTATGGGAGCCCAAGGACACACTTGGGTGTGCTTCCTCAGGTGCTGTCCATTTTTTTTGCTTTAATGTTGTGTGTGTGTGTGTGTGTCTCCACCATTCTCAGTGACCAGGGTAAGAAAGCATGTGATTGTCATAGGTGGCCATCCCCTCATCTATCACCTCCCATGGAAAGTATGTCAGGAATTTTTTTTTGAATCAGAGATTATAACTCTTGATAAAAGAACAATGCAGAAGTCACCCCAGGTCCTGAATGGGACTGCATGAGGTGCTGTCTGGGGTGTCTCCATGGAGCCCATCACAGAGTGGCAGGGCCTGATGGGGAAGGTGTTTGACTTGTGAACGTTTAGACTAAGAGTGAGCTCCCCACATAGAAAGGGGTTCGGGGCTTGGGGAACCCCAGGCTTTTCCTTTCTTGGAGCTGAGTTGGGTGGGCAGGAGTAGACTCGGGCTTCTACCTCTGCCCTAACTACGTGAGGAGTGACCTTGTTGCTTCTTCCTCTTGGGCATCTCTCTTGTCTGCTTCCTTCCCTTTTTTTCCTCAGGCGTAAGGAATGCTTACAGTAATGTGAGATGGAGTGAGATATGACAGAAGACGTGGCTGGTTGCATGCAGCCATCTTTGTGAGGGCGCATCCGTCAGCATAGCTGGTCAGCCCTGGATGAGACTGTGGAGTGCACTCCCATTTCACGGTGTCCTGTAGACAGACAGACCTCTCTCTCTCCATTTGAATTCTGTGTGTAGCCACGTTGGAGGGCCTCACACCAAGCCCTGTTCTGGTGGGTTAGAACGAGAGAACAAAGCATCGTGAGAGAGATCATTCTAGAGAGTTACCTCTGTACCACCCCCAAGACCACTAAATGTCGCAAAAATGGGTCCCTGGGAGATTGACTGGATCCCCTGTTCCCCACCAAGGGGTGATCAGGCAACCCTGGTGTCCTGGGGTGCTCCATGAGCCAGCCCCCTTGGGGCAGAGTCCTTAGGGGAGCAATGTGCTCAGAGTTTCATAGAACCAGTAGCTTGAGAAGTGGTGCAACCTCTCCCATGCTGCCCTGGATCAGGACTGCTTCAAGTGGTCTCTATAACACACACAAGGCCGGGTGGAGGTGGTGCACACCTTTAATCCCAGCACTCAGGAGGCAGAGCCAGGCAGATTTCGGTGAGTTGGAGGCCAGCCTGGTCTACAGAGCAAGATCCAGGACAGGCACCAAAACTACACGGAGAAACCCTGTCTCGAAAAACAAAACAAACAAACAAACAAACAACAAAACCACGCACAGTGTGGAACTGGGGTCAAACCGGAGGAGTCAGCGGCGGCCTTGCCAGGATGGACAGACAGATGGTCAGATGGACAGACAGATGGTCAGACAGCTGCTTCCCTTTGCCTTTCAGTTGTTCCACGTTACCAGGAAGCTTCTGGGGCAGAGGATGTTCGACAGACTAATGAAGATGACCGTCTATGGCCAGTTTGTGGCTGGCGAGGACCAGGAGTCTATCAGGCCTCTGATCCAGCACAACAAAGCCTTCGGTGTTGGCTCCATACTGGACTATGGATTGGAGGAAGATCTGAGCCATGAGGAGGCGGAGCGCAAGGAGATGGAGTAAGGCCTGCCATTCTGGAGTTATAAGGCACAGATGTAACCCTGAGGTGCACCAGGCTGTGGGGGCCTCAGCTAGGTGGTGGCCAAGACTTGGAGAGCCTTTGGCCTGATTGCCAGCAGCCCTCATGGGCTGTGCCTAGCTAGAGTTCTTCTTTCCTGCAGACCAGAGCACTGTGCTTTTGTGAGCCTGTACCAGAAGAGGGCTGAGCGATAGATCTGCAAACTGGCCCTTGGCATGTCCAGCTCATCACGTAGCACTGAGGCTGCAGTTTTACATTTTGAGTGGTTGAAAACTATCAGGTCAAGAACTATATTTTGTGATACAAAACTATTTAAAATTCAGATTGCCTTTGCAACTTGCAAGGGCAGAGTGGTGTAAGTGTGTGGCCTCTAAGGCTGAGACTTAGCCATTCACAGAAACATTTGGTGGTGCCTGGCTTCCTGCTCTGCTACAATCTACAATCTCTCTTTCCAAGGATTCCCGCCTCGCTGACTGGACCTGCAGGTTCCAACTAGTCCTCAGATAGTTTCCTAATCTGCAGATGGCTGTGCCTGCAGGGTGCAGAGCTTTGCAGACTGGGCCCAGCCGACACTCATGGCCAGTAGAATTGTAGCAGGCAGCGGTGTGTGTGTTGTGACAGGCAGCCTGGAGTACCCTGCTGGCACCAGCTTGCCCCAGGAACTTTCCCCCGGCCACGAGTAGAAAGCACAGCTCACAGACTGCCCCCTTGGCAGCAGGACAGAGTGGCCTTATTCTGCCCCCGGGGTGGCAGCTGACTCTCTGGAGGCCTGCACCCTCCCTAAGAGGCCCTTGCTTGGGTTTGGGGTCCTAGGTCTCTGGCTGCGGTCGTTCCACACGTGAAGCTCAGGATGGGCCTTGTCAGGCCGTTGACTCTACCCTGCTCCTCCCCAGGTGGCTAACAGGAGGGGCCGGGGAAAGGCAGTCATGTGAGGCTGCTGGCCCAGAGAACAGAATGTCCGAGCCTGGCCTCAGCCTGGGAGCCCAGCCACTGCTTAGTGATTGGCCATTCTGAAGGCGGGGTGACCCAGCCCCTGCATCCCCTGTGAACCTCAGGATTTGGTTGCAGGCCTTTACTGAGGCTGCTGTTGAATAACTAAGTGGATTCCTCGGCCTCAGCCTAGATAGCGTGAGCACTGAGTGCTCTCACCCAAGCGGCCTTGCTGTGAGGTTGGGTGGCAGGCCCGCCCTTCCTGCCTGTCTGTGCATGTCCATTGGCTGCTCAGCCTGTCATGGCTGCTTGTCCCACGGGAGCTTTGCTTGGGCTCCGGGACATCAGAAATAGACCTTTCCTGACCCAACAGTGCCCACCCTCCAGTGCCAACAAGTGGCGGGGATGTGGGTCCCGCTCTGCGGCTGGTGTCTGTGCCTTCAAAGTACTAACAAGAGGGTGAGATGCCACTCTGACGGTGCCCTGAGTCTGTAACGGGGGGCTGGCAATCTCCACATCTTACAGGGCCCACTGGTTGCACCTGGCCAGAAGTGAGCAGCTCTACAGACCCGGAGACGAGGCCTGTCCCTAGCTAATGGAAAAAGGCACAGAAAGCGTGGAGACCAGACCATCTAAACTCCGGGCCGTGGGGCTTTATAACCAACCTCCCATCGGGGGTCATTGAGCAGCCCAGGCTCGTTCCTTGACAGGGTTTCTGCTCAGGGGATTCCCTGCGCCCGCCTCCCTGCACTGATAGCCCTGGGGACTTTTGTCTGGTTGACCTGACACTGCTCTTATGGAACCCATATCCTCCGGGGACCTTGGCTGTCTGTCTCTGAGGGAAGGTGACGCATGGGGACTGTCTGCCTCCTCATTAGAGACTCAGAACACTGTTACAAATGACATTTCACCCTCTTTCTTGTTACATCTTGTCAGCATGGGGTAGATGGAGCAGTAGCTGTCTGCCTAGCTTCTGTCCCCTGGGCTGTGGCCTTGTGGGCTGAGGGGCTTGTGGGGAGCCCCAGGCACCCAAGAACATGGCCTGCCCCCCCCCCATAGTTTCTGGCTCAAAACGTCTGAATTAGGGTCCTGGGACTTGAGAGGAGGGCCCAGGACAAGGCTTCTCGGCACGTTGCTTGGTGGCCCAGATTTGCCGAGTAGTGAGGTTCCTTGATGGCCGAGGCTCACTGATGGAAGGCCTGCTGGAGAGAGCTAGGGAAGGAGCAGTGTTCTGCCCTGTGATGTGCCTCGGCACCCTGCCCTGTGGAGGACTTGATGTCCCCGAGGGATGGGGACCAGGGAGGTTTCCAGTGAGGCGATATTAAGGTCTCATTTACATCTTCTAAGAAAATTTCTGGTCACTATTTGGAAAATAAGCCTAAGTGCCTTAGTAGAGGCTGGGGCCATAGGGTGGGAGTAGCCAGGGTATGTGGGACTCTATCTGGAGACCTTAAATGTTAGGAGTGCAGTCCAGAGCAAGGGGCATTGTTGCTGGAATGGAGGAGCCCTTATACAGGGTGGCCCCTGTTCCTCTCCTTGCCTGGCCTCATCAGTAAGGAAGGCTCTACCCACAGGCAGCCTGGGCATCCTCTCTCTGGCCCAGGTGGTCATGCCAGGCCTGAGGAAGGGCTGGGTTAACTCAAGTTGGTCTGTTTCCTTGAGCCAGTCTTCCGTCAGGTTCATGGTCTAGTCCAAGGCTCAGCTGCCTCCTGGTGCCCTGACCTTCGCCTCCTCCTCTGTCCTGCAGGTCATGCACTTCTGAAGCAGAGAGAGACAGCAGCGGTGAGTGTAGGAATGGGCACTCTCCTCACGCCAGCACACAGTCTGGTGGCCCAGGAGACAAAGCCAGAGACTGCATCCCGTGGCCAGAGCGGTGGTCCTGGCTCTGTACCCGACCCACCTGAGGGCTCCTAGTGAGATACAGGCTCCTGGTATTTTTAACAGTTCTGGGAGGCTCAGTCACCTTGGCCTTCAGCAGGCCATCTGGAGGGTTGCAGCTCTGGGATGTTGGCCTGGGCTGGGATGGGCAGGACATTGAAGAGGGAGTTCTGAACCAGGATGGCATCTCTAAAAAGGCCATGTCTCTACCTTCCCAGGCACAAATAAGAGGGAGAAGCAGTATCAGGTCCACCCTGCCTTTGGAGACCGCAGAGATGGAGTCATCTGTGCCCGCACCTATTTCTATGCCAACGAAGCCAAGTGCGACAACTACATGGAGAATTTACTGCAAACCATCGAGGCCTCAGGTGGGGCCCCCCACTTGCTAGCTGCTCGGCAGAGCCTTGTGGAGGAGGTCAGGGCTGCAGTGGAGAGTCCTGACAGCTCCTGGGGGACCCCTGACAGCTCCTGGGGGACCCCTGACACGCCCATGTTCCTGTGCATGTTCCTGACCCTGGGCCTGCCCCTGCGTATGGTGTCCTGACACTGAGTTCTGGAATCCGCACCCCTCAGGTTGAGGGTCAGATCTGGGAGCTGATGACCCAGCCTCCGTGACTGCAGCTCCTCCTCCTTATAAGAGGATTGAGGATGGGAAGACCAGTTAGGCCATGGGGCCACTGAGCCCTCGGGTTCCCGGGGTCCTGCTCGTGTGGTAGTGGGCCCCACACCTTCAAATGCATTGCACCCCGCAGGGTGTGACACTAGTAAGCAGCTGCCTCACGGTGGCCTGTGTGACCACTGCACTCTGGCGTCTTGGCATTTTGGTGAGAGGCATCTGCTTGTCCTGACTGTTCCCCCTGGGGTTCTGTGCAGTCCCTGTTCCACTTGGCATTTCTGTGCTCTGTGGCCCATACATGGATGGCCTACAGTGCTGAAGGCATAAGAAGAAACAGCCAAGGAGGCCGCCAGCAGTACAGATCTCTCGGGCTTCTTTGCCTGGTGTCTTCTTGCAGTTCAAAGGCTGTGGCATCAGCCCTCCCCACCTCTGTAGCACGGTCCTTGGAGCAGCCATGTGCAAGGGCATTTAGGAGACTGGGTATCACTATGTGTAGGAGCTGGCTACGGGGCTGGTTTTAAAGACCAGGGAACTGCAAGGTGTACTTGGCCCCTCTGACTCAGTCATCCGTCTCCTTGGAGACACTCATGGTTCTTCCTTTGGCTTCTGACAGGTGGAGCCAGTGACGGTGGTTTCGCAGCCATTAAGCTCACTGCACTGGGGAGACCGCAGTTTCTGGTAAGTGGTGGCACATTTGATCTGCAGAGGCTTTGAGACCTGGGGCTGATAGGTGCACCGAGAGGCTCAGATTGGTAGCTGCGATCTGGGGCTACAGAGGGGGCCCCAGGACTGGATGGAGGAGCTGGGCACTGGCTGCAGTGGGGCTCACACCTGCACTGGCAGCTGCAGTTCTCAGATGTGCTGACCAGGTGGAGACGGTTCTTTCATCAAATGGCCGCAGAGCAGGGGCAGTCTGGGCGTGCTGCTGTGGACACAAAGCTGGAGGTGACGGTGCTCCAGGTGAGCAGCCCTTCCCCTTCCCCTGGAACCTACAGTGGTCTAAGGTGGGGTCTGGGAGATGTTTGGGGGTGTAGCCGGGGCAGTGGAGGGGAGAAAGGGGGGAACAGTGCTGTGGTGGGAACTCTGGACGGCTCCACTGTCTACAGAGTGTATGGGGGGGGGGGGTAGGGAGTTGGCTCAGCAGAGAGCTGATGTGGGAAACGGCAAAGATAGGAAAGGTACCACGGCCACCAGGAACAGAAATGACCCTGAAATGAGTCCTGTTGTCATAGATGATATGACACTCACTCTCAGAGTGGAGGTGGGGATGGGTGTTAACGGACTGAGAGACGGCAACTGCCTCTGCCTTCTCCATTCCCAAGGAAAGCATCGCGAAGATGGGCATCGCGTCCAGGGCCGAGATCAAGGGGTGGTTCACACCAGAGACGCTGGGAGTGTCTGGGTAAGAGCTGACATCCACCCCGGCACAGTCACGGTCTCAGCGGAGCCCCAGCGGTTTCTGTTCCTGGTCACCTTCCAGGAAAGGATGAGCCCTGGGAATGACAGTGTCAGGGTACTACTGCTTCCTGAAATTACTGACAGGAGCGGATAGTGAGCTGGGAGTCCTGGGGCACAGGCAGCATGGGCACAAGACTTAGAAAACAACCCGGGTCCCAGAGCATCTTCCTAAGAGCCACACTGGCGGGTGAAGTCAGCACCCCATGTCCCATCCTTAGGGACAGAGGCTGGGACTCATGTCACCAGGAGTCCCAAGTCAAGTCAGAATGCTGGCTCTCAGGTGGCCTTGGCTAGCCCTGCCCATTGGCATCTCCAGCCTCCTGAAGTGACATCTGCATCCTGCCTAGCCTTACGCTGATGGCTCTTCCTCTAGCCTGACCTGGCCGTCGAATTTTCTGTATACTTTGTTTTTACTGATACTGACACATTGGAAAAGTGGCCATGATTTGGTTTTAATTTTTTTTTTTTTAATCGAGAGAAGTATTTAGTCTTTAAAATCAAACACTGGGGTGGGCTTTGTGAAGGCTGAGTTTGGAAGTAGTCATTTGAGGAATGGGCTGGTGTGTGTCAGACCCCCAAACAACCCTAGTGCTTGGGGGCAAAGCCAGGTGGTTGGACCCAGAATTCCTGGCCGCTTGCTCTGCTGATGTACCTCATCCCTCAGCACTGTGGACTTGCTGGACTGGAACAGCCTCATTGACAGCAGGACCCAGCTCTCCAGGCACCTGGTGGTCCCCAATGTGCAGGTATCCCCCAATTCCATATGTCTGCCCACCCAGGGGACTCACTGTGATCGAGGTGCCATTCTTTCTGACCCTACCACAAAGACAAACGCAGTGTCCACAGTGCTCAGTGGACCTCTACACACAAGGAGAGGATGGGTGTCTTGAGAGGGTCTTCCCCAGCCCACCTAGTCTGGTGTGTTGGGTCACCACAAGTCTTTAGGGCTGAACAGGGTCCAACTGGGTAGTTCTCATCTGGGGTCTCCTAGTCACTTGGACTCAGAGGGTGGCAGGCAGGGCCAGGTCATGGAGGTACTCTGCTCACGTGCGGAAGGTGGTGCTGACCGTCACCTGGGCTTTCTTCCAAACATGGTGGCTGGGTTCCCAGAGTGAGTGTCCCCTGAGATGAAGGCCAGGCAGAAGCTGCATTGACTTTTGCAGCATGGCCTTAGAAGTCACGCCAAGTTCAGCCTGGCAAAGAGAGTTGCTGGTGTGGCCTGAATTCGGGGAAGTGGTGTGTGGAACACCCCTGCTCTGGGTTCTGAAGGAGGAACAGCAGTAGCAGCCACGGGACCTTCAGGCGTTTATTCTGTTGTGTCTCTAGCCCCCGAGACCGAGGGCCCACACCAAACTTTGAGCCACTGTCCTGGAACCTCAGCGTGTTCATGACGTCTCCGCCCCAAGGTCACCGACAGACTCTGGCACATGCTGTTTGTGCTCAGTGTGCTGCTGGGATCAGTGAACGGATGGCTTATTAGCATTGCAGGAGCATCCTGGGCTGGGGCTGCAGGGGGAGGGGCAGAGCTGTGGTGCCTGGAGTTTCTGGTGCATCCTGCCAGTTCTCACCAGCCCACCAATGACCTGCTTGGCTCCTTGAAAGCCACATTTTGGTCTCAGGCTGCAAGTTAGTAGTAACGCATAGCCAATGGCTCCTCCTCTCAAGACTTTTCTATCCCCATGGGGCCTTCTGGTTGATTGGGGTCAAGGTTCTCTTCCTCTGCTTTTTTTTTTTTTTTTTTTTTTTTTTTTTTTTTTTTTTTGCATGGTTCCCTACTGATCTCAGGATTGAAGGGAGCCATAGAAATAAACTCCTGGGGACACAGGCCTAGGCCTGGTGCGGCTTACACGGTAACAGCTTTCCTCACGTGTAGGACAGTGAGTGGGCTGGCTCTCAGCTTGGGCCATTTTGTCATTGTATCTAACTGGTTTAAGGCAAGGTACTGAGAGGCGGCCTCTCTGGTCCCTGACAGGGCAGGAGAGTGGGCAGGAGAGCACTGCTCCAGTGTGACTCGCCTCAGGTGGAGCACTGTGGCCCACAGTGGCCTGACTTCTGCTGTAACCCTCAGACAGGCCAGCTAGAGCCCCTGCTGTCCCGGTTCACGGAGGAGGAGGAGCAGCAGATGAAGAGGATGCTGCAGAGGATGGACGTGCTGGCCAAGGTGTGAGCGGGTGTGTGCGTGTGTGCGTGTATGTGTGTGTGTGTAGGATGGATGTGCTGGCCAAGGTGTGAGCGGGTGTGTGTGTGTGTGTGTGTGTGTGTTGGGGAGGATGGATGTGCTGGCCAAGGTGTGAGCGGGTGTGTGTGTGTGTGTGTGTGTGTGTGTTGGGGAGGAGGATGGACGTGCTGGCCAAGGTGTGAGCAGCTGTGTGTGTGGGGTGGGGTGGGTGGTGGGAGGAGGATGGATGTGCTGGCCAAGGTGTGATCGACTCGTTGTGTGTGTATGGGGGGGGCGTAGGGGAGGATGGATGTGCTGGCCAAGATGTGAACAGCCCTGCCAGTGTGTGTGTGTGTGTGTGTGTGTGTGTGTGTGGTAGTGGTGGGGGACACAGAGCATTAGGGCCCCAGCACCTGAGCAGAGGGAAGGCATCAACCTTCAACCATAGGTTCTTCCTCCCTGTGTGCCTCTCAGAAAGCCAGAGATGCAGGCGTGCGGCTGATGATAGATGCTGAGCAGAGCTACTTCCAGCCGGCCATCAGCCGCCTCGCCCTGGAGATGCAGCGCAGGTTCAATGTGGATAAGCCGCTCATCTTCAACACATTCCAGTGCTACCTCAAGGTACAGCCATCCACCTCCCGCCTCCCTATCTCCCTGCCTGTTTCCAGTGCCTGACTGCGGGGCTGAGACCTCTCCCAGGTGGTATGACCCACCACCTCGCAGGGATCTGCCTTTCTAGGGCGCCATGCAGTATCTGACGGGCCTGCTTTGTGCAGAGGCCAGAGCAGCACAGGTAAAGGAATGCGCAGGCTACTCACCCTAGACTGAGTTCAACTGTGGAGGAAACAGGCCCTGCCCAGTGGGGCACCTGGGCTTGCAGGAGAGGTTGGGTTGGTGCCGGTTGCAAAGGAGGAAACAAGATCCCTGGGACCCTGTCCAGGACCCAGCCAAGAGTGTGCGTGTGGTCTGGCAAGATGACGCAGTGAAAACACTTGCTCTGCACGCCTGCCAACCTGAGGTGGTGAATGGAGAGAGCCAACTTCTCTCTAAGTTTCCCTTCACTCCCACATGTGCAGGACGGTGCCCTGCAGACCACCTTCCCACAGTACTAACAAAATGCAAGTAAAAGTGCGTGAGGACAGAGGGCGAGGATGTTCCTGGGCTCCTCGGAAGACTCATAGCTGACTGCCATTATTAGCACAGGACCCTCTTAAGAGTCTGAAAAAATCGCCGGGCGGTGGTGGCGCACGCCTTTAATCCCAGCACTCGGGAGGCAGAGGCAGGCGGATCTCTGTGAGTTCGAGGCCAGCCTGGGCTACCAAGTGAGTTCCAGGAAAGGTGCAAAGCTACACAGAGAAACCCTGTCTCGAAAAACCAAAACAAACAAACAAACAAACAAAAAATCTGAAAAAAATCACCAGACTCCCCAGGAAGATTGACAGGGCTGAAGTAGACCTGGGAGCCCAGAAAAACCCCAAGTCGAGCCCGGCAGCCTGAGGTTCCTAAGTTGCTGGGCACCAAGAGGACATGGTGTGTATGGGGGCAGTCCCAGACAGGTGGCAATTTGCTCCTAACTTGCCAAGGTGACTCTGAAATACACAGTAACTCCAGGCATCTGGGTTGGCACCCACAGGGCCATCTCAGGCTACACAGAGGAGGCTTAGATGGCCCCACTGTCTGTCACCTTTCTTTGGGGTTGGAGGTTGGAGGCCCAGCTTCATCCACATCTGTCTCCCACATCCTTTGAGGGGCGCGTCCCTCAGGTAACCCCTGGCCGGCCTGGGCGCTTTAAGCTGAGACACACATGAAGCAGGTAGTCCCGGTGCTCTGACCAGTGGGGCTCCCTGTGACTTTTGAGCTTGGCCTTGCAGGATGCCTATGACAATGTGACCATGGATATGGAACTGGCTCGCCGTGAGGGCTGGTGTTTTGGGGCCAAGCTGGTACGTGGTGCATACATGGCCCAAGAGCGTGCCAGGGCTGTGGAGATCGGCTATGAGGACCCCGTCAACCCTACATACGAGGCCACCAATGCCATGTACCACAGGTGAGAGGGCCTTCTGTGCCTTCTTGGAACGATGCAAGAGAACCTTGGCCCCGAGTGTGGTGGCCCCATTCAGGCAGAGCCAGTTTCCGGAGGGCAGAGGTGCTATTTCTGCTACGGTCACCCTTTTTCCAAAACATCAGATTTTTCCTCTTGAATATGGATAAGTACTGGCCTCTGCCCCCAGTTGGCTTCTGCTGACACTTGAAACAACTGATACAGCGCATGTAGCAGGGTGCTTGCCTAACATGCCTGAAGCCCTGGGTTTGAACCCCAGCACCACATAAACCAGGTCTGATTGACTGTGGACACCTTTAATCCCAGCACTTGGGAGGAGAAGCAGGAAGAGCAGTAGTTCAAAGTCATGCTTGGATGAGAGAGGGGAGGAGGTGAGGGGAAAGAGATCCATCCCAGGTGCCTGGCTTGCCCCGAGTGGCAGGCTCAACCTGTCAGCTTTTCAGCTCAGCATGGCAGTCAGGGGCAGTGGCACACCCGTTCTCTCTGCCGGTTCTGACTGGGGCCTCCTGTGCAGTTGTTCTGGATGTTATGGAGAATGATCTAGGCTAGCTGTGCTTCAGTTCTGGGTGGTTTATTAAGCGTACGGCAAGCAAAAGGATTAACGGAAAGAAGCAGCAGATAGTGAACATTACCAAGTCGTGGGCCCATAAGGTCAAGCACACAGCTGGAGTAGTGCCC
This sequence comes from Peromyscus maniculatus bairdii, assembly GCF_049852395.1. Classification (NCBI taxonomy): domain Eukaryota; kingdom Metazoa; phylum Chordata; class Mammalia; order Rodentia; family Cricetidae; genus Peromyscus; species Peromyscus maniculatus. The sequence goes on along the minus strand of NC_134863.1, from coordinate 4,820,024 downwards.
ACAGCCAGCAGGGGTGCGGGGTGGCCCCACCCGGACAGACAGGGGTGCCGGGGTAGCCCCACCCAGACAGACAGGGGTGCCGGGGAAGCTCCACCCAGACAGACAGGGGTGCCGGGGAAGCCCCACCCAGACAGACAGGGGTGCGGGGTAGCCCCACCCAGACAGACAGGGGTGCTGGGGCTCCTGGTGGGGAGTCCCGGACAGCCGTCTGCTCTGAAGGACCAGCTTTTTGCCTTCCTACTGGAAACATTTTGTGAGATCAACAATGTCAACTTTTGGATTTTTGACATCTAGCTGTTAAAGATGTCCCCAGTGCTCGTTTCTCTCATGGTGACAGAACCAAGGGGCTAGCCTGATGTAATGGGGGGGTGTGAGTGTGGACTTCAGACAGAATACGCTGTGATCTGGAGTGTGGGGGCAACCCCACTTCGAGGACCAGCGTCTCAATGAACTCAAACAGCATGTGACCACTTACCCACATAACCTGTGTTGCCAGTGCATGCAGTCCGGCTTCACGCCCCCCTCCCCCAGGCTGTGCTTGCTTATTGCAAACCTTGGGTCCCGGCTCCTTCCTGTTCCATTTCAAGAGTCGCTGCACATCAGGCAGTGCCACATGCCAATGTTTACGCTGCACACGCTGCCCTCTGCCCCTTGCCTCTTAATGACTCCATCTCCTATTTCAGCAGTTGCCAGGACAGGACACCCAGGGTATGTTCAGGCCCATGGCCTTTTCCGGGTATGGTCCTGGACTCATTGACCATCCTGCCCTCCTGCTGTAAGCACAGCTGGGGGATGTTCCTAGAAACTGACCTCTTGGGTCAGAGAGCGCGTGTCTGGTGCTCAGGGACACCCACCCTACCTGAGGCCTCCACGAGTGTGCTATAGGGTCCCTGCCCAGAAGCCAAGCCACAGTTCAGCCCTGGTAGGATCCGACTGCTGGGGAGATGTGAACTAATGATTCCCCTGATAGGAACACCAAGGACGGATTGGTACCATCCAAATCTAGTGTGGTTAACCAGTGGAATATATGGGCGTCACATGACTGGGGTGACTCACGCAGTGGCATCAGTGAAACCCTCACTCACCCCAGCAGAGAGGACAATTCAACAGAAGCTGCATCCCTGGAGCCCCCAACCACCCTGCAGACAGCTCCACGGAGTCTCCGCCCCGCTTACACTTACGGCTTTTATGCTTTTCTAACCGTGGGAGGGGCTTGTCAATCTAACTGTCCGGGTTTCCTGCACTGAGCAGTGAGTTCCTATGCAGATGTCCTTATCTTCTTGAATCTTAGGAGCCTCCCTCCTTCCAGGCAGGAAGGTTTCACAATCACCAGCTAGGGAGGCCCTCGTTTCTGAGGCTCTCGCCCTGGCCGCAGCTGCAACCATGGCCTGCAGAGCCACAAGGGTTCAGGGGGTGGTTGGCCTGGCGCCAAGCTTAGGTGGGGCTGTCCCTGTCCCAGGTGCCTGAACTACGTCCTGGAGGAGCTGAAGCGCAACCCCAGGGCAGAGGTGATGGTGGCTTCCCACAATGAAGACACAGTAAGCTTCACACTCCGCAGGTGGGTTCTGCCAGCCGGACTTGGGGGCTTCTCGGTGGCTTGTGGGTGGCAGGTGGTACCAGGCTGAGGGAACACACGCGACCTGTTAGGTGTGCAGAGTGTCTGGGTGGGGGAGGGTGGTAACGTGTGGAATGAGCGGACACAGCTGCAGCCTATAGATGCCGACAGGCACCAGGCTTGTCCGTCATTCCTGACCTTACCCTCCAGGAGGTTCCTAGCTACTCTAGTTTTTGAAACACCAATTATCAAGTTCAAAACTAAATTTTGTTAGGTGACAAAAAACGGCTGAGAGACAGATCCAGGGGTAGATCCCGGGCCTGGGGAGCCTGGCCAAGTGTGGCCTCGTGTTTACCAAGTTTCCTGTAGCATTTTAAACCGCGCTGGAATTTAATGTAATCTTTTTTTCTTTGAATACTTATCCCAAGGAGTGCAACTTTGGTAGAGTTCTAACAAGTCAAATACAGAAATAGGTGAAGTCTTAGAGAGTCTGGTACATTTTCCGTAATTACCAGGGCCCCAATAGCCCCCATCCCCCATCTCCATGTTTCTGGATTTGGATGCAAAAAATCTGGTAGACCCTGTACAGTGGTCTTGCTGAGTCAGCCCAGGAGTCAGGCTCAGGCTCCACGGCACAGTGGGCTAACCCTACACCCAGGCTGCAGAGCACAGTGGGCTAGCCTACACCCAGGCTGGGCCACCCTGTGGGGCTTCCTAAAGAAGCAATGAAGCTGAGAGGTTGGGCTGGGCAGTGGGTGGGGGTGACTCCCACCTGCAGGGCTCTCCCATGCTCCAGCCAGCCTGGGGCAGGGTCAGGACTGAGATGATGGGAACAACTGAATGTTAGGGGAAGGGATGGAAATCCCAGGCCTTGCCATGAATAGGGTGCAGAGAGACCCAGGGTCCTGTGTCCTGGGATGTGCTCAATGTGCCGCCTGGAGCTAGGAAGCTGGAGATGAGGTAGTTATCACCGCGCAGACATTTAAACTAGGAATGCGCAGTCAGATCCTGCGGGGACAGCTGCCCCACCTTCCAGTCGAGCACAAGTGACTCGACTTGTGAGCACGTGGACTGTGGCTTGATTCACAGAGCCCACGTAAGAAAGCCGGTGTGGGGTAAGAACTGGTAACCCCAGCACTGGGGAGCCAGACACAGGAACAGTCAAAGTGGTGAGCCCTGGGAGACTGTCTCAAAAATCAATGGATGGCTCCTGAGGAACAATACCCAAGTGGTCCTCTGGTCACGTGCATGTACACGCATGAACACTAAGCACACATACGTGTAGTACAATGTAATCCATAGTCATGACTGGATTTTCTAGTAGGCAAGTTACAAATGATTTTATTTTTTGAGTCAACGTGTTGATAGCATGTGATAGCCATAGTACATCTCTGCTTTCCATTCAGACCAAACGAGAGCTGTGCGGCCAGCAAGGGAGAATGACGTGCCCGTCACTAGAGCCAAGGCTCAGAGCACTATAGGGGCACTGGAGGTGGAGAAGGGGTCGGAGGCAGTGGGATGGGAAAAGCAAGTTGCCCTGGCTCTCCCGGGTCCCTGCCCCAGCCCACTGGAGACAGGCTGGAATGTGGGTGAAGAGGGGCTCAGAGCTACATCAGGGTGCCTGTGTCCTGGGGTGGGTCCTCACCAGCACGGCCCCTTCCAGGATGGAGGAGTTAGGCCTGCATCCTGATGATGGCCAGGTGAGCTTCGGACAGCTGCTGGGGATGTGCGACCAAATTAGCTTCCCACTAGGTGAGCTGGGTTGTCCTGGGTGTGTGCAGGGGGGCGGGAGGCACACCGTGAGCGTGGGCCTTCATAGCTGTGTGTGTGCAGGCCAGGCAGGATTTCCCGTGTACAAATATGTACCCTACGGTCCTGTGATGGAGGTGCTGCCCTACCTGTCCCGCCGTGCCCTGGAGAACAGCAGCATCATGACAAGGGCCCAGCGAGAGAGGCAGCTGCTCTGGCAGGAGCTCCGCAGGCGCCTGCGCACTGGCAACCTCTTCCACCACCCGGCCTAGTCACCGCAGGAACCATGCCCACACCTACTCCACTCAACCTGTTAGCTCTGGGGCCTCAGGCAGGGCACAGCTTTGGGTGGGCTGGGATTCCTTAGCCTAACCTACCCCAACAGGGTTCACCTTCTTAGATCCAAGTCTTTGAGGTGCTGAGGTGGGGGCTGCCCCCGGGACATCCTGCACCTCCAGGGGCAGACACTCAGGTATGGGGTTGGCCAGAGTCACTGGGAGCTGACCCACTATTCCCAGTGGGCACTCATCACCTCCGCAGGCTGCAGAGCCCCAGTCCAGAATACCTGCCAGGGTCTAACCCACCTTCCAAGACCCCGTGGTGGGCGGAGGGCAGAAGCCTGTTTAGTCAATAAATCATGCTGTACTGAGAACCATCGCCTTTCTGTTAGTGCCTGCACATGAAGTCAGCTCTGAGCAGCAGAGGGGCTGGCCTGGATGGAATATTCCCTGGAGTTCCAGAGGCCACTCCAATCCAGACACTGGGGAGGGACATGTGTCTGGCTGCAGTGACACCTAGCCAGCCGCTTGCATTCCAGGCTGTGGCTGAGGGCAGGCAGCACACAGATGCAAGGCCCAGCTCCCCTCGCCTCCTGGCCCTCTGCGCCCTTCACTCCAGAAACTCAACCCTAGCTGGCTCTGCGGCAGGTCCCCCACCTCCTGCTAAGCTCTCCAGTTTTCCTCAGCAGTTCGGAGGTGGGTTCTTGACAATGAGAGGCATATAAGGGCTTGACTGGGTATCTCGGAAGGCCACTGCCCATGGTCTCTGCCTCTCTGCTGGCTCCGGCATGGCAAGAGTCACTAGGAGAGGATCCTTGCTAGCACAGACACAAACCATGTGCTGGAGTCTTTATTTTTCTAGGCCACACAGGGCTTGGGTTCTGGAGCTTCTTCTACCCAGAGCTGGGGCTGTCAAGCTGGGGCCACTCCAGAACAAGCAGAAGCCAAGCCTGGAGGGAATGTGGGTGTGCCCAGAGGGGAGGCACTAGAACCCACACCCTACTCAATGTTCAGTCATGGGACCTTCTCCAGATACCATTCCTGTTGCTTGGACCCCTCCCCCAAATCTGGACCGAGGACAGCAGCAGGTGCAGTCAGCATCTAATCACAAAGATACACCTGTTACCAGCCATCCCAGGCAGTGGAGGACAGCAGGGCCCTCCTGGTCACAGGGCTGCCTTCCCCACCTGGCAGTCTCTCTGCTGTAGCTTCCTGATGAGTTCCAACAGGTTCATCTGCAGCGTCAGCTCCTGGGATGTAAGAGAGGCCCTGTAAGGGCCAGCCCGACACCCCGTGCCCTTTCGTCTTGGCCTAAGACATACAAGGGCCTAGAAGACGTCAGGTAGTAAGGCTAAGGGGAAGGTGGCTATGGCCAGGCAGAGGGAGAATCTGGGCCTTGGCACCTAGGACAGCAGTCTCTGACTGGCTTCCTTAGAGTGGCCACGGGAAGCTAGCATGCAGGAGGTAGGTGGAAGCCTCTGCAAGGCTGGACAGGTGGGCATTACCTCCACGTCCTTCCCAGGGCCTTCCACCTCATCTCTGCCCACCACTAACTCTAAGCTTCATGAAGAACCAATGTGCCAAGACTCCAGGGACCGGGTGTATTGACATATGTCTGTAATCCCATGCTTAGAAGCCAAGGCAGGAGGACTCCAGGTTCAAGGCCAGCCTGAGCAGTACAGCAGACCTTGTCCCGCCAAAGTGTAAATAAATACAAACAAAACGAGCTCCAGGTAGAACCGAACCTTCAGGGGCCAGGGATACAGGCTTCGGCAGGGCTGGCCTAGGTGCTGACCTGAGGATTCGTGGTCACGTAGAAACCAGCTACCCCTGCCTTCTCCAGTGTGCTCTGCTGGTCAGCAACCTTCCGGTCCAGTTCCAGGACAATCTTGCGGTCCATGGCCTGCTGCTCCTCCCGGATTCGATGCTCCATGGCCTGCCATGGCTTGAGTGAGGGTGGCTCCTGCCGGGGCTTCCCCCCAGGGATGCCTCAGACATCCCCGCCTGCTCCTCCCTCCTGGCTACCCTGCCCACCCATGGCGGTTCTGGTTCCAGGGCCACGGCATCCTTGCTTGTGGCTTAGCAGAGGCTACCCAGCAGTCCCAGCCCCCTGGGGCCACCACCCTAACACCATGGCTTGTTGACGTCCCGTGGGTCTACAGCTGACCCGGCTCCTCTCCTGGCTGCTCTGGCCACCCAGCCACTGGCTTCAGCACCCTGACTCGGTCTCCTGACTGCTGTGGCCATCCAGCCACTGGCTTCAGCACCCTGACTCAGTCTCCTGGCTGCTCTGGCCACCCAGCCACTGGCTTCAGCACCCTGACTCGGTCTCCTGGCTGCTCATTAGGCTCCAGTCCACAGAGACGCTCATTGGGAGGACCGGGAGTGACAGATGGGCGGTGACTCCTCAGCTAGGGTATGTCAGGCCCCATGGGAGAAGCCATGAGCTGGACCTCTCCAAGCCTCCAGCAAGCCATGAGCTCAGCTTCTGAACCACCCTCAGCCCTCCACTGAGCCAGGACCAGCTATCCCGTCCCAGTTCCTACCTCCAGCTCGCGCTGCTGAGCTGCCTGGAGTACTGGCAAGTTGTGGGGCCGGCAGGTCTGCTGGGCTTCCAGATGCTTCTGCCTCAGAGCCTGCCTGAGCACTAGGAGGGAAAGAGAGTTGTCAGCAAGAGAGGTGTTGGGAAGAGGGGGCAGCTGAGAGCTGGCAGCGGGAGCTGGGTTAGAGGCCTAGTCTAAGAAGGCCTAGTCTAAGAAGTCCTCCACCTCCAGGGTGCTAAGAGAGGGCTGCAGGTTAGGCAGGGATGGCAATGACCTCAGAGCTCAGAACACCCAGGGCAGGGACAGGAGGCACACAGGTGCCTGAGGCAGGCGGTCGCTGGAGTCAGGCGGCACAGTTCTAACTGTGCTATCCTGAACACCATTCACAGGACATCACCCAAGGACACCTACTGAAGTATTAGAGCCAGAAGCCCATAAGAGAAGGAAGGGGCTCTGTCTGCCAGTAGTGCCGTGTCAAATCAAGCTTGGTGCTGCCCTATAGGTGAGCCCAGCAGACGCTGCCCAGCAGCCAGCAGAGGTGTGCACAGGCTCATACTGTGAGCCAACAGGGGTCTGCACTGGGAAGTCTGTTTGACCCTCTACCAGCAGGCTAAGTACCTGGTCCCTGATCAACTGTGCCACATGTATGGACATGTACAAACTGTACATGCCCTGATGGGAACACTGACAGATAGGACATGGGATGATGAGGAATTGCCATCACAAAATGGAACATACCACACCAGTCTGCACATAAAATGGGAGTGTGGCTGGCCGGCCCTGAGGAAACTCAAAACCTCCTACTCCTAGAAGAGATTCACAGGCAGCTCTCTTCAGGGAGGCTCCTTGAGTCTGATAGCCTCTACAGTGCCCTCGTTCTCAGCATTTTGTACATACTTCAATGATACCATGTATTGTTGTTTGAAAATGAGGGGCACCTCAATATAAGTCTATCAACACAAGGACAAGAGAGAGACTGCCTAATTATCTGGTTGCAGGGAACATGAGGTAGACACAGGGCTTGTGGGAACGGGCACATGCACACCGCTAAAAGTCCCAGGTCAATTCCCAGATTCCATTCTGGCCGCTCGCTCAGGAGGGGCCTGGGCATGGTAATGAGCAAGGGAAACAAGGTGCCCATCCCGCCACCACCTTCTGGATCTGGCTGAAGGCAGCGGAGGCTTGCACTGCCAGGTGCACCAGAGCCTGGGCCAAGCTTTCTGAAAGACAAATGGCAAAGGCTTGAGGCAGGTACCAAAAACATCCCAGATAAAAGGGCTCTGCAGAATAATGGCCAATTCCAGATCAAGTCAGGGGAGAACAATTAAAAGTAAGAGTGGAGGTCTTTCCTTTCTGGTACCGGAAGGAAAGTGCTGGAAGAATGATGGATGTAAGAGAAGGAGCCAGGCAAAGCCTCCTGCTGGTCACACAAGGCAGTCAGGACACTGAAAACTGAGCAAAGCAGGGCCTGGCCCAGACTTGGCATCCCAGCACTGGGGACGCTGAGGCAGGAGGACTGCCAGTTCTAGACTACACTGTCTTAGTAAACCAAGAGAGAAAAGAAAATAATGAACTGAGTCATGTACTTACGAACTAGATACACCATATACCTCTACCAAAACATTAACAAAAAGACACAGCCACTCCAACATTTGGTGAGGAAATAAAACTCTTGGAAAACTGAAGAGACTTCTCAAAACATTCTGAGGCAAGCATTACCTTCATACCCACAAAAATATTACAAAAAATTAAAAGGTTGTTGTCTATCAGGAATAAGGCAAAACCCCTAAGATTCTCATGAATCAAATTCAACAGACCAAGATGGGAAGTGACTCAGTCAGTATCATGAGCCCCCATGTCAAGAGCTGGGCACAGCAGCGTGCTCTGTAGGCTCAGCACTGGGGAGGCAGGGACAGGCTGCTCCCTATAGGTCAATGGCCAGCCCCAGGATCCAATCAGTGAGCTCCAGGTTTGGTGTCAACAAATAAGGTGGAGAGAAACAGGAAGACATGCGTTGCCGTGTGGTTAGTTCCAAGACAGGGTTTCTCTGTGTAGCTTTGCACCTTTCCTGGAACTCACTCTGTAGCCCAGGCTGGCCTCGAACTCACAGACATCTGCCTGCCTCTGCCTCCCAAGTGCTGGGATTAAAGGCGTGCACCACCACCCGGCTTTAGTTTTATGTCAATTTGACATAAGCTAAAGTCATCTGAGAGAAGGAAGCCTTGATTAAGGCAATGTCTTCATAGGACTGGGCTGTGGGCAAGCCTGTAGGGCATTTTCTTAATTAGTGATTGATGGGGGAGGGCGAACCCCATTGTGGATGGTGCCATCTCTGGTGCCACCAGAACCTGGTGGTTCTGGGTTCTGTAAGAAAGCAGATCAAACAAACCATGGGGAGCAAGCCAATAAGCAGCACCCCTCCATGGCCTCTGCATCTGCTCCTGTCTCCAAGACCTGCCCTGACTTCCTTCGATGATCAACAGTGACGTTGAAGTGTAAGACAAACCCTTTCCTCGGGTGGCTTTTGGTCATGGTGTTTCATCACAGCAATAGTAACCCTAACTAGGACATCAGCCTACCTCTGGCCTCCACATGCATGGGCACACAAGTGCACACATACACATGTACACACCCACATGAACACTACACATAAACCTACACACAATTTAAAAAACAACATACATAAAAGAAAAATACATCATGGCTATACAGGATGGATTCCCAGGATGCAGTTCATGTCAGGAATTTAGAAATCATTGTCACTCACTGTAGTAACAGAAAAGCCACCGGATCATCTCCATAGGAACTGGAAAGGTTTTAACAAAATCCAACACACATTTCTAATGGGGGAACTCCTGTCTGGCAGCACACAGACACGACCTGTCCCAGAAAGGCTGGGAATGTCTGCATGTAAATATAACTCAATATAGAGAACTTGATTAGCATGTGTGAGGCCCTGGGTTCAGTCCTCAGTATCAAAATCCAAAGTAATAACAAAGCCCAAAGATCTATGGCGAAGTATTAGTGGAGAGCACGGGGACAGTCACACTAGTCCCTCAACTTCCCTACAATGTGTGAACCGAGTCAAGCTCGGAGCCAATAAAATGGGAGGGAGACCTGATGGAACAACGGGAGCAGCCTAGTATAATTTCGGACACCAGAAACCGATCACGCCTGAGACTCCAACGGGAAGGTGCTACGAATAACGGGCTATCTAACTGGTACGACAGACCTGTCAACAGACCTACAAGCAGCACGGCCCATCCTGCCTAGGAGAATGCGGGGACCTGGGGACCGCAACTAAGAAGTTTCTGAGCAGCGGGCTAAAAGGGCAAGCATAGACGGGCTCTGCACCACCCGAGGCTCCTGCGACCGGAGACGCCCTGGGAAGGCCCCCCTCCCAACACACACACCTCGGTGTTCGTTCTGCAGCCGCAGCCGCTGGTTATACAGGCTCTTCTCGGTGAGGTGCTGGATCTCCAGAAGCCCCTGCACGATCTCGAACACAGTGCCGTCGAGCAGCGCCAGGGCCAAGTCGCTGAGCGTGGTGTAGGACAGGCGCTGCTGAAAGGAGCTGCGGGCAGACCGCCGGGTGAGCGCGGCCCCAGCCCCGGCTCCTGCCTCCGCTCCGACCCCCAACCCGGGCCCCCGCCCCTGCCTCCGCTCCGACCCCCAACCCGGGCCCCCGCCCCTGCCTCCGCTCCGACCCCCAACCCGGGCCCCCGCCCCTGCCTCCGCTCCGACCCCCAACCCGGGCCCCCGCCCCTGCCTCCGCTCCGACCCCCAACCCGGGCCCCCGCCCCTGCCTCCGCTCCGACCCCCAACCCGGGCCCCCGCCCCTGCCTCCGCTCCGACCCCCAACCCGGGCCCCCGTCCCCAGCCTCCGTCCCCGCCTCCCACCCCCGTTCCCGGCCTCCCGCCCGCCCACCCCCTCGGTCCTCGGGCTCCGCTCCCCGGCCCCCGGCCCCCCCAGCCGCCCGGCCCCTGGTCCACGCCCCCCGCCCCCGCCCCCCGTCCCAGCCCCCGCCCCGGACCCCGGTTCCTGCTCCTGGCCCCGACCCTCCGTCCCCGCCTCCCACCCCGCTCCCCGCCCCCAGCTTCCGGGCCCCGTCCCCGGCCCCCCGGGTCCTCGGTCCCCGGTCCCCCCGGCCGCCCGGCCCCTGGTCCACGCCCCCCGCCCCTGGCCGACGGCCCCTGGCCCGGCCCCGAACCTGGGCAGTTCCTTGACCAGGCTCTGCAGCGCTGACAGCAGCTGGTAGTGCCGCTCCTGCTGCCGGGCCCGGTCCGCAGCCTCATCCCCGGCGCCCGCGTAGCGGTCCATACCCGGCCACCCGCCGGCCCCCAGTCCGCCTCTCCCGGACGCGCCGGCGAGCCCCGCCCCCTGACGTCAATCTCCGGCGCGGATGACGCACGCGCCCCGCCCCTGCGGTAAGTGTGGGCTCTCCGCGCCGTGCGTCACGCTCGGAAGGACCCGCCCCTCCCCTCCAGAGGCTGCTGGACGCGCTTGGTCGGGGCGGGGGCAGTGGGGGGCAGCTGGGGCTCGCTGGGCTCCCGGAGGGACCTGACCTCGGAGGTGCACGCCCTGACCCCTGCATCCCGGTGTTTTAAAGGAGCGGGTCCGGCCAGCACGGAGTGTGCGCGGACTCGGCAGGCCGCTGGAGGCCGGACGCTGGCCGGACTGTTGTCCTCCACCCTGGGGACTGCAGGAGAACCATACAGCGGAAATCCAGCTTCCCTTTGGGGTTCTTAGCTTCATTCATAAAATAATTTAAGAATGGACACACATGGAGCACAAGGACAATTTTATTAGAGCTTAAAAGAAGCCCCACCCCACAGACAAGCTGTAAACTCCAGCAACAGTCTGCAACTGGAGAATGGAAAAGAAAAGGGTGTTGGGAGTTGAACTCGCGCTCGCTCAGCAGGTCCTTGACCCACTGCGCCGTCTCCCCAGCCCCTGGCAGTGTCAAAATTCTTAGCTTGCAGCACGAATAAGAGGAATGACACCTTCCTAAAGCAGGGTTTCTTACACTATGCCGCTGCAGAAAGGCTGGCGCTTTTACAGTTACATTCCATGCAGTGTCATCTATCTATCTATCTATCTATCTATCTATCTATCTATCTATCTATCTATCTATCTATCTATCTATATGTCGTTGAAGCATCTGGCATACATTCTTTTTATCTTCTCGGGCCATGATAAGCTCTGAAGTAGTGAATTCAGATCTGTTGTTTTTTGGTTTTTTTCAAGACAGGATTTCTCTATGTAGCTTTGTGCCTTTCCTGGATCTCGCTCTGTAGATCAGGCTGGCCTCGAACTCACAAAGATCCCCCTGCCTCTGCCTCCCGAGTCCTGGGATTAAAGGCGTGCACCACCACTGCCCGGCGTGAATTCAGATCTGAATAACTTAAAATTACAGTGAAGAAACTTTGTAGTGGTTTGAATGAGAATGGACCCATAGGCTCGTATATTTGAATACTTGGCCCTCGGTTGGTGGGACTATTTGGGAAGGATTAGGAGGTGTGGCCTTGTTGGAGGAGGTGTGTCACTGGAGGCTGGTGCCCCCACCTCTCCCTCCACCCCATCACTACCTCATGCTTATGGATCAAGGTGTAAGCTACCAGCTACTGCCTCAGGGCCTTGCCTGCCCGTCTGATGCCATGCTTCCCACTATGATGGCCATGGACTCACCTTCTGAAACTAAGACCCCGATAACCCCTTCAATAAGTTGCCTTGGTCGTAGTGGCTGCACAGCAATAGAAAAGTCACTAAGACACCTGTACATGAAGAAGTAATTTTTGCATGAATAAATATACTCCAAAGTAACTGTAATTTAATGTTGACAGTATACCAAATTATGATGAATTATTTAAATCATACACTTAAAAGTCATCTGCAGCTGGAGATTGTCTGTTAGAGTTTCTATTGCTGCAACAAAACACCATGATCAAAAACCAAGGTGGGGAGGAAAGGGTTTATTAGGCTTACACTTCAGCATCGCTGTTCATCACTGAAGGAAGTCAGGGCAGGAACTCAAACCCGGCCGGAACCTTGAATGCAGAGGCCATGGGGGAGAGCTGCTTACTGGCTTGCTTCCCCTGGTTTTCTCGGCCTGCTTTCTTATAGAACCCAGGACCACCAGCCCAGGGATGGCACCACCCACCATGGGCCGGGCCCTCCCTTGTTGATCACTAACTGAGAAAATGCCTTACAGCTGGGTCTCATGGAGGCGTTTCCTCAACCGAGGGTCCTTCCTCTGATGACTCTAGCTTGTGTCAAGTTGACACACAGAAGCAGCCAGTGCAGGGATGTCGCTCAGTTGGTAGAGTGCTTGCCTACTCTGCATGGTGCACTGGGGTTCTGTCTGCAGCACCACAGAAATCAGGCATGGGGGGGGCCTGGAATCCCAGTACTCGGGAACTGGGGGCACAGTCAGGAGCTCAGGGTCATCTCTGTCATTGTGAATTCCAGGCTGGCCTGAGATACATGAGACCTGGGCTCTAAAAAAAGGTCATTAAATGTTCATGTACTCAACTCTGGATATTGGAGTGTGAGCACTTCTTAACTGTCTCTTTAACACACTGATTAAGACACAAACTAACAGACCCCAACAAGGACACATACCTGAGACTGAGCCACATTACATCATGATGTCACACAGTCATCCAGAGGAGAACAGAGCTTCACATCAGGCCACTGTGCATAGATGGTTCCTTAAGATGGTCAGGAATGGAGGCTGGAGTTACAGTTTTTCACCTTTTTCCTTAATATGGCAGTCTAGAGACAGTATGCAGACCGTGAGCCACAGTCTCTCATACAGGTGGTGTGGCATCATCTGTGACATTGTAATGCAATGTGCCAGGGCTGCAATCTGTCCTCATGGGGATGAAGAATGAGCACATCAGGTGTGAGTCTTCACCCTACATTACGTAAAATGTCATGTACAAGATGAGCTGGGATGCGGATCTGAGATACATTAGATATGCATAAGTGGAATGTATCGGTTGAGAGGAGAGAGGCACCAGCCACATGTCACATGGTACTATGTGACAACAGAGAGAGGGCTCAGGTTGGCCTACACTGTGTCACATGAGATATATGACAACTGTCGGGGCACACATTTTTGTCACTTTGGGTGACTACATAATACATCTAATATCTAATGTTTATCTAATAATTATAAGACAAGCCAAAGAGGGACCAGCCCTTGATTCACAGTATGTCACGATGTTCCTGAGGGTGTCATGTCATCAAGACCACAAAGCTCAGCTGCATCATGTCACAGTGGAATATACTAAACCCTGCAGTGACTCAAAGAGGGGACACACACCTTATTCATGTATGTGTGCGTTATAGTGTCACGTGTGTATCACACGCAAACCGGAGAGGATGCAGTCACTGCTCACCCTCCGTTGTGTTGTCACTGGACAGCAGGCAGGTGCGTTATGACCCTATGAAAAGTGGGGCAGCTGCTGACGGGAACGACGGGACTAAAGGCACATTCAGTCCCTGCGTGTTACGCAATACCATACAACAGCCAAAGTGGGCGAAATACCAGTAATGCTGTGTTGATAGATGTGTTGTGTGCATATGACTAGTCTCTGGACTGACAACATCAGCGTTCCTGAGTTACTGCATGCAGGTCAAACCTATGAACCACTGTATTCAGCAGTGTTCATATAGTGTGTGCAGGACGTTGATCACTGATATATATCTTTAGTCTGTGTTTAAGTAGGCAGGTGCAGGAGTGATTGAGATGAGCAGTATACAGCAGGTGCACACTGTTCACAGGGGCAGGTGAATGAGTGATTGAGATGAGCAGTATACAGCAGGTGGATACTCTTTACAGGGGCAGGTGAATGAGTGATTGAGATGAGCAGTATACAGCAGGTGCACACTCTTCACAGTGGCAGGTGAATGAGTGATTGAGATGAACAGTATACAGCAGGTGCACACTGTTCACAGGGGCAGGTGAATGGGTGATTGAGGTGAAGCATTGTGTTTAGAAGACAGGTTTCTAGTACTGCATTCTCCTATGATTTACTTACTTATTTATTTTGAAAGTGTCTCTGTGTAGTCCTGGCTGTCCCAGGACTCGCTCTGTAGACCAAACTGGCCTCCAACTCACAGAGACCCTCAGGCCTCTGCCTCCCGAGTGCTGGATTAAAGACATGCACCACCATGCCCAGTTTTTCTGTTTTAATGCTGTGTTTGAGAGCATGAGCCACATTACTGAGGGAGCCTCACAACCTCTCCACAAATCATTATGCTCAGCATTGTTCATCTGATACCGTCTATTCACACAGGTCTCCTGTTGCATGAATTCTAAATGGTCTTAATAAAACCTGGAGCCAGATATTGAAGTAAATACTGAAAGATCAGAGGGACAAAGGAACAAGCCACAGCCACTTCTCACCTCGACAACTCCACGAATCCTCTGACTGAATGCCTCTGAGTCCTCAGCCGGAAGGGCCTAGTTCCTGTCTCCTCACACCTTATATATCTTTCTCCACCCAGCCATATCATTTCCTGTCTCAACCTTCCTCGTATTGGGATTAATGGCTTGTGTGCTTCCCAAATACTGGTAGCAAAAGCGTGAGATCTCCAGTGCTGGGATTAAAGGTGTGTGCCACCCCTGCCTGGCTCTGTTTCTTTTAGACTGGATTAATCTTGTATAGTCTAGGGTGGCCTTGAACTCACAGAGATCCAGATGGATCTCTGCCTCTGCCTTCAAGTGCTAGGATTAAAGGTGTGTGCCTCACTGGCTAGCTTCTATGTTTAATCTAGTGGCTGGCTCTGTCCTCTGATCCTCAGGCAAGCTTTATTTGATACATAATATATCACCACAGTCTCAGCTTTGTGCTTATTAGGGGGAAGATTTGTGAAAGATTTTATTTTACACTTTCTCCATGAAACCAGCTTCACAGAGGTGGTGTGAGAGGAATGCTGACTTCTGGCAATGCTGTGTTTACAGGATTCTCACAATGAGCACCACGACCCTGGGCCGACTCAGGGGCCAGTTATCTCAGAGGAACACTGTATTTAGCTACTCGTGGTGCACATAAAATACATACTTTGGGGATATGCTTTAACAGCTTGGTACATGAACAACAGAGCATATTATCATCTCTGATAAAGACTTTCTTGAGCATTGTACACTACATGTAACATTTTGTTCAATGACAGTTGTTTTAAATACTGTCTACCAGACGTGTGTGTGTGTGTGTATGAGTCACAGAAGCCATGGTCTCTGGGCGTGGTTTCCAGTGGGTGACAACCCAGTGCTGCCCGTTTTGATGTACATCAGCAGCATGGAGCACAGAGATCATCTTGAAAGCAAGAGCACAGTTCCTCACCTGGACCAGAAAGCCTCCAGAAGTTTCTGAGCGGGTAGCTTGGGATCTGGAAGGTATGGGTTGATATATTTAAAGTGCTGTAAGAGGGAAAACTTCTGCCAACCAAGTAACTTGTTCATTCCTATGAAGATGAAGTTAAAATGTTACAAGTTGGGGATACAGCTCAGTGGGAAGCACTTGCCTATTGTCTACTACAGTTAGTGTTCTGCTGGGAAGCGAGACCGTGACCAAGGCAACTCTTACAAAAGAAAGCAGTTCATTGGGGCTGGCTTACGGCATCAGAGGGTTAGTCCAATATCCTCATGGCAGAGAGCAGGGTGGTGTGCCAGCAGGCACTGGAACAGAGGCAGAGAGAGAGAGACAGACAGACAGACAGAGAGGAAGAAGGTGAAGGAGAAGGCCTGGTATGGGCTTTTGAAACCTCAAAGCCCACCCCCAGTGACATGCAAAGCCGCACCTCCTAATGGTTCTAATCCTTTCAGAGAGTTCCACTCCGTGGTGACTAGGCATTCAAATACGTGGATCTATGGAAGCCGTTCTTTTTCAAACCACAACACCTACCATGTATAAGGTCCTAGGTTCAGTCATCAGAACCACAAAGCTAAACAAACAAACAAAATTCAACAAAAAAGGAAAGGAAAGAAATTAAGATATTCCCAACTAAGCAGAAGCTGGAGGAGTTTATTGCTATCAAACCCGGTGAACAAGAAATGCTATAGGTAACAACACCACGACCACCACCACCACGAAAACAGCTCAATGAAAGATCAATGAAAACAAAACCAAACCCTAGGGCTACAGTAGTGGCCCACATACCTTGGAGGAATTAACGTCTCTCTAAATGGACTTAAGACCTGTTCAACAAGAGGGGAATCATTTCTAGTACAGGAAACCTAGCCAGCCTCCCAGGGCCACTGAGATCATGGATCTTGGAGGAGAATCTACAATCACCACATTACTAAACCAGTGTAATCCCTAACTAAATCCTAAATAATTGTCCTTATACCCGCAGATAAGTGTATTGGGGCTGGCTTACAGTCCTCACTCTGAATCAAGGAAATTTCTCTTTGCAATAGATGGAGACCATTACAGAAAGCCACAACCAATCTCAATGCAGAGCCGTGGACCCCAGTCCCAAGGGCTGCCTCTACAGTACAACTCCCGCACCTAAGGCTCAGGGATCGTTGTAGAATCGGAGGCAGAAAGATTGATTATAAGAGCCAGAGGGTCAGGGAGTTTCCTGTGAGATTATGTCTGCTAGTCATGTCAGAAGCTACACCCAGATAGCTTCCACGGATCCTTGCCCACAGGCTCCGTGAGCAGCCAGCATGATCTGCCCCGATCTGCCGTACCAGCGACAGCGCAGATTCCTGCGCTGTAATCGCGCACGTACTGCTTCTATTGGGCCAGACCGCCGTGGGTGGCCGGGTGCGGCCACTCATGGTGCTGGGCTCACAGGCTGCAGGGTCTGGGGTGGGGAGGGCGCCGCGGGCTCACAAGGGGCAGCGCCCCACGCACCTGAGCCTGGAGAAGAGCAAGGTAGCAGGGCAGACTGCCCGAGATGGGAAGAAAGCCCGGATGAGCGAGCTAGAACTGTAAATGGAGGATTTGGAAGAAGAGATTTTTTTAGGAGTGAGGAAGTAGAGTCTTAGAGGTTAAGAGACTGAAAGTGTAGCCGTTTACACAGTTTAGGGTTGGAGAGCAGGCAGGGCAGACAAAGAGAACAACGGATCTGCTATGGGTGGAGGGGGAGGGTAGGATTCCAGCCCGGTGTGGTGGGAGAGCCGGCGGGAACAGAGAGAATGGGTCTGTTGTGGGAAGAACCAGACCAAACGCCAGGAGAGCCTGGTGAGTAAAGGCCAAGTGGGCACTCTTTGGCAGGCCCTGCCAGGGTATGCCGCTAAGAGAACACACCAGGAACGTAAGAGAAGTTTTTCGGGGACACCGGGAGAGTTAAGAGTGAAGGTCATCTTGGAGTGAAGGCACGGGAGCCTGGTAGACAGACCAACAGAGAACGGAGCGAGAGAGGCGAAGATACCAGAGATTCGGGCACCATGGTTCAGGGACCCAGTCCCCAGATAAGTGGGAGTCTGGACGCGCCACAACCCTAGCCAGCAAAGCCTGGGTCATGGGGCACTGGCTGCAAAGGGAGGGGCAAGCTCAGGGGCCCCCAAAACCATGAATACACGGCAGCTCGGACCATTTGTCCATATGCATCACGAAGGACGGTAAGGTCAAGAGTGCCCTCTGCTGGCCATAGTGACTGGTTATCAAGAGCGTATTGAGGCCAGGCCCTAGAGCACAAGGACACCAGGCGTTTTGGACACAATTTGGATAAATTTTGTAGCAGACACTGTTGGTTAAATGGCTCGCTGCTAGTGGCTGGCTACCGTCCAGGGCGGCCATGCCGCCGGAGGAGAGTGATGATCGGAAAAATCACAAGCCACAGTTACCTTTTTAGAGCTTTATTGGGTTTGGGGGAGAGTCCAGAAGACAGAAGAAAGGAGCAGAAAAGGAAGAGAGGAACTCACAGAGGACCCAGCCGCTTTTTAGGCTGGGATGCTGTCGAAGGCTGATGATGTAATTAAGGACCGAATCCTTACATCCCAGACTTTCCCTTATTATAAAAAGAGCAGGTAGATGGGACTAGGGGCACCGTTCCTCTCAAAAGCTGCTTCCAGCTGACTCTTGGACGTCAGTTGGCTCTGGGGGAATGGAGAAGGGGAGTTTTCTAAGGTAGACAGGCGTTGTGGAATGCTGTCTGTCATCCGTTTGCTCTGGAGACATGTATCCCTCTTGGCTGTGGCTGGGAACTTTCTGTTTGACAAGATGTTGAGGATTCCGGTTCTGTGGTGGTCCTGTACCATCAGCTGAACAGTGAGTTAGAACAGGGAACTGGGAAGAGAAAGGCTTGTAATGAGTGGGTGGAGTTATGGTGAGTTAGGGCGAGTCATAGAAGCTGCCCAAGCCCGCCCATTTGAGCCCACCCACTACCTTCGGAAGTCAGACAGAAAATGTTGCACGTGGCAGAAGCAGAAGTGGGGAGGGAGAAGGTTTTAGAACTTAACAGAAATCTTGGAGATAAAGTAACTCCTTTTTGCCCGCTCGCTGCCAGAAGTTCCCAAGATGCTGTTATGTGGCCAGGTTTACGCTGTGCCTGCCCCTATCCGCCAATGTAGGTGGTAAATGTATCCGCCCCTTTGTCTCATGGCTGTAGCCGAGAGAAAAATAAAAAATTAAAACAACAAACTGGGATCAGACTACAATCTCGGGCGTCCTTGAGAGTGGAGAGAGATCCATGAATCAGCTCAGGTCACCGTTCCTCTTCATCAAGGGAAGGTGAGGGCTCGGCTGTACTGCAGTTGGTCCACCGTTGAACCCGAGACACCATTTACCCCCTCGTCAGGAGCGAAACTGTGCCTGCCATTGCCAGTACAGCCCGAGGACAAGCCCTGGGGTGTCTGTTGCAAAGAATATAGCTCAGACTACAGCCTCGAGAACTACAGCAGACTCACTGTGGTGACGGCAGCCATATGGGGGTCCAGCAGAGGCGGCGACGCTCACGGTCTCACGGTCTCGCAGGATGGGGGAAGAGGCGGCAGGCGGCAGTGGTCACAGCAGGTCCTCTGTGCTCAGTGGTGTATCTGAGTCTGAATGGCACCAATGTTGGTTACACTGTGGCGCTGCTCCTGTGGCTGGCTGCTGCCCGCAGCGGCCATGCCAGCAGAGGAGAGTGCTGATTGGAAGAATCACAGCCATGGTTACCTTTTTAGAGCTTCATTGGGGGGGGGCGGACAGAGGGGGGCAGACAGAAGGAAGGAGCAGAAAGGAAAGAGGGGCGCACAGAGGGCCCACCTGCTTTTTAGGCTGGGATGACGTCAAAGGCTGATGATGTAATTAAGAACCAAATCCATGGGAGGGGGGCTTGGACTTGGACCCACGGTTACCCATTTTTATGTATGTATGTATGTATGTATGTATTTTTAAAGACTTATGTGTTCTGCATATATTCCTGCAGGCCAGAAGAGGGCACCAGATTTCATTATGGATGATTGTGAGCCACCTTGTGGTTGGTGGGAATTGAACTCAGGACCTCAGAAAAGCAGCCAGTGCTCTTAACCACCGAGCCATCTCTCCAGCCCCGCAGTTACCCATTTATAAGACATTTTCCAGAGACCGAAGGCTGTAGCACTGCATCCAGTGCATCCAGTGCTATAGCCTAGGGCCAGGATCAATGTGGGGACGGCTTCTGTGCAGAACGTCTTCTGAACAGGAAGGACCCCATGGAGCAGGGACTGCCTCTGCTCTGGAAACGGGCTGCCTGGTGCTGCAGCAGCTTGGCAGGTAACCCGGAAGTCTGTGACCCAGAGAGGGTCAAAAGGCCTGGAGGAGGTCCCGGACCCTGATAGGGTTTTTGCTTGGAAATGGGTGACTTATTCGAGACCAAAGTTGATCCGGTCTGGCAGAGGGCAGTGCAAGAGAGAGATTGGCTTCCCACATAACCTGGGGCTGGTGGGGAATGCTCAACTCTGCCCGGGCTCGGCACCAAGATGACAGGTTTTTGAACCTCAATAGTAGGTTTCTCTGCTGATGTAGTAAGCCAGATTAAGTCAAATTAAAAAGACCGGGTTTATTGGGCCAACCACTCTCAGGTGACATTCCAGCCCCCCAGAGGTGAGGCGGGGGAGGCGGGCAGGAGAATCACATTGCTGGTCTAAAGACTGACTTAAATACCCTGCTGGTGCAGTTCTGAGCTTCAGGGGGCAGTCTGGACTTTTGGTGGTCTTTCTGAGAGGGGGTGGGGTTTCCAGCCAAACGAGACACAGCACTTCTTCCATGGGGTTCCAATTCCAGATGCTCAGCAGTTGAGTGGCTGGGCAATTTTCACAACCTTTAGGTCAAGGACACATTGTATAGGAATTTATGGCTGGTCTAAGTGACCAGAGACCAGTTTTCCCAAGATAGTTTTAGCAATTAAAAGTATTCTTAGGAATACTTTCATGAGATGGTGTATCTATAGTTTAGTAACTCAACATTCCCCTGGTTCTAGGAGAATGAGTTGAATCATAGACTCATAATCTGGAGGTGTTTGATTTTAGGGTCCCTGTATCTATAGTAGTTTTTCCCTAGGAGAAATACAAAGGGGTAGATGTTAGAAACTCCCTCAGCCTGCCCTCAGGGAACACAGTGGCTCAACAGCTACTTTATCACTAGTTGCCAATTCTTTAAAAGGTCCCTGCCATCCAAGAGTGTTCTCTTGTTCTTTCTCTCTGCCTTCCAGTCTTGTCTGTCTGTCTATATGTCTGTCTGTATCTTTCTCTCATGTCCCCACCCCGAGACAGCCTTTTGCTCGATGCTCCATAAACCTCTTGTGTTAGATACATTGTGTGGCAAATCTTGGCCCCAACCCACCAAGGTACCATCTTCTGCTAGATCCTAACATTGGTGCTGAGACTCAGCAGACACTCTCCTGGTGCCTATGAGCTCCCCCTTAGGGTCTAAGCCACACTGGGACCCTATCCTGTAGCAGGCTTTCTCTTTTGGGCCACCAACCAGCTCCCAAATCTAGATAAGAGAGAAGAAAGAGAGGAGAGTGAGGGAGAAAGAGAGGGAAACGCCCGAGGTCAGCCAACCAGGCAGCCTCCAGCCAGCTAGACAGAGTAGGACATACAGAAAGGAAGGTAAAAAGCCCCAAGGCAAAACATAGATAAAGAGAAACAGATTAAAATAAGAGCTAAGATAAGGCCGAGCATCCAAAACCAATAAATAATAAGTCTCCATGTCATGATCTGGGAGCTGGTTGGTGGCCCCAAAGAAAAAGCCTGCTACTTTGGTGTTCTAACATGAAGCCAGAATTTCCACAGAGGGCCTGAGATAGCTGGGGGGAAAAGCCAGTACTCTAAGTAGAAGCAGCAAGCTAAGCAAAAAATGTCTGCCACAGTGCAGGGCACCAGCTTCCGAGAGCTGGGACTGCTGAATGCAGTTCCCAGTCAAGCACAGCTCCAAATTGGGGCCATCTGTTTATGCTTAGCTTTCAAGGACCTGAGAAGTGGGCAGAGCCAGCTGCTAGTGCCTCCAGTGGAAGGTCTAGCGACCACTGCTTAGCAGTTTAAAGTGTGGCTCATGTGGTCAGAAAAGGATAGAGACATGCAGTAAAGACAGATCCAGAGGGGGGAAAAATCTAAACAGATTACAGTGTATTTAAAAATGCGCATAGGCTTAAGAAAGAAAAGAAAATTAGTATAGATATAGTCTATAAAAATGGGCATAGAAATAGTCATGAAAAAAAGAGATTGTTTAAAAATAATAAAGTATTGTAAGAAAGAGTGAAGTAATAAAAAGGAAAAAGAGCCACATAAAGATGAAACATACACAGGGAGTCTGGATCATGTGTGGTGTTGTGCTGGCTTTGAATTTTTTGAATGTTGATGAGTGAATGACAGCTGCTGAGAGACATGGGACTGCTGAATTAAACCAGCTTAGGTACTTTAGGAATGCCTTAACTTTAAAATGGAAGTCAGAAAATGTGTTGCATTGAGTAAGAGGTTATGCTTTTGTTTCCACAGGAAACGAAAGGCTGTGGATTCATTCAAGATGAATAGAGATAAGGTTTGATTGGGGAAGACCCCCCCCCCCGAAAATCCTGGCTACAGACATAAAGAAATAAACCTAGAAAAACTACAAGACAGGTGATGTATATTTTACCTGCTCAAACATAAAACAAAAAATCATCTCTGGCTGGCTTGTGTAAAATGTACAGTCCATACTTGTTAATGCAGATATGTATGTTACATTTGAAAGTGTGTTTTCAGAGCAAGGGGACCAATGAAAATAGATGGCCCAGGTGACCCAGACTCTCAGAGTGCCCCTGTTGCAGTTTCTCAGAGTTCTGCATCCAGAACAGCTTCAAGGCTGCAGGCTGAGACAGTCCAGCCTTACAGACTATTCTAGCCAGGACTTCAGATAAGCCTTGTGCTTTCCCATTGCACAGAGGCTGGACAACAAATGTTCCAATTAGTTTTCCCAGGACTTGACCATTATCTCAATTTTCTCAGGGTTCCCTAAAGATGTTGTCACCCCAGACAACAGGAAGCAGTCTAGAGAATAAAACGCCACATTCCCAAGAGGTGGGATGGGTGGTTTTGGGTTATTTGATGGGTTATGTATGTTTGTCATCATTTAGTGGGGATATAGGATAAAAAGACAGCTATTAACCTCAGATATTTTGCATTGGTATTGATTTGGTATATTGATACAAATTTAAAGTTATTTTTTATGCTGAATGTATGCTTCTAGTCTTGTTTGGGGTATTGTGCTTATGCAGCTCATTTAAAAGTGTAATGTATAATTAACAAATGCAGGTTAGTAGTCAGTCATCTATAATAATCAAACTTGTAGTCATATCAGGTATGTCTTTGAGGTTAAACAGATATATCTAGATAGATGGTCTTCAAACACTTCAAAGACCCACAGAATATGGCATTTAAGATGTTTAATAACCTAAGGCTTTTCATGACAATGAGACATGTCTGCTCCCAGCAGCACCAATCTACTTCATAAAAGGATGGTGGGCATCAAAGAAACTCATATGGAGTTTGCTTTCATTGTGGCAAAGCTAGTCATTTGGGCAAGAAACTGCTCTTGCCTTGACTGCTGACAGAATGCTGTACAAACTGAACAAGCAGGACAGAAAGGAAAAAGACTGTTGAACTTTGCCAAGATAAGGCAGGACAGATCTTCTAAAATTCTTGCTTCCTAAAAAACAGTCTGCCAGACATTCTGCAGGACACACAGGAAAGTGACTGCTGAACTTTGCCAAAACAAGGCAGGACAGTCCTTCAAAATTCCTGCTTCATAGAAAAAGTGTGCAAGATACTCTAGGCCTGTAGGCCAAAGATGGATGCCCCAACATTGCAGAGGAACCTTGGGTGACTGTCCAGGCAGCCAGCTGTCTCTGTCATTTCTATAGTTTTGGAAATTACTTGCTCTGCACTTGCTGTTTACTCAGATAATATATCCTCCTGGGGTCTTTGATGGAGTTGTAGACTAGATAGTTATAGTTACAGTTTTCCTTAGTTATGGTTAGGTAAATTATGTACAGCTTTGGACTCATCAAGATAGGATAGATAATAGAATGTTTTCTATGAATTTGCCAAATACAAATGGACTGGAAATTGTAAATGTAATTCTTACTTGATAACTCTTCTTATTGTATGTTTAAGTTAAAACCTTTCTTTTTATTTAGACAAAAGGGGGAAATGTTGTGGAATATTTGTTTAACTAGGCAAAGCTGTGTTATATTTGTTCATGCTACGTTTGTTAACTATGTAAAAATGTGTTGCATTTGTATTAATTAAATAAAATCAACCTGGACTCAGCGAGGTGGGGTTGGCAAATGTTGACAGGAAGCAGCAGGGAGGAGCTTTAGCATTTTTTTTTTTTTAGTCGGGGTGGTGTGGAAGGAGAGACGCTTCCAGGATGCCAGTAAAGAGAGAGAGTTAGCCAGGTGCTACCCTGCGCTCGCAGGTTTTGACCTAGCCTTTGAATCTTGAGTTCTATTAGAATGATGGAGATTAGTTAGACTGCCTTAATGGCAGCAACAGAGCCATTGTCTGGGGAACAGAATCCCCAGGCTTAGTGGCTGGGTTCTAGTAGTCTAAAGCACAGCATAGTGACAAGGTAAAACAGTGCTTCCCTGTCTCCGGTCCGTCTGCAACAGACCCACCTTCTGGCCCACCCATCTCTCAGCCCCTCCATCCATCAGCAGCAATCAGTGAGTGATCCCACTCCGCTCAAGTGCTCCTGAGTCTCTGGTACTCTTGGAGGCAGAGGTACCCACCTCTGACCCTTTTCCTTGAGTGAGGCTTCGTTGTTGAGCACACTGTTTGCCTTCTGGCTTTGTTTGAAAGCCCGGCAGCAGGAGCCTCTGTCTCCTTAGGCTCTTAGCCCTCGCCCTGAACGGGACAGTGACAACCCACTGTTTGGCTTGTACCTTCTTCACTCAGTCCTCCCTGAGGCCTTGGGCCTCTGCCTCACCTATGGAAATTCCATCATCATCTGTACCTCCAGGTTCTCCTTTGGGACGCCTCGTGGAGAACCTCTAAACCTAGTGCTCAACTTAGGGCTTCTAAACTTATCCACCTTCGCAGTCGACTCTGGCTTCAATGTCCCTTAGATAATCAATCCAAATGTGGCTGATTAAAGGCACTCTAGATCCCAGTATCATCTGGCACCATTACAAATACTGCAAGCGATCAGAATGGAAAAGAATCCCCGTCCCTATTTCTTTTTCCTTTGCTCCAAGTCCTGTTGTTTTTGGTTTTTGTCAGGTCCTTCTCCCCACATTGCATAAATGTCCTGTATTTAAGTTACAGTTGGTGGATCTGTAAGTTTGTTGCAAAATGGGCGCCAGAGCAGGACCTTGGGGGGAGGAAGACACACAAGGAGTGGGCCAGTTGCACACAGCATTGCACACACCTGTTCTCCCCTGCACCGAACCAAGTTGCTAATCTAACTCTTCTGAGGTTTGTACTGATCACTTGTTTGTGAATTTGAGTACAAATTCTAGAGTCCGATTCTTTAGCTGCTGCTTCCTCCTAGCCTGTTGTGCCCTCCACATGGCCTGGCTCCTGCAGAAGGCACCCACGTGGACATCTCCCTTTTCCCCTGCAGTCTCCTTCCTGGCTGTCTCTGGCTCCAGTCTGCAGTCCCCCAGCTTCAGATCTCACCTCCCTCCTGGAGCTTATAGGAACACACCTGCACAGTGCTCTGCTTTGTGACTCCCTCTCTCTTCCTCCACAGACTCAGGTTTTATTACAACAGCCTGGCCTCAGTACAGATCAATGGCAAAAAAAAAAAAAAAAAAAAAAAAAAAAAGTTGAACTTGATTTCAAAATTCTCACAAATTAACTGCTACTGCCACAAGCAAATGATCCCCAAATATCTTATATTCAAACTTGCTTTGAGTTGGTTATGCTGCTCCTCATGGCTGGTCGCCGCCCACGGCAGCCATGCCGGTGGAGGAGAGTGCTGATTGGAAGAATCACAGCAATGGTTACCTTTTTAGAGCTTTATTGGGAGGGGGAGAGAGAGAGACAGAGAGACAGAGAGGGGGAAAGGGAGGGGGGGGCAGACGGAAGGAAGGAGTGGAAAGGGAAGAGAGGGACGCACAGAGGACCCACCCACTTTTTAGGCTGGGACGCTGTCGAAGGCTGATGAGGTAATTAAGGACCGAATCCTTACATCCCAGACTTTCCCTTATTATAAAAAGAGCAGGTAGATGGGACTAGGGGTCGTTCCTCTCAAAAACTGCTTCCAGCTGACTTGGATGTCAGTTGGCTCTGGGGGAATGGAGAAGGGGAGTTTTCTAAGGTAGACAGGTGTTGTGGGATGCTGTCTGTCATCCGTTTGCTCTGGAGACATGTATCCCTCTTGGCTGTGGCTGGGAACTTTCTGTTTGACAAGATGCTGGTGACACAGAAAAAAACTTAGAGAGATAAAAGAATCATTATTATTTTATGCTGACATTTATCTGAGGTAGATCTGGCCTGTCCCTATGGATTTTGAAACATGTTAAGCTTTATCAGAGACAGATTATTTTAAAGCACCTGTTTCCTTTACTAGTTCAGCATCTAGGAGACAGGTGATCAATTGGTAAAAGCATCTCATAGTAATAGATGTTTACATTAAAGTCTTTTTGTAGCACCCAGATGCTTTTCGGTCTGGGGGTGTAAATACCTTTTAGCTGTTACAGTTTCTTATTTGATGATCTCTGGACTCTGGTTCTGTGGTGGTCCTGTATCATTAGCTCAACAGTGAGTTAGAACAGGGAACTGGGAAGAGAAAAGCTTATGGTGCATGAGAATTTATTTTTTGGAATTAGGGACAAGGCAAAGATCAGGGCCCTGTCTATATGCATGTGAGAAACGCAAGCAGTGTATCTGGAGTGAAGCAATGAGCTCTTATTTTAGGTGGAAATCTTTTTTCATTAAGTAACTCTGAGAGTGCAATTAAATCTGGTGAGGTGGTAAGGATGTCCTCTGTACCCGACAATAAAGGAGAGGTGGCATCCCAAAACTCCCAGGACTGAGTCAGTGGCTCTGGTGTCCAGAAGGAAAGAAACGGATCGCTTCCCTGCTGCATTCTGGGTTCCCTGTCATGTCTGTAGCCAGGCCTAGGTCTGCTGGAGGTCTTAGCTTGATGTACCCATGCATCTTGGCAGTCAGCTGACTGGTTGTCTTTCTAGGCAGCACTTTTAACAAGGCTGTTGATGGCCTGGCAGGGCATTCACTAGCCCATGGCCTTTTCCTCACTTAAAACAGGGACCCAACAGTTTTTGGGAGTCAGCAAGTGCCAGCACTTGGCAATTTTGTTTTCAGGCTTTTATCTCTTCCCTGGCACACCTTAAACACCACAGATGATTCTTTTGCCTGTGGGGTCAGGAGCCTTGCTCTCCAGATGCTTGAGTTTTAGTCGCAGAGGTCTGGGGAACAAGAGACAGATTTTACTCCATGTCCTGAATTTTTTCCCCTGATGATTGGTGGCTTAAGGACAACTTTTGGAAGATCTGCCAGGAGGCAGACTATAAACGATCCTTTTGGAAGACTTGTCTGAGGCTATAGGCTGATTTTTTGGCTTAAGAGCCATCCTGACTACTGTAAACTTATTTGTATGGATCTCAGCTGCTTCCAGACCCGTCTGTGCCTCTCAAGGCAGTTTGAGAATGAGTGGGTGGAGTTATGGTGAGTTAGGGCGAGTTGTGGAAACCGCCCAAGCCCGCCCAATTGAGCCCGCCACTGCCGGCAGAAGTCAGACAGAAAAGGTTGCACGTGGCAGACGCAGAAGTGGGGAGGGAGAGGGGTTTAGAACTTTAGTAGAAAGCTTGGAGATAAAGTAACTCCTATTTGCCCGCTCGCTGCCAGAAGTTCCCATGATGCTGTTATGTGGCCAGGTTTACGCCTTGCCTGCCCCTATCCGCCAATGTAGGTGGTAAATGTATCCGCCTCTTTGTCTCATGGCTGTAGCCGAGAGAAAAATAAAAAATTAAAATAACAAACAGGGATCAGACTACAATCTTGGGCGTCCTCGAGAGTGGAGAGAGATCCATGAATCAACTCAGGTCACCGTTCCTCTTCATCAAGGGAAGGTGAGGGCTCGGCTGTACTGCAGTTGGTCCACGGTTGAACCCTAGACACCATTTACCCCCTCGTCAGGAGTGGAAATGTGCCCGCCGTTGCCAGTACAGCCCGAGGATAACCCCTGGGGTGTCCATTGCAAAGAATACAGCTCAGACTACAGCCTCGAGAAGGGCAGACTCACTGTGGTGACGGCAGCTGTGGGGGGGGGGGTCCAGTGGAGGTGTGGAGGGATGCTTGTGGTCTCGCGGTCTCGCTGGATGGGGGAAGAGGCGGCAGGTGGCAGCGGTCACAGCAGGTCCTCGGTGCTCAGTGGTGTATCCGAGTCTGAACGGCACCAATGTTGGTTACACTGTGGCGCTGCTCCTTGTGGCTGGCCGCCGCCCATGGCGGCCATGCTGGCAGAGGAGAGTGCTGATTGGAAGAATCACAGCCATGGTTACCTTTTAGAGCTTTATTGTGGGGGCGGGGGGAGGAAGAGAGAGAGAGAGAAAGGGAGAGGGGGGCAGAAGGAAGGAAGGAGCGGAAAGGAAAGAGAGGGGCGCACCGAGGGCCCACCCACTTTTTAGGCTGGGACGCCATCAAAGGCTGATGATGTAATTAAGGACCGAATCCTTACACTTTGCTCTGCTTTCCATTCTTAAAAATCTTTTATCTTTATGATTTCTCCATGCTCTTCTCTCAAAAAAAAAATCTCAAGATTATGCTCTAAACTCTTATCTCAGGATTTGTAAGTTGCTCATTGTGTATGGTTTAAAATCTATAAAATCTGTAACAAAATTTGGTCTTAAATTTATAACAAAAGGCTTATAATTAAAAATCTATACATGGATATATATGTAATATATATGCATGTATATATATATATATATGTGATTCCACTCTTGTTTAAGATATATGTGTATGTATATATGTATATGAACTTGAATTCAACTCTCATTAGAATATATATACTAGAAAAACAGATGTTTTTAAATAGCATGTGGCTCTCTTCCATCTCGGCTGGTGACCTCATCAGGATATATAAGCAGCCACATGTTGCTTATGTCTTTTAAAAAAGGTTCTTATAAACTTCAGGAGATCAAAATTCACCAATGCTCACAAGCCAAGAAGGGCCAGGAGGAATGTAACCTGACTACAGTTTATGTCTCCCACTTACCAGTTTTCCTTTTCTCTGGAGTGGGGGGAGCTTTCCCTCTCCCTGGCCTGAAATCCCTTTTTCTCATCTGCTAAAACTATGCATTTAATATTCCATAGGTACACTTAAAAAAAAAAAACAAAAACAAAAACAAAACAAAACCCCAAACTCCTCAACTGCATGTTCTACCATTAATACATATATTTGTTTCCAGCCGAAATTCTAATCATTTAAAGAGTTACCGGTTGTCACCTCTGGACCATGGACATGCTGTCTAGCTGCAGGTCTGCATCTCATCCTCCAGCCCACATGGATGTGCTGTTCAGCTTAATCCTGGATCCTGCCCTCTAGCCCATGAGACAGGAAATCCTGCTACACATGTCTCAGAGAGCCTGAAAGAGGCTGCTCTTCCTGGGTTTCCACTGCGTTCCAGCCTTCAAGACCCTCAGCTTCACCCATCTCAGCAGGAAGTAACCATGAATGATTTCTACACCCCTTTGTCACGTACCCCCTTTTCTATACTGAGCTCTCCGGCCCAGGGGATGGACTGCCCTTAAAAAAGTTCTATTACTAATTGTATAAATTCTGCCCATGATCCTAAAATGTATGTACTATCAGATATTCTCCTCATGTACTTATGACAATTGTTCTGTATGGAAGTCTTGCTATGTTTACCCTGACACAGGTTATTACTGTCCTCTCATAGCTAATGGTTTAATATTGCCTTGATTACAAATTTAAATTAGGTAAGCTTCAATTGCAGCCTTGGTCCCACAAATGCTCATGACTAATTCATGTAATTTTATCTAACAATGCCTCTTTAAAATGCAGTTTAACCAAATTTATACCATTTATCAGAGATTAATAGATAGGGTCTATGTTCCAAACCAACCATTTCTTTTTGATAAGTCAGAATCATAGTATTTAGACACATTTAACCATATTATGATATACTATCCAATGACAGGTTTTTATGTTATTCCTCTGCCCCACTTCTTGGGACAGAGATATTCTAATTATACACAAGAATGCCTATTAGATGGTTAAACTAATTCTCAGCTTGCCATGTATATAGATTATTGATTATAAATATATTTTATAGATTATAAATATATATTATTGATACAAATATTGACGATATATCAATATTAACTGACCATTATTTATCATTTTTCCAGTCATCTCCAAACTTAATATTTATCCACATCATTTGTTGCCCTAGAGAGAATTGAACATCCTTTTTTTACTAAACAAGAAAAGGGAAATTGCTGCAAGATGCAAGAATATATTATAGAGATTCAGTTGTATATAATAAAGCTACACCTAGAAAGGTCAAGGAATCTTTCTAGAAGGAAGCCATTTATCAGGGAATATTTGGTGTTATTCTTTTAATATATCAGCTGTCTTCTGCTATGAAATTCTTGTGTATTCATATACTACTAGGCCATATAGCAAACAGTTAAGCTTCTCAGACCTACTGCTGATCTACTAGGTAACACCCCTACAGAGCCTAGGAGACAGGTGGATTGTAGATGCATAGCTTTGTTTCTTGTGCAAATGAAACTCAGACCATCCCTTCAGGCCTAGTGGTATTCCAGAGCTACTGACTCAAGACAAAGGAGTTTTTTGCATAACCAGGTGCAGTAAAGACTGGAGCAGAATTCCTGGTCTGAGCAGAGTCATGTGGCCAGAGAGATGATAACAAGGCAGAGTTTCTGTAGATGGTAAGGCAGACAGACTTGGGCTGATGGGTAAGGAGCAAGGAAAAGTTTTGCAGACTGTAGGTGGATTTGAATTAGGTCAGGAGGGGAGAAGAGGAAGGAAAGATGGAGGATGAAGGAACAGTCTCATCTACAGATGAGACTGAAAGCATGAGAGTTTAGATAGGGCTATGAGAGGACATGGAAAGAGGACAGAGAGGAGCTAAGCATGAGGGCAGAAAAGAAGCTGTGTAGAGAGAGAACCGACTCAGAATAATAAAGTGTGTGGACTAAGAGTTTTGTGTACTTAGATTCATTTAATATTGTCAAAGATTAGATTATCAGCTGGTCTTAGATTCTTCCCAAACCCTGGGAATGGGCTACTGAGGGGCTGGACCTCCCATAGTCCACAATAGGTAAGTGCTAGCTACTATTCTCACAGTCACATCAAGATTTTAAATTCCCTTTGGTTGTCTTCTAAGCATAGACTTAAAAGTGCTTCTCACTGTACTCAAAACACCTGTCTAATCTATATACACCCAGTCTTCTGGATAGAGGAAAGAGGCCCAGCCTCCACAGTCTGCCTTTGCCCTCTGCTCTGTGGGAGGTTTCTGTCCTCTTTGTCCTTGCCTTACAGAGTATTCATGCTTTAACCTGAAGTTAATTCCCAGGCTTCTACTACGACACAAAGACGTGAGTCTACTGCCTTTTCTACAATGTGTATTTCAGTACAGATTACAAACAATGGTGATGCTAACGTGTCTCAAACTTATCTCTTTTTGTAAACTTAAAAAATAATTCTTGTAAGCTGGGCAGTGATGGCACATACCTTTAATCCCAGCACTCAGTGGGGGAGGGGGCAGAGGCAGGTGGATCTCTGTGATTTTGAGACCATCCTGCTCTACAGAGTGAGTTCTTGGATAGTCAGGGTTACACAAAGAAACCCTATCTGGAACCCCCACCCCCCAAGAAAATTACTGTAAGCTTCAGGGAAATAACTTGAATCCATCTCTTGTGGATCAAATGGACTCCAGAAAAGCCCTCCTGCCCACCAACAGCCTAAGTTTCCCCACATACTGCCATTCCTGGGGGTGGGATCTCTCCTTTCTCTGACTTGGGATTCCTCTCCCACAACTACCAGAACCATGGGCCTAAAAATACCAAATGTACACCTGAAAAAAACCCCCCTAAACTCTTTATCTTCTGCCCCTGTTGTATATCTGTTTGTCCCTCACCCTGCCAGGTCCAGGTATTCCCTCAAAATCTGCATCCCAGACAGCTTCAAAGTGGCTCGCCCCAGGTGGTCCAGCCTCACAGCTTCAACTATGCCTGCACTTTCCTAGCCCCATATGGTCCCACAGAGCCTGGATAATGAGTGGAGACAGCCTGTTCTTCAAGGAGTTGGCCAGCACCCCAGCTCTCTTGGGTCCCCAAAGATGTCAATGCCCCCAGACAACAGGAAGCAGTCTAAAGAGCACGGGATGCTCATTCCTGCCTCACCACCATCCCTTCCTATTTAGAAACCAGGCTCTCCCCCAGCCTGCCCTCAGGGACCCAGGGACCCAGCAACTATGTCATCACTGGTCACCACCCCTTTAAAAGGTCCCCGCCATTCCAGATTGTTCTCTTGTTCTTTATCTCTGTCTTGTTACCTCATCTGTCTGTCTGTCTCTCTCTCATGCCCCCACTCCAAGACAGCCTTTTTCTTTCCCCTATAAACCTCTTGTGTTAGATTTGTTGTGTGGTGTGATCTCTTAGCAGCACACCTTGTCCCCGACCTGCCAAGGTTCCTCCTGCTGCTTAAATCCTAACAGTAGACTTCCACATCCACAATGAGCATTAGGATGCATAAATCAGAGACTGAAAATAAACATCTGCTTTACCCAGGTGAAATTGATAATCACAAAAATAAGCCATTTATTATTAATATCATCATCATCATCATTATTATTAAGACCTCAGCCCTGTCCTGAGTAACTCTTTTTGCAAGTTTTTGTAACTCCGATTTTAACAGTTACTTGTGATACTGAAGGAGCCTGGATCCAGCATGCACTTTGATATGCTGATAGGTACCACAGATAGACATTTGTCCTTTCTGCCAGTGAAAGAAATGGCTCTGTGGCTGCATTCCTGCTGAGCTGCACCTGGCCTGGCTCCAGAGAGCAGCACCTAGTCCTAATCCATCTTTGTTTAACCGATACCTTTTGTTTCTCTAGCCGCCCTATGTGAATCCTGTCTGAGAGTCTCCTAAGAATACAAAGTATGGTGGTATTCTAATTGTACTAAAATGTGATTTTGATTGTATGTTAATAAATAAAGTTGCCCAGGGGTCAGAGCTATTAGAGTCATAGACAGAGCATGGCAGTGGTGGTTCATGCCTTTAATCCCATAGATCTCTGTGTGTTCAAGGATACAGCCAGCATTGGAGACATATGCCTTTAAGACCTGGGGGGCTGTACATACAGGCAGTGACGAGGCAGTCACGTGTTTGGGTTTACAACCAATGAGAAGGCAGAATGACTATGAAACGAGTTACACACAGGGAAATAGCTCTCTTTCGGGAAGCTAAGACCACCACAGGAGGAAGGGTGATATTTTAGCTCTGAGCCCTGACCTCTTGGCTTTCTCTTTTACATTGGTTCTGTGTTTCTTATTTAATAAGACGGTTGGTTACATCTACAACAAAGCCTATGCAAAACTTAGTTCAGGAAACCCAGAAAACCGTGGTACCTGAGAACTGAGGAATTTACTCTTGGCATTGTATCTTTGGGAGCCCCTTTCAGGTTGTTTTGAGCACATGGAAATACTGTAAATAGAGAGAAAATAAAAATGCCCTAGGCAAAGGGAAAGGCTTCAGTCCTTCAAAGCTGGACACCCCTGCAGCCATGAAAGGCTAGATTCATTCTTAAGATGCCTCTGAGTCTGCTTTCACAAATCCGCATGAACCCACGCACCTGTGACAAATAGCGACATGACTCCTTTGATAGAGGGGAACCAGCTTCAAAGAAGTGGAGGTATGCTAATGCTGGCTGTGGTCTACCTGCCAGAATCTGGGGAAATGGAATTTCCTTTGGACCTGACTCTCTAGCCTTTTGTTAATGGTAAGAGGTGACATAATCTTTTCTGTAACTGCTTCTTGATTAATAATAGGGCATTGTTGTCAGGGCCTAGGAAGGCTAGAATGCCAGTCAGAGGCTGGGGGTATCTGGGTTGCTGCCCAGGTGCTGCAGGACCACCTGGAGCTGGTGAAGTGCAGGCCACTTTGCAGCAGTCTGGAACTGGTCCAAAGCAGGGCTCAAGCCGGTAGGAAATTCTGCCAGAAGCACCTGGTTGGCATCAGCTTTCCATAAGTCCAGGGCTCATTGGTTTCACAGGACCGCCCGGGGCTGGCATGCTGTAGGCCAGCTGATTGGAAATCTTCTGGGACAGACATAGAGTAGGGACAGAGCTTAAGGGAAAATCTTACACTTGACACTTCCAGGCCTGTGGTCCCGGTAGTTCCAGCAATGGAAGGAGTTCCAAGATCAGGGGAAGGAGAGAGCCCGCCCTTTGGACCCCAGCTTGATTGCTGTGTTGTGGAAGTGGCGCCAGGAGAATGCCAGTGGTGAGCCCACCCTCAGGGGTGGAGGTGGGGAAGCTTACCTGTTGACTGACTCCAGTACTTGTCTGTTTGACCTGTGACAATGGGTCCAAGCCACAGCTCCTTGAAGCTCACATTAATTTTTTAAAGTTTATGAAAAGATGAAGGAATAGTAGCTTGAGAATGTGTTCACCCTGAAACCTGTCTGTGAGTCTGTAGAGGCCTGATTTCGACATATAAAATATACTGACCAGGCAGCCATGGCCTTGGGGGGAGGAAATGGATGCTTGCTGTTGGTAAGCCGATAAAGCTACAGCTAAGCATCAGTCACCATCAGAGATCTGAGAAGGATACATTTGAACAGAAAGTATAATCCAAATGGTCTCTGTATCAATTAAGATGACAGAGACTCACCCACTACCTGGATGGTCACTCTAGGATTCTCCATGAGGTCAGGGCGGCATCAGCCTTTGGCTTCCAGGCCCAAAAGATTGGAAAAGATTGGAGCAGTCAATTCTCCAGTGCCCAGCTGGCCCACAGTTTGGGCAGGGTCCTGGCAGCAGGCAAGCACAAGGCAGTTCTTTGCCCAGTGGTTAGCGTTACCACAATCCAGGTGGAGTTTGTGTGCCCTGTCATCTTCTCTGGAGGAGGCCTTAGGGCCATCACTAGGATCTGGCAGTTCTGTCTATTGTGGGAAGTGTTTTCATTATTCAGATCTCTGAGGGTGTTGAGGACCATCATCTACCCTAAGTACATCTGATTTTAAAGAAACCTTACTTGGTTTTTGGTTACTTGCTTGAGGACTAGCCCTGATAGCATACACAGAAGGCTAAATAAAGCTTGTCCCTGTAAATGAATTACATTTGTACTTAGCATGTGTGGTGAGTTGAAGGAAAATGGAGTGGTATTAGGAGGTATGGTCTTGCTGGAGGAAGTGTGTCACTCAAAGGCGGGTTTTGAGGTCTCATATATGCTCAAGCCACGCCTAGTTTCTCAGACCACGTCCTGCCTGCACGGTACCATGTGCCCCACCATGGTGATAATGGACTAAAACTCTGAAACTAGAGGCCACCACTTCAGTTAAATATTTTCCTTTGTAAGAGTTACCATGATCAAGGTGTCTCTTCGAAGCAATAGAAACACTAAGACAGCATGACTATAAGTATAGTTCCAAGCACATTAAAGAGTATGATCATGTACAAGGTTACTGAGCATTCACTTGCATGTACTAATTGTATTTAACAGTTTACAACCAGTTAGTAGGTTTATCTGGGATTTTAGAACTTTATCCCTGTTAAGTTTTAGCCTTAAGATTTGAATTTAAGATTTAATTGAAGATTCTTTAACATCAAAATAAAAATTTTAACCGTAAATGCAGCTCATAGAGAGACTGGGAACCTTATTTTACTGGACTTTTTATAGTGCACCATTACAGAATATCACAGTTTCTTGTAGGACTCAGTTTATCCAAATAGCTAAAGTTTACCAAGGCCAGCAAAGACAAAGAGGCCACACATATTTCTTCAAATTGGCTTCTGCTAGCCTGAATAGACCTTAGGAATTCTTCAACCTTATTTATCAAACATACCCTTATCTAAAAAATTTTAGAGCCGGATGGTGGTGGCGCATGCCTTTAATCCCAGCACTGGGTAACAGAGCCAGGAAGATCTCTATGAGTTCAAGGCTAGCCTGGTCTACAAAGTGAGATCCAGGACAGGCACCAAAACACCACAGAGAAACCCTGTCTCGAAAAACCAAAAGAAAAAATTTTTAGAAGCTTGGCATTGAACAGTTAGCAAAGTTACAAGACCATGCGTCTCTAAGTCAGTTCTGTTAATCTGAGTAGACCTTTATAACCTTAGGGAGTTAGAAATCTTAATCAAGCACACCTTATTCAAACATATGTTGCTGGCCTTTCCCATGATTCAGTCTTGTGACCTAAACAAAGTTCACCTAGTGGCTCGCCGAAGCATTCTCTCTCCTGGTTTTCTTGTTACTCCTCAGCCACCCCTTCTTGCCCATCCTCGCCACAACCCCCCCGCCCCAAGGTAGTTTCAGACATTCTGATTCCAGCGTGGTCTGGGAGTTGTGTAGGGTGTGTCACACACGGAGTGTGGTGGAGACAGCTGTGCCTTCTGTTGCCTGGGTCGTGCCTGGCAGGCCATACTTCCTAGAGATGCCAGCAGCCTGAGGCAGACAGCCTTTCCCACCCAGGCCCGGAAAGTCGGCGTGCTGTGCCTAGCAGACAGGGGTCAGACCTTCCCGAGTCTGCAGGCTGCTCCAGATCCATCAGGAAGGATGCTTGCTGGCTTGTGCAACTCCTGGCGGCCATTTCTAGATACTTCTCCACCCCAGCTTTCTGCCTGGAATCTTTCCCTGGAGCACACAAACACGCATGAACCTGGTTCCAGCTTCCAGACAGTGACATTCTGCAGGTGACTGAAGCCTCAGTTACTCTCTGTCACGTGTCCTCCCTGTCCCTAAGGAACAGCCAGGTGTTTCAGAGAGCACACCTGGTACCATCCTCCAGAAAGAGCATTAAACAAACTAACAAACAACCTAGACCATGGCCCCTTACACAAAGACTGCAGTGATGAGTGGCAGGAACCTTGTCAGGGTTGCAGGTCCCATCTGCCAGCTTGTGTACCACAGGCTCAAGCTGTTATTTGGGCATCTAAATCTTGCTGGTGACCTCCAGGGCTGTTCTCATAAACATGTCAGGACTGGATACAATTTGTATTTCAGCTGCAGAACTGGGAAGAAACTAGAGGCATCCACCAGGTTAGGGAACTGCGCTAGGCTGCATCTCGTCCCTGGAGACTCGAGGACCACCCTGCGCTTTGTGGACTGGGCTCTCTTACAGAAGGAGGAAAGGCCCGTGGAGCCCTCCATAGGCACAGAGGCACTTGCCAATCACACGGACACGTATATGAGCCGGTGGTACCCTTATCTGGCCTCACCAGGGTCTCCAGACAGCCCCAAACCCCGCGGCAGCACGACGTGCTAACTCGCAGAGAATAAGAACACTACCGAAAGTGGCCACCAAGTGGCGCCAGACCAGAGAATGAAAGTCCACCTAGGGCTGGGATTGCCCGTGGTCCAGACTGCTATGATGATTACAATAAACGTGAACAGAACTTGTAATCTCAGCTCTTGAGAAGCCAGCTGGAAGATCAGGAGTTTAAAACCAGCCTCCCTCACACATCACATTCAAGACCAGCCTGGGTTACATATGACACTTGTACCCCTAAGGCCAACCAACCAACCAGCCTGCCAACCACAAAACCCAGGAATATTGTTTACACGAGGAATGTCCTGCACGGACCTTCCAGGCCCACCCAGCTTCTGTGGCAAGCTCTGTCATAGCTCTTGGACTGGTGGAAGATAGTGGCTTGCTAAGAACACCTTTTAAAGGTTTTAATGCTCGCACACAGGGATGGGCAATTAATGGCTTTCAAAGAGAATAAAAAGAGCCCAGGATAGTTTGGTTCTGGTCTGCACCATTGGGGGGGGGGTGTCTGGGACCCGTCTGCAGCCACCCCTGAAGTGAAGATCTTCCAAAAAGAGGACGTGCTGTCCCTTGCTTTGACCATCAGACTGCAGCTCCCAGAGTTCCATGGTGGGGAACAGAAAAGGCTGGGTCCCTGGAGGCAGCTGGAGGTGGGAGCTGTCTCGGGAAAGAGGACTGACCCGGCGGCACCATGTGCCAGCAAACAGGCTTAGGACAGAGCAGTTTGACCAGTTCTGCTCAGTCACGCATGCTTCTTCATCTCTTCAGACTACTCCCATCGTGTCCCAGGAGACGGCATGGCAGACCTCCGGACCTCCTCATTTGTCCCTTGACCACCATGGTCAAATCACATAAAACTCTCAACACTTCCTGCCTCTTCAGTTGGTCCACTGAGGACAGATGGCAGAGCCGAGCTTGCCAGTGCTGCCAGGACCCTGGCTCTGGCCCCAACAAATCTGGTCACATCTACACCGTGAGCAGCTCTGCTTCTGCGGCAGCTGGGGCGGGCCGTGTGGGAGCAGGCTTGCAGGTGCTGCCCCGGCATCCAAGCCAGGGCCTGGATGCCCATCTCAGTGCAGCTGTTTATAGTGGAGGAAGCCATGGGCTTGGAAAAACAAAAACAAAAACCCTTTGGTGCCTGTGGCACTTGGAGATTTGAGACGCTTCATAGATTCTGCTTTCCTCCCTGGAAACACGATCAACGATTCTCCCCCATCTCTGGGGCAGTGGGAGTCACAGACTGAGGATGTGCCCCACAGAAGAAGGCACACTAACCCGTGCTGTTGTTTACCCAGGAGTGGGTCTGATTTATCTTGCTCTGTCTTGGTCTCTCAGTCCAGGGCCGTCCTCTCCATTGCACAGCGTGGCGAAGGCAGAAATGAGAAGGAATGAGAGACTTTGTGTTCATCATTTACAGGTGTCTGATAAGATTGGGAACTGTTTTTCTGACCCCACCAACTCAAAACAGTCCACACCACAACCAGGTGTTTCCAACCTATACTCATATGTTGCTTCCAACATTTTTTCCTTGGGTATGGGATGGGTATTGCTTTCAGTATCTCTGCTTCCAGCAGTGGTCTTAGGTCTCATTGCTGCACCATACACATGCACATTGTTCTGAGTCAGGGGCCTGACTGGGTCATGAAAGGCAAATAGGGAGAAGGAGAAATAACAAACACATACACCAGTGTGTCCAAAGCACAGCAAGATTGATTTACACTGCTTTGCCTTTGTTACTTTAGTTTTTAAAAACTTTGGTTCTATTTCATGTGTACAGGTGTTTTGTCTGCACACAAATGCATGTCTGGTGGCCAATGGTGTCAGATCACCTGGAGTTCCAGATGGTCACAAACCACCCTGTGGGTGCTGGGAATTGAACCCGGCTCCTCTGGAAGAGCAGCACACAGCACGGCTGAGCCGTCTCTCCAGGCCCTACGCTGCTTTTCTTTCTGAACAGGCTGGATTCTCAGTGTGTAAGTAGAATGATACATGGCTATAAATGATCCCAAAGCACACAACACACTTGGTTACAGGTCGAGGGAACTTTGGTTTGTCAGGGCAAGCTTCAGACCAACAACAGCATTTCTCAGAAGTCACTCCTCCAAGAAGTGTCTCCGGACACCATTCCTCAGGGCAGACCTCGGTGAGGCAGTGGTTTCCAATCTCCACAGTTCTGTGGAAGGCTAATGGTGGGTGGGAGACATTTCTGTCACTAGCCCCAGTTTGGCTTGAGCTGATGACCTTAAAAGTGCAGGGGAAGTCCTCAGGGTGCTAAGGGTGTCGGTGTGGGACTGTCCCTGCCCAGACGCCGACAGTGCAGCCACACAACCTTCTTAGCTGCCTGCTGACTCCTGAGAACAGACGGGCACCTATGCCTTGTGCTGGTCCAGACCATCCAACCAGTGTACCCTACCTCCAGGAGTCCGGCCTAAGGTACCAGGTGAGCCTCCATCCTTGGCTGGTTTGACTACAGATGCAGAGAAAAACACTATAAAAGAGACCACCAGGGGCGGCGGCTGACAGAGACATTCAGGCCTGGTGGTAGCCCACAGAAGTAGACAGGCCACGTGGTGGAGACAGGTGGACGCAGGTCGGCGACTTGCGGAGGTGGAAGGGCCCGGTGGCAGCGGCCGACAGGGACATACAGGCCCAGTGGCAACCAGCAGAGACATACAGGCCCCGTGGCAGTTCGCAGAGGTGGATGGGCCCGGCGGCAGTGACAAGCAGAGGTAGGTAGGCCCACGGCGGCAGCCGGCAGAGACATACAGGCCCATTGGCCGCCCGCAGAGGCAGACAGACCCAGCGGCAACTGACAGGGACATACAGGCCCAGGCGGGCCACAGGGGTGGACAGGCCCGGGGACGGAGAGGGGCAGACGCAGCTTGGAGTGGGGACGCCCCTAGCCCCAAAACCTGGGGAAGAGGCTATCTCCATGGGTCGGAACCAGGGCGAGTCTGGACACTCCGTCTGGGGACAACCCAGGGCCCAACTGCTGATCCTGTGAAACCCAACAACTTGGAGGTGTTGGTGAGACTGCCCTGCTCAGCTGAAACCCATCTGGGAGAGGATTCAGATGCCTACAGTTTGAAGATTGAAGAAACAAGATCAGCTGAGGAGTTGACAAATGAACAAAACGTGACCTGGGAACACAGAAGAAGGCGCTACCCAGACACCAAACCAGATCACCAGAATCATAAGTATATAATTCACCGACTGAAATCAGCTGTCCCTGAAGAAACAGCCCAATAGCACCAATTTAACCAAGAACCCCTACTAAACCAAGACTAAAAATTAGAACAAGAGAGGTACTCTCAGACACAGACACCACCTGCACCGCACAGAGGAAAAGATGAGTAGACGCCAGCGCAAAAATACAGGCAACAACATAAAAACCTATATGGCAACATCAGAACCTAGTGATTCTACATCTGCAAGACCTAAACATACCATGACAGAAGAAACAGAAGAGATCAACCCTAAAAATGACTTTAAGAAGATGATAGAGGCCCTTAAAGAAGAAATAAAACATTACCATTTATTTATGAGGAAATAAAAACTTTCCTTAAAGAGGAAATGAAAAACTCTCTTAAAGAGGAAATAAAAACTTCCCTTAAAGAAGAAATGAAAAACTCCTTTAAAGAAGAAATAAAAAACTCCCTTAAAGAAATGGACGAAAAAACGAACAAAAAATGGGAAGAAATCAAATCAAGTCAAGAAAAAGCAATTAAACAGATGAAAGAAACATTCCAAGATCTGAAAAATGAATTTGAGACAATAAAGAAAACACATGCTGAGGGAATGCTGGAAATAGAAATCCTGACTAAACGAACAGGAACTACAGAAACAAGCATAACCAACCGATTGCAAGAGATGGAACAGAGAATCTCTGACACTGAAGACACGATAGAGAAAATAGATTCGTCAGTCAAAGAAAACACTAAAGACAAAAAAGTCCTAACACAAAACGTCCAGGAAATTTGGGACACCATGAAAAGACCAAACCTAAGAATAATAGGGATAGAAGAAGGAGAAGAATACCAACTCAAAGGCACAGAAAATATATTCAACAAAATCATAGAAGAAAACTTTCCTAACCTAAAGAAAGAAATACATATGAAGATACAAGAAGCTTACAGAACACCGAATAGGCTGGATCCAAAAAAAAAGTCCCCTCGCCACATAATAATCAAAACACTAAACACACAGAACAAAGAAAAAATATTGAGAGCCGCAAAGGAAAAAGACTAAGTAACATATAAAGGTAAACCCATCAGAATAACACCAGACTACTCAATAGAGACTATGAAAGTGAGAAGATCATGGACAAATCTCATGCAGACACTAAGAGACCACGGATGCCAACCCAGACTATTATACCCAGCAAAACTCTTAATCACCATAGGCAGAGTAAACAAAATATTCCAGGATAAAACCAGATTTAATCAATACCTGTCTACAAACCCAGCCCTACAGAAAGCACTAGAAGGGAAAATTCAACCCAAAGAAGCTAAACACATCCATGAAAAATCAAGCAATAGATAATCCCACACCAACATACACCACAGAAGAAACAAGCTGGTGTAGCTATCCTAATATCTAGAGAAAAAGGATGTTTCAAAAGAGAAGAAGTCTTCTTTTTTTCTGGTTTATTTCTATCTATTACAAATGTATAAAAAATCCTCCATCAACGCTGCTGTTAGCAGCAGAACCTTGAGAAATATACCTTTGGTTTGCCTCAGAAAAGGAACACATATTGCACTGTAAAGTTTATAAAATTGGCGCAATATATTGTGATAATGTTACAATACCAGTTTTAAGAGTTCAGTGACTAATGGGGAGCTGATGGGATACATGCAGAACTGTGAAAGCAATCTCACTTAGCCAGCTGTACACGTAGACTGTAAATCTACATTCAGATCATTTCTGAACTAAGACTATCATCTCAGTTTATCTGTTGAGGTCAACCAGGAAACCCTAGAATATACCTTGATTTTTGCAAAAAACAAAATAGGGGGAGGGGTTTCTTCA
This sequence comes from Peromyscus maniculatus bairdii, assembly GCF_049852395.1. NCBI lineage: Eukaryota > Metazoa > Chordata > Mammalia > Rodentia > Cricetidae > Peromyscus > Peromyscus maniculatus. The sequence goes on along the minus strand of NC_134863.1, from coordinate 4,777,955 downwards.
GCATTTCAGTCCACGAGTAACAGTATCCTAACAGGCAAAGTGTTCTCTCACTGTCAACATAGAATGAACTGCTGCTGGAGGTCAACTTGGGCTTTAATTTGCATTAGCACTTACATGCATAGTAGTCCAAGTTGTTGACCTCATGACTTTAAAAAGTAACTCTAAAAAAGTAAAATGGCCCTTCTTGGAAGACTAAAGAAAGACATCCAGCCACAGTTGTAAAAAATCTCATCAAAACAATATACCCTTTTATGAATTACTCCTCAATTAAAAAAAAAAGTAGCCCCAAATAAGAAGCAGCTCTGAAAAAGAAAATATAACTTAAGATATTTGAAAAAAAACAAGGTGAATACAGGTTCAAAAATAATTAAGATACATTTTCTTAAGGCTGCCTAGAATTAGGTTTTAAAGAATTCTACCATTTCAAGTTTACCACTAGTTACTAGATACCTATTTACAAACAAGATGTTCACTTTTTTTGTTCCTTTATCAAGAGAAAAAAATCTACCTTCAGACTATGAGGGTGGTGATGGGAAGGGACCAGAAAACAAGATTCAAACAATCCCATGCAAATATCACATTTTTCAAATGGAAGAACTCCAAACTGCACTAGAAGTTCCAATCACCAAGACACTTTCAATTGAAATGATTCAAGTACAACTACATGGCACTAAGGCCTAGGCCTAACATAGGCCTGACAACCAAGTCCTTGCTTTCTGGAAGAAAGGCCTCAAAAGTCCCACTCAATTCCACATAACAATACTTCAAAGATCAATTAGGTTTTCCTTTCCTTAATATTTTTGTTTTTGACTTCTAATCTTAAAGACTAGATTAAAACTCAGCTCATTTCCCAGAAGGCATTGCTTCCCTTTGCTCCACGAAAGAGTCCACCAAGACCTCTTCCTCAAAACCATCCAGCCCTCAGTCTCCAGTCTGTGCCCATGAGGCATCATTCTCAACATAGTGAAAAGGCAATGTAGGTAAAATATGCTCACAAACACCAAAACTAGCTGTCAGAAAGACATATCTAGCTTTATAATTTAAGTTCCAAAACACAAATACTTGCAGCTTGATCTGCATTGACAATGTCGAAGCCCAGAATTCAACATTCACAAATTCTCATTCACACACACAAAACACACCATTATCACACAACCTGTGTCTTGAGAGAATCTTCTGCTCCTTAAATCTTTGGCCTCCCAGTCAATCCCAAGTTCAACCAACTTTAACCAAAACTTCACTCAGAATTTCACCAAGCTTTTCACCCACACATTAATGCCTGTCGCATCCTTCATCAACTGTCAAAATCTGAAGCCTGCTCAGAGATCGCCAGGTAAAAGAAAACAAATGAAATACACAGAGGCTATTTCAAAACAGAACATGACCATCATCCAAAAAAAAAAAAAAAAAAAAAAAATGTCACGATTCCCGATTGGGATCATCTTTTGTTTCCCACGTTGGACTATTTCACACTCCGGCATTGGCCAAAGGACACGAGAGCTGGTTCTGGAGCATACAGTCTCTCACACAGGTGTCCCCAGAGGAACACCAGAGACAAAGTCACTTGAGGCCTCTTCCGCACAGAGACTGTCCCACAGGGGCAGTGAGGGAGGACACCCACTAGTCCGTGGAGATCCCTGAGAGAGCACGATTCTCAAAATCTGGACTGTACACAATTCACATCAGCCCTGCCCAGGCACCCACCGGAAGAAAGATGCAGCTGTTTGCCAGAACTCAGCACTCCACTCTAGATCTCTGCTGCCTTAGTCTCCGTCGCGGATTTCCGAGTTCTGGTAGTTACCTGGACCACTGAGGCATTGCCACAAGACTTCTTCTCTTTTGAAAATATCCTAATATCCTTTTTCTCTAGATATTAGGATAGCTACACCAGCTTGTTTCTTAGGTCCATTTGCTTGGAAAGCCTTTTCCCAGCCCTTTACTCGGAGGTAGTGTCTGTCTTTGAAGCTAAGGTGTGTTTCTTGTATGCAGCAGATGGATGGGTTGTAGATGTAACCAATCGTATTATTAAAATAAGAAACACAGAGCCAAGGTAAAAGAGAAAAGCCGAGAGGTCAGAGCTCAGAGATAAAATCTTACCTCCTGCAGTGCTCCTAGCTTCCCCGAGAGAGGGAGGTACTTCCTGTCTCCCTGTTTAAATAATCTTTCTGTTCTGCCTTCTCATTGGTTGTAAACCCAACCACATGACTGCCTCATCACTGCCTGTAAGTACCGCCCTCCAGGTCTTAAAGGCATATGTCTCCAATACTGGCTGTATCCCTGAACACACAGAAATCTACCTAGCTCTTCTAACCACCACGCTCTCACTATGGCTCTAATAGCTCTGACCCCAGGGCAACTTTATTTATTAACATAAAATTAAAATAACATTTCAGTACAAATAAAATATCACCACATTTCCCCTTTTCTATTTTAATAAAAAGAAAAAAGGCAAAAGGTTATAACTAACAAAAGAAAAACTATATACAAAAGTACAATAACTATATACAATATATACAAGTAACAAATACCTAAACGATGTCTAGTCCATTTGTATTTGACAAATCAGAGAAAATAATTCCCTTATCTATCCTATTTTAGTAAGTCCAAAATGTATCTAATTCACTTTCTATCCTAATTAATCTTCAACTATAACTAACTAATCTTCAACTCCCTCAGAGACCCAAGAAGGAAATAATATTAGCTAACAAAAATAAAAACAGGAAGTGCACAAAAGCAACTTCCAAAAATTTTGTGAGTCGACAGAAACAGCCAGCTGCCTGGACAGTCACCTGAGGTTTCTCTGCAGTGTTGGGGCATCATCTTCAGCCTATAGGCTTAGCGTATCTGACAGACTCATTTGTGAAGTAGGTTGTACACAAGGTCAACAGTTCAACCTCACACTGGGTGAGAGCAGTCCATGTACCAGAAACACCTGAATTCCACTAGTGTCATGTCATGATTCAGGATTTTAAATTCTGGAAATTGTTGATGGTTTTTGAATTCAGCTGTCCATTCTTCTTGGCTGTGTATATATGGCTTCATCTAAGCATGCCCTTCTCCACATCCCTCTATTAAATGCCAGTCTACTATTGAGAGGCGTGAGCTTTAGTTGCTGTTCCATTGCACAACAGAAGCCATCGGCCCACTGCCTGTTCAGCTGCCTTCGAAGAAAAGGACACTGTACCTTTTCCAGATTGTGAAGGCCACTTCAGGGATGGTGCCATATTGTCCTGGCCTCAGAAGATGCCGTCTGATAAAGCCATAACCACACTTGTTTTGGCAGGAATCGGTAGTCCTTTGTTTCGTGTTCTGTCTGTCCATTTTGTCCTGTTGATACGAGGATACTTTGTTGTCCAGTGGCTAACTTTTGCCACAATGAAAATTAACTCCATATGCAGTTTCTTCAATGCCCATATTTTCTCTGAAGTAGATTGGTACTGCCAGGAGCCGACATGTCTCAAAAAAGAAAAATTTCTAAGTTATTAAAACATTTTAAATGCCATATTCTGTAGATCTCTGAAGGGTTTGAAGATGACCTGTCTAAAATACATCTGCTCAATTTTTAAAACATATCTAATATGACTACAATTTCTATTGTAATGTCTAACTACTAACTTTCATTTCTTTATATCCTAATAGTTGGTAATAATGTAAAGTATTTAAAACTAGTAATTGTCTTTTTCTTTTCTTTCTTTCTTTCTTTCTTTTTTTTTTTTTTTTTAAACAAGAACCTTAAATCTAATCTCCTTTGCTTAGCCTTTTTCCTAACCCTTGACAACAACTTGTAACCAACCCCCCTAAACAATTGAAAATTATCCCAGACCCAAAACCCATTAAAAGAACCAAAAAACCACCCGCCCCACACCACTTCTTTGGCAATGTGGGTGTCATATTCTTAAAATTGCTTCCTGCTGGGTATGGGTGAAGTTATCTTTATCCTGAAAGAAAAATTTAGGTTAATTGTCAAATTCTAGGAAAGGTAACTATATCCTTCATTATTATCCAGTCTGTGTATAAAGCCAAAGTTCAGGGTTTATCTCAAGTCCTTATTCAAGTAGTCTTTGAGACTGGATCATCTCAGCTAGTCATCTCAAAATTGTTCTGAGCACCTTGTAGTTCAAAGCTGATCTGTAGATGATGTTTGTCAGCTTAGTGATATTATTATTGTCCACGTGGAATTGTTGTTGTTGTTGTTGTTGTGGGGCCCCATCTTCTTTCCGGAGACTTCAGTTGATGTTAGGCCTGGCCGTGATTTCCTGCAGAAAACTGATAAGAGACTCGAACACAAAGACATATATATGCAGCTAATTGAAGCCTTTTTTCTAGAATTAGTTAGTACTCTATATGACCATTCCTATCTTAACAAAGTTTAAAATGTATATGTATCTATTAATCTTGTAAATTTTGATATAAAATTTATACTTTAAGAAAAGTTTAAAGAATCAGAATAGAATCAAAGAGTTGAGATTAGTAATAGAATAGTCCCTTAATTAATTTGGCTTTTGTCCTGTCCCATAGCAGAAAATGGCTCTTTTATTCTGTCATGATACAGGGAGTTTGTATTTTCATTTTAACAACATGCTTGAGTTTAAAGAAGGAGAGAGCCATTCTCCAACTCCAAAGTCAGCTTTAAATTTTAATTGAACTGGGACTATTAGAAAACCAATAGTGTTAAATCTTTAGAGAAAAGCAGAAACAAACATTTAAGAAGACATAAAATTTTTTAGATAATATATACCCATATGCCATATACTCCCATATACTCTGTTTCCTGGGATAGATGATTTGTCCCTTTTCTTCAGTTGTCTCATTTGTCTTGTGTCCTTCAGATTCCTTAACCTTCATTCTCCTAAAAGACAAAAACAAAAACCTTCCCCCAAGACTAATTTTGGGGATGTTCCTTTTTGGCAAGTTATTATCTGATTAAATGAAAAGACATGTGTTACAGGTACAAGTTAGTTTAAATTGGATGTTCATGCTGATTGATGAACTATCACCTCCTCTAATTAAGAGGTTTTTCTTGTTCAAATCGAACCTTTATCAATTTTGATGGTATCCACAGCTTATCTTCTCCTGTAGAAACAAAAGCAAAACCTCGTCCCCAACGTAATACATACCCTGGTTTCCATTCTGAGGTCAGCACATCCTTAAAGTATATAGGCTGATTTAATTCTGTAGTTTTTTCTATTACCCAATGTCTCTCTGCAGCTGTTGTTCCTTTCTCATTGGCATTCAGAAAATTCAAAGTTAATAGAGCATTATGCAGTCTATTTCTGGGGGTTTTTGTTACTCCTTTCTGTTTATTTAGCATATCCTTTAGAGTTCTGTTTGACCTTTCTATAACTGCTTGACCTGTAGGATTATGTGGTATACCTGTAATATGCTTTATATTGTAATAAGCAAAAAACTGTTTCATTTTAACAGAGACATATGATGGAGCATTGTCAGTTTTGATTTGTGCAGGTATACCCATAATGGCCATAACTTCTAGCAAATGAGTGATTACAGAATCAGCTTTTTCAGAACTCAAAGCAGTTGCCCATTGAAATCCTGAATAAGTATCGATAGTGTGGTGTACATATTTCAGTTTTCCAAATTCTGCAAAGTGAAACACGTCCATCTGCCAGATTTCATTCCTCTGAGTACCCTTTGGGTTACATCCTGCTGGTAATGGTGTTTGATTATAGAAGGAACAAGTAGGACATTTCTTTACTATTTCTTTGGCTTGTTGCCAGGTTATGGAAAAATCCTTTTTTAAACCTTTACTATTGACATGATGTTTTTTATGAAATTCTGAGGCCTCCAGCACATTTCCTATCAATAATTTATCAATCTCATCATTGCCTTGTGCTAGAGGGCCTGGCAGACCAGTATGAGATCGGATGTGAGTTATATATAAAGGATGACTCCTTTTCCTGATTGTATCTTGTAATTGAATAAATAGTGAAGTTAATTCTGAAGCATCAGGGATAAATTCTGCAGTCTCAATATGTAATACCACTCTTTCAGCATACTGAGAGTCAGTTACTATGTTGAGAGGTTCTGAAAAATCCATTAATACCAACAGAATAGCATACAATTCTGATTTTTGCACTGAATTATAAGGACTTTGTACCACTTTACTTAAATTTTCTGATTTGTAACCTGCCTTTCCTTGTTTATTGGCATCTGTATAAAATGTACGAACTCCAGATATGGGTTTTTGCCGTACAATTCGAGGCAAGATCCAATCAGCTCTCTTTATAAAATCAATTCTGTTGCTTTTGGGATATTTGCTGTTAATTTCTCCCAAAAAATTACTGCAAGCTCTTTGCCAAGGTTCACTTTCTGTCCATAATTTTTCAATGTCCTCCTTAGTTAAAGGTACGACAATTTCTGCTGGGTCTATGCCTGCTAATTGACGAAGTCTCAATTTTCCTTTCCAAATCAAGTCAGAGATTTTTTCCCCATAAGTTTTTAATTTTTTATTTGGTTTATTTGGTAAAAATATCCATTCCAATATAATATCTTCCCTCTGCATTAATATTCCAGTAGGGGAATGCCTAGAAGGTAAAATAACCAAAATGCAATCCAGCTTTGGATCAATACGATCCACGTGCCCTTCATGTACTTTCTTTTCTACCAAGGCCAATTCTTTCTCAGCTTCAGGTGATAATTCTCTTGGACTATTTAAGTCCTTGTCACCTTCTAAGGTTTTGAACAAATTAGTCAGTTCATCATTTTTTACCCCAACAATAGTTCGTAGATGAGAAATATCTCCAAATAATCTTTGAAAGTCATTAAGAGTCTGTAGTCTATCTCTCCTAATTTGCACCTTTTGGGGTCTAATTTTTTGTAGCTCTATTTTATATCCTAAATAATTAATAGAATCCCCTCTTTGTATTTTTTCAGGAGCAATTTGTAATCCCCAGCAAGGCAAAATTTTCTTTACTTCTTCAAACATTCTTTCTAAAGTTTCTGCATTTGAGTCAGCTAGTAAAATATCATCCATATAATGATAAATTATAGATTTAGGAAATTTTTTACGTATCACTTCCAATGGCTGTTGTACAAAATATTGACACAGAGTTGGGCTATTTAACATTCCCTGTGGGAGGACCCTCCATTGAAATCTTTTAACCGGTTGAGAATTATTATAAGTAGGCACTGTGAAAGCAAATCTTTCTTTGTCCTTTTCTTGTAAGGGTATTGAAAAGAAACAGTCTTTTAAATCAATAACTATGAGAGGCCATCCTTTTGGTAACAGAGTAGGCAAAGGAATTCCAGATTGTAGAGAGCCCATCGGCTGAATTACTTTGTTAATTGCTCTAAGGTCTGTTACCATTCTCCATTTACCAGATTTCTTTTTAATAACAAATACAGGAGAATTCCAAGGGCTGGTTGACTGTTCAATATGCTGAGCATTTAACTGTTCTTCTACCAGCTCTTCTAAAGCCTGGAGTTTCTCTGTTGTTAAAGGCCATTGCTGAACCCATACAGGCTTGTCTGTTAACCATTTTAAAGGTAGAGCTGTTGGTATTTTTGGAAGATTATCAGTTGTTGTGCCCTGTTCCTGTATAATATGGATGGCTGGTGACCACTCAAAATAATGCCTTCTAATATTTCTCTCAGAAACATGTGCTAGTTTATGATTTGTTTCTGAGATTGGAGGGATTTTAATCTGAGTATTCCATTGTTGCAACAAGTCTCGACCCCACAGGTTCATAGCTATGTTAGCGACATATGGTTTTAATTTTCCTCTCTGTCCTTCTGGACCTATACATTCCAGCCATCTTGCACTCTGTTTCACTCCAGATAATGTCCCAATTCCTAACAGTTGAATGTTTACCTCTTGAAGAGGCCAAGCTGGATGCCAAAATTCTGGTGCAATTATGGTAATGTCCGCACCTGTGTCTACCAGACCAGACAACAAAACACCATTTATTTTTATCGTTAATTTTGGTCTCTGTTCATTAATAGAAGTTTGCCAAAAAATTTTCTTTATGTTTTCTCCTGAATTTTCTATTCTCTCTTTTTCATCATCCTGACCAGCATGATTTATTCCAATAGTCATTTGGTTATTTAATCGCTCAGAGCAGGGATTTCCTCTACAGCTGCAGGAAAGGTTTGAACTGGTTTTGCTATGGGGGCCTGCATGAGGCCCCTCCGGGAGTTTCCCGAAAACTGAGGCAAAGGATTACCCTGTCTGTCCTTTGTTGATCTACATTCGTTGGTCCAGTGTTTTCCCTTACCACACCTTCTGCATACTCCAGAAGGAAGGGGCATTCTGTTGCCATTGTTCCTTGAAGAAACATTGCTTCTAGGATTGACCTGTTTACAGTCCCTTTTAAAATGTCCTTGCTTTCCACACCCAAAACATCTAACACTCCTCAAACCTTTTGAAATTACTTCTCCTACCCACGTATCATGCTCATCAACCTCAACATTAATTGTTTCTCTAATCCAATCTTCCAAAGGTGCAGATCTTGCCCTTAACGGCCTGATTATTCTTTTGCATGCTGCATTCGCATTCTCAAATGCCAAAGCTTCAATTATTGCCTTACTAGCTTCTGATCCTGAGACCATTCTGTTTACTGCTGAAGCCAGTCTTTCTAAAAAATCTGTGAAAGATTCTTTAGGGCCTTGCATAACCTTTGTGAATGACTCATGTTTTTTTCCTGGTTCATCAACTCTGTCCCATGCATTCAAGGCTGCCATTCGACATAAAATTACGGTTTGAACATCATATAAACATTGTGTTTGTATTGAAGCATATTGGCCTTCTCCAATAAGCTGATCCTGACAAACTTGTATTCCTTTATCCCTCCATTGTGTTTCTACGTTTCTAGCTTCCTCCTTAAACCAAGTCAGAAATTGAATTCTCTGGCTGGGTTCCAGAACAGCTTGTGCAAGGTCCCGCCAGTCCTGTGGTATAATCCTATTATATGTTGACCAAGAGTTTAACATTTGCTTTACATATGGGGAATGCATGCCATAAGATACTATTGCCTCCTTAAACCTTTTAAAATCCATCAGTTCAATTGGAGCCCAGATATTTTGTGTAGCCATTTGATCAGGCATCTGCTGTACGGTTACAGGATAAATTAAGGATGATTGTGTGAAAACAGGCTTTCTTTCTGTAACCTTATGATCCAAACTTGAACCAACTTCACTGTTAAAATTAACAGGTTTTTCTAAAGCTGTTATCCTGGCACTTAAATCGACTATCTTTTTAAATAGTAAAATGAGAATAAGCATGGTGATTAACTGCATAATTCCCATAATACTAATCTTTTCATATAGTTGTTCCATTGTCAGACTGCCTAAAATTTCAAACAAAACCCAATTTTCTTCCAATGTACACAGGAAACCCATTTTTTTAAATGTGGAAAAAATTTGTCTTTTAAATAGTTTCCTTTATGACTTACCAAATCTGCGTAGAACAGTAGAAATCCGAGCGAATTTCAAAACAGCCACCTAGAGTCCTAGGTGTAAATCCAGAGAGAGAGAGAGAGAGAGAGAGAGAGAGAGAGAGAGACAGAGACAGAGACAGAGAGAAAGCAAGAGAGAAAGCAAAAGCGAAAGTGAAAGTGAAAGTGAAAGTGAAAGCGAAGGGGTAGCCGGCTAAAGCTTAAAGCCAGCCACTTGTTCCCTCTGAGCCGAGTCAAGGCTTGGCTTTACAGCCAGGGGCCCTGTTTAGCAGGGCAGGCCTGAGCTGTTTGTAGCACTGGCTTTAAGCAAGCAGCTCACAGTCCGGCCTGAGCCCAAGCAGACCTGGGCTGGGGCTAGGGAGCCGGCTGCTCCGGCTAGGGAGCCGGCCCCAAGCAGTTTTTAATGGATTCTTGTCACGTTGGGCGCCAGATGTAGATGTAACCAATCGTATTATTAAAATAAGAAACACAGAGCCAAGGTAAAAGAGAAAAGCCGAGAGGTCAGAGCTCAGAGATAAAATCTTACCTCCTGCAGTGCTCCTAGCTTCCCCGAGAGAGGGAGGTACTTCCTGTCTCCCTGTTTAAATAATCTTTCTGTTCTGCCTTCTCATTGGTTGTAAACCCAACCACATGACTGCCTCATCACTGCCTGTAAGTACCGCCCTCCAGGTCTTAAAGGCATATGTCTCCAATACTGGCTGTATCCCTGAACACACAGAAATCTACCTAGCTCTTCTAACCACCACGCTCTCACTATGGCTCTAATAGCTCTGACCCCAGGGCAACTTTATTTATTAACATAAAATTAAAATAACATTTCAGTACAAATAAAATATCACCACAATGGGTTCTGTTTTCTTATCCAGTCTGTTAGCCTATGTCTTTTTATAGGTGAGTTGAGACTATTGATATTGATGGATATTAATGACCAGTGATCGTTAATTCCTGTTATTTTTTGTGGTTGTGTTGTGTTGTCCTTCTGTGGTGGAGGAAAAGGTGAACACTGCAAGAATACTCAAAAGGGCTGAGAGTTGCAAATGCCAAGAATGGCTTTGCATAGTAAATGGAATAGAACAGCTCTGAACTATAGCTTACTTTTCCTGGTTTGGTCTGACAGAATGATTGAATGCTTTTGTACAAAAATCAGAGCCTTAAAAACAAGGATTTGGTGAGATTGTAAAATGGTGTGCCACTTTGGCAAAACAGTTTGGTGGTTGGTCAAAATGCAAAACATTGTTACTCTGTTACTTAACAATTCTACCCTTAGGAATATATCCTCAAACTACTGAAAATGTGCACCTATGAAACATGTACATGAAGGTTTACAGCAGTGTGTTGCTAATAGTAAAAAAGTTAAAACAACTCAAATAGCTATCAAATACTGGAGAGAAATAAAATGTGGCTTATTAATACAATAGAATATTATTAAGACATAAAAATGAATGAGAAACTGACAGATTAAATGACTTTGATGAACCTTCATAATTTCATTTGTAGATCTTTCCATTTCTAATTTATAAATACATTTGGGGTTATAAATTATAAATGTACTGCCTCCTGTCAACATTGTATACTTCTATTTGATGATTTCTGTGTCAAACATTATATGGAAATGTTTCCAAGTATTTTCTGTATTAACTGTGAATGAATAGAACAAAATAAATTGCCTGTAATGGAAAAAAAAAAAAAAGAGAAGAAGTCTTGTGGCAATGCCTCAGTGGTCCAGGTAACTACCAGAACTCGGAAAAGTTGGTTGAACTTGGGATTGACTGGGAGGCCAAAGATTTAAAAAGCAGAAGATTATGTCAAGACACAAGTTGTGTGATAATAGTGTGTTTTGTGTGTGTGAATGAGAATTTGTAAATGTTGAATTCTAGGCTTCGACAATCATTGTCAGTGCAGATTAAGCTGCAAGTATTTATGTTCTAAAACTTAAATTATAAAGCTAGTTACGTCTTTCTAACAACTAGTTTTAATGTTTATGAGCATATTTTACCTACATTGCCTTTTCAGGATGTTGAGAAAGATGCATCACAAGCACAGGCTGGAGGCTGGGGGCTAGATGGTTTTGAGGAAGAGGTCTTGGTGGACTCTTTCATAGAGCAAAGGGAAGCAATGCCTTCTGGGAAATGAGCTAAGTTTTAATCTAGTCTTTAAGATTAGAAGTCAAAAACAAAAATATTAAGGAAAGGAAAACCTAATTGATCTTTGAAGTATTGTTATGTGGAATTGAGTGGGACTTTTGAGGCCTTTCTTCCAGAAAACAAGGACTTGGTTGTCAGGCCTATATTAGGCCTAAACCTTGGTGCCATGTAGTTGTACTTAAATCATTTCAATGGAAAGTGTCTTAGTGATTGGAACTTCTAGTGCAGTTTGGAGTTCTTCCATTTGAAAAATGTGATATTTACATGGGATTGTTTGAATCTTGTTTTCTAGTCCCTCCCCATCACCACCTTCATAGTCTGAAGGTAGATTTTTCTCTTGATAAAGGAACAAAATTGGTGAACATCTTGTTTGTAAATAGGTATCTAGTAACTAGTGGTAAACTTGAAATGGTAGAATTCTTTAAAGCCTAATTCTAGATAGCCTTAAGAAAATGTATCTTAATTACTTTTGAACCTGTAACATGGGAGAATGCCAGATGACAGAGAGGCTGGACAGATGTATGGGCAGATGGGTGACTGAATAGTGGATGGTAATTCGGAGTCTTGGTGTTCAAATAAATTAATGATCACAGAGAAGACTCAGGAAACAGATGCACCAACCAAGGGAACCTACTAAAGACTTCAACAATACAGTCTCCAAAGGGAATGAAGCAGTTAGTAGAAAGTCAAAAATATTGAGGAAAAATTCAGCCAAGAGATTGAAATCTTGAAAAAGAACCACACAGAAATGGTTGAAATGAAAGAACCAAATGAAATCTACATCAGAAGACATATCAAAAGACAAGGCCATGCAGAAGGAGGAATCTCACGGGTGGAGGGCAATAATATGAAAGACAGAAATAAGCAAAAAAATTAAGGAGTGTGGACAATATTTTCTTGAAGTGATGCATTCAAAAGGCCAAACCTGAGGATTCGGGGTATAAAAGGAGTAGACTTAAAATAAGAACAAATAGATGGATGATTCAATGAAATTACAGCAGAAAACTCCCAGAACCCAGAGAATGAAGTAGCCATCCAAACACAAGGGGCATTTAGAACTCTAGCAGACATGGCCAGAGAAGAAATTCTGCACGACACATCCTAGCCACGATGTGAAAAATACAAAGCAGAGCTGGGCTTGGAGACACACATTTACTCCCAGCATTCGGGAGACAGAGGCAATCAGATGGCTGTGAGTTCAAGGCCAACCTGGTCTACATAGTGAATTCCATGACACCCAGAGCTATGCAGTGAACACCTGTCTCTAAACCATCAAACGAACAAAGAGCAAAAAGAAAATACTAGACACAGTATGAGAAAAGCCACTCACATACAAAGACAGGAACACCAGACTCTCCCCACTGTGTTCATCAGCAGCCACAAAAACCAGAAAAGAATGAAATGAAACATTTCAAGGTCTGAAAGCAAACGACAACCCCAGAGCTCTATGTCCAAACCTGTCCCAAAGCTGTTCCTAAAAAGACTAATGCTAAAAATTGCAAGTAGTGGAAAAGTGCCGTTGGCGGTCTCCGTCGCATCTCTCAGCACTGACTGCTAACGACAGGAGGGGTGCTGGATTGAGAATTCAAAGCACCAGCAGAGCCAAGGCTGGGCGTGGGGGCCGCCCTCGTGGCTGCTGTCTCTCTTCCCCTCGCTACCTGACTCTTCCCGTGGCCTCCACATCTTTGGCTCTTTAGTGTGAATCTAGCAGCTGTTCCCTTTCAGCCCTCCAGCCTTAAGGAACTGCTACAGGCCACAGGAAAATACAAGAGCTCAGCTGGTTATGGCAAAGCTGTAGCTAGAGTTTCCCTGCCTTGCCCACAGTCAGGACAAATCTCTGTCACCCGCCAGTCCCACAGCCGCTCAGACCCAACCAAGTAAACACAGAGACTTATATTGCTTACAAACTGTATGGCCGTGGCAGACTTCTTGCTAACTATTTTTATATCTTAAATTAATCCATTTCTATAAATCTATACCTTACCATGTGGCTCGTGGCTTACCGGCATCTTCACATTCTGTTTGTCATGGCGGCCGCTGGCAGTGACTCCTTCCACCTTCCTGTTCTTTCTTTTCTCCTCTCTGTTAGGCTTGCCTATACTTCCTGCCTAGCCACTGGCCAATCAGTGTTTTATTTATTGACCAATCAGAGTGATTTGACATACAGACCATCCCACAGTACAAAGCCACTACCTGAAGGGATCAAGGAATTCCTCCAGAGAAAGCCAAATTCCAAGGAGCTTTTGGTGTTATTTGGTTCTTTATAAATCAGCTGTCTTCTGTTATGAAAATCATATGTGCCTTCATAGCTTTTTTATTTTTCCCTAAGAAGTGCTAACAGTGTGGACTGATCTCTCTCTGGACATATACATTCCAGGTATTTGGAGAACAACCTCAGGAAAGGCTTCCCTCCCGCTAGCCCATCTGTTTCTCCCCTTTCAGCACTGGAATCAGATATCTCCCCTAGCCACTTTCAAGGACTAACAGAAGTAACAGTCCGGACCACCACATGCTAGTCTCCTGATTTAAGGTAAATTCCACAAGGAGACACCACCTAGGTCAGGTAGACCTTAAATAATAGCTTTGCACAATTTAGCTTGGACCCTCCTTTCTTACAGCCTTACTAACTTTATAGTTAGTAATTCTTACTAACTACTTCTTGAAATGTAGACTGAGCACATAGACTCCCTTTTTCATATACTAACCAGTCATTAGCACTCAGTTGACCTCCTCTTTTACCTCTCCCATTTTGGATTGTAAAAGAAAGCCTGGTGGTCATTGCCTGAGGAAAATTCTTACCTGCCTTTATGACGCCATACAATTCAAGCCTGGTGACCTTGCTTGACCAGGGGACTGCTATTGCTTAGGTTTATAACTGGACTCCTGAGAGACTTGGGGGGAATGGAGAGACGGAGAACAGAGAAGGATAAGGAGGATTTTGACCAGAGAGTACGTGTGAACGAGATGGAAGATGAGGAAGTACTAGCTGGGTAAGAACGAGATGAGAAGGACCTAGATGAGGCAGAATTAAGATGAGAAAATTAAGATAGAACTTAGAGGGAGCAGTAGATAATTATAGAGAGAAATCAGGGAAGAAAGACACAAGAACAGAACTGAAGCTGTGTAAATAGGATGTTATGCCAGAGGAATTAAAGCAAGTGGACTATAGAGCTCCCCAAAAAATAGTCCTCACCATTCATAGTTTTCTCTCCTCAGCCCCTGGGATGTATAATATTAAGGTTGGTCCCTCTAATATTATACAAGAAGGAACAATGATCCAGGACTTCCATCTCTCCCTCTATTTCTTCTTCTTACCAATCAATCCCAAGGCTGATGTGAAGGATGATCTCTGCACCCGCCTCTCCTTGGCAATTAATTCCTCCTGAACAGAAGCGGTTCCTGCTGGGCAGCTGCCTCAGTCTCAGCTGCCTGACATTCCACAGGGCAGCAGCCACACATCTGCAGCAGTGGATTGAAGGTAAATCTAATTAATCTTATCAATAAAAACAAGGAGTCAGCCTGGCGGTGGTGGCGCACGCCTTTAATCCCAGCACTCTGGAGGCAGAGGCAGGCGGATCTCTGTGAGTTCGAGGCCAGCCTGGGCTACAGAGTGAGTTCCAGGAAAGGCACAAAGCTACACAGAGAAACCCTGTCTTGGAAAAAAAAAGAACAAAAACAAAAACAAAAACAAAAACAAAAAACAAACAAACAAAAAAAAACAGGAGTCAGATATTGGGGTAAAAACTTGAATAATCAGAGAAGCAGGGGAGCAGCCACAGGCACTTCCTATCTCTTCCATTTTTCTGTCCAAAGGGGCCAAGATTGTCTCTCTGCCCCACCTTATCACTTCCTGTTTCCTCTCTGTACAGACCACTAGATCGCCATGGTTAACTAGTGGCCAGCTCTGCCCTCTGATTTCAAGCAAACTTTGTCAGAAGACAAACAAAATATCACACAACATTTCCCATCTTTTGTCTAAATAAAAAGCGAAGGTTTTAACTAACATAGAAAAACTATATACAATAAGAACAATAACTATATACAAATATATACAGGCAATAATTACATTAACAATGTCTAGTCCATTTGCATTTGACAAATTCAGAGAAAATAGTGGTCAGAAAAAGGTAGAGATATGCAGTAAAGACATTCAGATAAAAAAAAACCTCTAGATGGTTTGCAGTGTGATAAATTATAATAAGTTGAACAAGGATAGAAAATATACAGAGAGTATGGATTATGTACATTGTGTTGTCTTTAAATTTTTTGGCTGCTAAGAGACCATGGATTATGGAAGTTGCTATATTAAACCAACCTTGACTAAAATTACCTTGACTTTAAAATTTAAGTCAGAACATATGTTACTTTGGGGGAAATGATAGGTTATGGATTCACTCTGGGTTAAGAAAACCAGAGTGAAAAACTTGGGGAAGATCTGGAAAATCTCTGATGGGAACAGATGGCCCAGATGATCCAACATATCAGAGCACCTCTGTTGCAGTTTCCTCTGGGTTCTGCATCCAGAACAGCTTCAAGGCTGCAGGCCGAGATGATCCAGCCTCACAGAATACTACACTCAGGACTTGGCCATAATCCTAAATTTTCTCATGATCCACCAAAGATTACCACTGCCCACAATCAGCAGGAAGTAGTCTAGAGAACTATGCCCTCATTCTCAAAAAGTAGGTTATGGATATTTATTATCATTTAAGGGGGTTTGGTTACAAGTGTTATTGGTAATGGTCAAGAAAAAAAACTGAACAAAGAAGATTAGATTCAAGGGTCTCTTTCTGAAAAGAAAAGTGGGGTATAGAAATGATAGGATAAAAGGGTAGATTATTGAATCTACTTTAATTCAAATGACAACTATTAATCTTAAATATTTTACATTGGTATAGATTTTGGTTTATTGATACAAATTTAAAGTAAATTTTGTTATACTATATGTATATTTCTATTCTTGTTTAAAGTATTGTATTTATGCAGCTCATTTAAAATGTAATTTTTAATTAAGAAATACAGATTGATAGTCATCTATAATAGCAAACTTATAGTCATGTTAGGTATGTTTTCATGGTCATACTGAGATAAATTTCAAACAGGCAATCTTCAAACACTTCAAAGACCTACAGAATATGGCATTTAAAATGTTTTAAGAACTTAGGCTTTTCATGACAATGAGACATGTCTACTTCAGAGAAGATAATGGGCATTGAATAAACTCCATATGGAGATAGTTTTCTTTATGGCAAAAGCTAGCCATGTGGGAAAAGAAACTGCCCTTGCCTCAATTGTTGCCAGATACTGCCCAAACTGGGCAAGCAGGCTGAAAAAAAAAAAGGTGACTGCTGAACTTTGCCAAGACAAGATAGGATGGTCCTTTAAAATTCCCTGATTCACAGGAAAGTCTGTCAGGCATGCTAGGCCTGTAGGCCAGAGTTGGATGCCCCAACATCACAGAGGAACTTTGCATGTCAATCCAGACAGCTAGAGGTCTCTGTCATTAAGTAATATTTCACCTTTCTGGGGTCTTTGATGGAGTTGAAGACTAGATAGTTATAGTTTTCCTTAATTTTGATAAAAGATAACTTAGATACAAAACTTTGGACTCACAAAGATAAGATAATAGAGTATTTTCTCTAATTGTGCCAAATACAAATATCACGTAATTCTTACTTGATAACTGTCTTTGTTATATATAATCTTACTATGTTAAAGTTAAAACCTTCCTTTTTAATTAGACAAAAGGGGGAAATGCTGTGAAATAATCCTCTTGTACATGGTAAAGATTTGTCACTTGAATTGGTTTAATAAAACATTGATTGGCTGGTAGCCAGGTAGGATATATATATATATATAGAAGGGTGTGTATGGATGTGCAAAAGCAGAGCCAGACTATCAGAGCAAGATCTGAGCCCACCATGAACTCACCTGCTGAACCTGCCACGGAGCAGGGGGTCTTGGGAGTTGTAGTCCAGGGATTCCACACAGGCAAGTGGGCAGGGAGGACACTGCCGACTGATTGCTTCTCCTGGCTCTGGCAATGTAGGAGACAGAGGGGAGGCCCCGCAGTGCCCCTGTTCTCTGCCCCAAGGCTAATAACAGACATTGCCCTCCTGAGTCCCACTCACAGCCCCACTGATGGCCCCCCTCACATGGTGAGTCCTGCGGCTGGGGTGAGCTGTGGATGCGGCGCTTTGGGTCTACCTCATTGGCTGGGGGGCCATCTCAGAAGTGATCCACAGTCTTCGTCTTCATCTGATGTGCTGGAGGGCAGAGGGTCCCCACTGCGGAGCTCGTGGTGCTGGGGACTGCAGCTCTTGAAAGTCCACCACCCCATCTATTTTTTCCTTTCCCCTCTAACCAGGATGCCCCAGAGTCCAGCAAAAACAGGTGGGTTCTGATGAGCGAAAGAAGAGTGAGAGAGACCCTTCAGAGGTGTTCACAGGGCCCAAGACCGGAGACTCAAATGTAGTTTAGAGCGCCAGACTGCTTCCACAGCAGAACCGCAAGGAGGTCCACAGGGAGAGGCTTTCTTACAGTGGGGTTAGCAAGAGGAAAGACCCCGTAATTTTAGATGACGACCAGCGGGGGGCGCGCCATGCGCCAACACCAATGCATCCCTCAGCAGAGCCTCAGTGATCCATCAGTAAAACGGGGGCAATAACAATGTATGGCGTAGGGATGTTCAGAGAACTACCCAGTGAAACAGCAGCTGAAAGGCATCTGGCACGGTGCTGACTGCATCTCTCTGTGAGACAACCTTCATGAGAGTAATGGAAAAAATTATTAGACGGCTGCGGGGGCGTGGCCGGCTTCGGGGGCGTGGCTGGCTGCGGGGCGTGGCCGGCTGCGGGGCGTGGCTGGCTGCGGGGCGTGGCTGGCTGCGGAGGCGTGGCTGGCTGCGGGGCGTGGCTGGCTGCGGGGCGGGGGCGTGGCTGGCCGCGGGGGCGTGGCTGGCCGCGGGGGCGTGGCTGGCTGCCACTCTGCTCCTACCACGTCTTCCTTCCACTGGAGACTCGGATGATGTCTGTCCTTTTAATACTGGGCAGTGAAATGGCGCTCGCCTGTGGTATGCGCCCCGAGGCTGTGCTAAGGCTGGGGAATGCCTCTGAACAGCTCACGGGCTTGGTCCCGAGTGCCTCCACCCATTCACGGATTTGTAGGGAGGTGGGTCTAGTTGGAGTAAGTGGGTCGCTGCGGATGTGTCCTTAGGGGTGACATCTTGTCCCCAGTCCTTTGCCCTCCCTTGCCCCACCCTCTTTCCCAGCTGCTGTGTGGGGCGAGCATCGGTGATTCACAACACCCTGCCTTAGCACAGACACTGAAATAGCGATCACGGGCTAAGTCTGACATCTTGATCTCAAATATTTTGTCGTAGTGTTGAAAAGTTGACAGAGACTCCAGGGACACAAAGAGGGTTCATGAATCTCCTAGGCCACACGGTTATCGCCTGGAACAATCAATAAGAGAAAATTGAATCACTTTCAAACCTGCGTGCACGGCCGGGAGAGACCGAGCCCTTGTTTAAGAGCCTGCAATCCAGGAGGGGCCAGCGGGCGGCGCCGGAGCACGCCCAGCCTTCCGCCTGCAGCCGGCTCGTGCAGCCAGGGGACGCGCAGTTTTGCAGGACTCGCTCAGCAAGATGGCATCCACTTAGAGGGACTTAGTGGGCAGTGCGGTCCAGTCAGGCCGCGCCGGAAGCGTTTGCATGTCCTCCGGAAGTCTTGGACCTACTTTGCTTCAGCTGTCAACCTGGCACCCACCTACAGTCACCTGGAAAGAGGAAATGTCACCTGAAGAACTGACTCCATCGCCCATGACAGTACCTGCGGGTCATTTTCCCCATTGCTGCTCAATGGAGGGGCAGCCCGCTGTGTGTCAGGTGTTGATCACGGCAACAGGACAGCAAGCTAACCAGAAACCCATCGGACCTCCCCTCCTCTCCTCCTCCCCTCTCCTCCTCTCCTCTCCTCCTCTCCTCCCCTCCCCTCCTCTCCTCTCCTCTCCTCTCCTCCTCTCCTCCTCTCCTCCTCTCCTCTCCTCTCCTCTCCTCTCCTCTCCTCTCCTCTCCTCTCCTCTCCTCTCCTCTCCTCTCCTCTCCTCCCCTCCTCCCCTCCTCTCCTCTCCTCTCCTCTCCTCTCCTCCTCTCCTCCTCTCCTCCTCTCCTCCTCTCCTCTCCTCTCCTCTCCTCTCCTCCTCTCCTCTCCTCTCCTCCTCTCCTCTCCTCCCCTCCTCTCCTCCCCTCCTCTCCTCCCCTCCTCTCCTCCTCTCATCCTCTCCTCTCCTCTCCTCTCCTCTCCTCCTCCCTCTCCTCTCCTCCTCTCCTCTCCTCTCCTCTCCTCTCCTCTCCTCTCCTCCCCTCCTCTCCTCCTCTCATCCTCTCCTCTCCTCTCCTCTCCTCTCCTCTCCTCCTCTCCTCTCCTCTCCTCCTCTCCTCTCCTCTCCTCTCCTCCTCTCCTCTCCTCTCCTCCTCTCCTCTCCTCTCCTCTCCTCCTCTCCTCTCCTCCTCTCCTCTCCTCCTCTCCTCTCCTCTCCTCTCCTCTCCTCCTCTCCTCTCCTCCTCTCCTCCTCTCCTCCTCTCCTCTCCTCCTCTCCTCTCCTCCTCTCCTCCTCACCTCCTCTCCTCCTCTCCTCCTCTCCTCCTCTCCCTCTGCCTTTGTTGGGATTAAAGGTGTGTGCCACTGTGCCTGATTAAACAGACTCTTCATATTTAACAAGCTAAATTCTCACAATGATCTCCCTCTCTCTTTCCCCTTCCTCCTTTTCTCTCTCTTCCTCCTCCTCACCATTTGAAATCGTGTCTTGGTTTGCAGATCCCCCCAGAGGCTGGCCCTGCTGCTGAAGTGAGCTCTTTACCGTGACCAGCGGGTGCGCTCTGAGGGCTCCCTTGGTCCCTTCAGCCGGATCACTTCTTTGTCTTCCTCTTTGTCCGGTGATTTTGAGGTATGGACTATGTATGCAAATCACCTTTTTCATTTATTTATTGTTTACTTGCCATGTGTTCAGCATGACCCCTTTACACCCGCATTTTCTGGGCCTGGCACAGGGCACCGGCGCGTTGGAAATGCCCTGGTAGATGTGCTCAAGAATGTGTCACTGCTAAGTGAACCGATGGTGCATCCTCACCACCCAGCCTGGGCATTCCTGAACATAGCTGGGCAAGCTCCTGGAAATCCAGCCCTTGGAGGTGTCATCTGCGACACTAGGAATTCAGCTGGCCAGTAGCACCCAGAGAGCAGCTGTCTGAGAAGTCATTCCAAAAGGGAGGTGCCTAGCAAAGCCCCGAGCTCTGCCCGCCACACAGTTCCAGCTGGCAGGCCTGGGAAGGGCCTGTTCTTCAGCTGACAATCCCTGGGATAAAACTAGCAAACAGAAACCATGCAATGGCCTCAGAAGCCTGGGCTTCACCCTCATTTGGGTGCCAGTAAGAAGGAGACTGAACCATTAAGAGGTGAGCTAGTGAGTGCTTTTATGTTTCTGAAGGTACACTCTGGAAGGGAAGACTTCTCAGTGATCTACAGATTCAATAAGATGCCTGTCTAAATGTGAATGTTGGGCTAAGGACACAGCTTCGAGGCACTGTACTTGACTAGCTGGCACGAGACCTTGGCTTAGCAGCAGCTGAAACGTCCATCACAGAAGAATGGAGTCAAGCAGGTGTGGTGCATCTGTACCACGGAATAGCATTTGGCTTGGTAAAGGAGGAGCTCCAGCTATTCGTGACAGGATGGCTGAACCCAGAATACATTGTGCTAAGTCGAATAAGTCTGTCCACAGGGACATATGGCAGGGTTCTAATTATAGGAAGTTTCTAGTAGCCAAAATGCTTAGCGTCCCTGAATAGAATGGTGTTGCCGAGCCTGGAGAGAATCTGTAGAGCCGTTCTTCAGTGGAAACAAGTTCAGTTAAGCCGCGAGCAGTTCAGTGCCTTTAACGGGCAGCGCAGAGAGGATGGGTTTCCTGTGCTGGGTTGCGATTGAAAACAAAACCAAAACACCAGGCAAATCTGGATATTGGTTGAGGTGTTTAGTGCCATGCTGGGTTGGGGATATCTGGGCTAGATTTTATGCAGAAACTCACCAGCATGCACACATTAAATTTGTATGTTTCTGTATATCAGTCACACCTCAGTAAGTTTAACACACAAAAAAGGAAAGTCACATAATAAATTAGAATGCCTCTGTAAAGATACCATGTCCCATTAATAGCTTGAACAAATTCCTACAAAAATCTGAGCTGTCTAATTTTAAATATTGAAACGTTGGTTTAAAATTTCAGATGGAAACTCATGACTTAAATCTAAAGAACTTGAGGAAGGACAAGGGTGGAAGGCTCACACTGTCCCAGGTGAAGGCTGGGGAAGAGCAATCTCTCCGGTTCCAAGCACCATGGAGAAGCAAAGAGAACTCACTGTAAAGACACGATGCTCAGATGAACAGCCTAGAGCTGGGGGTTGGGAAGCCCTCACATGGGTGGTCAGTTGATTTTCACTGGGGGTGACAAAGCCACTGGATGGAAAAAGGGAGTCTTTTCAACAAACAGTGTCTAAATGACTGTGTACATTTCTTCTTCTCCTTGCTGTGACAAAACCACACACACTCACACACGCATGCACACACGCAGACACACACACACTGTGGGTAGGGGGTTCCTTTGGCTTGCAGAGGTCATACAGTCCATCGTGGTCATGGGATAGCACGGAAAACATTTATGCATCAAGAACTACAACCCACAAAACGGAAGGAAGTGGGGGCTTATAAGAGTCAATCTCTCAAACTATAAGGAATACTAACAATGGTAAAAACGTCACAAAGCTACATTCTACACTAAAAAATGCAGATATTCTACAGAGAAGTTGTGCTAATTGTCAATCTGAAGGTACATCATTTACAATAACTAGTCATGTGGGAAGTACAACCAAAGATACGGAGAGAACCCACACCCATTAGAACGGTTACAGGAAAGAAACGGTAACATTGGCGGGGACCTGCGGAGAGGTCTGAGCCTTCGTCCCCGGTGCAAAGACAGAGGGCTAAACAGTTACCAGGTAGACAGGAATCTGACCTCTAGGTGTGCAGCCAGGAACCTTCACCATGCTCCCGTGAAAGCCTCCCTATGAACATTGGTTGCAGCCACGTAGCCAATACGTTAAAGGAAATGATGCCGCTGACTGAGGGCTGGGTGGGAAACACCAGCTCACATATGGAATCACTGCCGCAGAAAAGGTGTGTTGGGGCACACTCTCAACATGGATGAACCTCGAAAACATTTTGCTTATTCAAGTGAGCTAGACAGAGAAGGCAGCCTACCCGGAAAATGAAGGCATTTCTGGGGCTGGCAGGTGGGTGTGGAGAAAGGTGGACTGGTACCAGGTACAGAGTTTCCTTCCAGGGCAACTCTGTCAGTAAAACTTACATCCTGGGGCTGGAGAGATGACGCACAGTGGTTCAAAGCACTGGCTACTCGTCCAAGGACAGGGGTTTGATCCCCAGGATTCACATGCTGGCTCACAACCATCTCTAACTCCAGTTCCCAGAGATCTGATGCCCTCTTCTGGCCTAAAGCCATTTTGCAAGTGTGGGTTTTATGAAATATGGTGTGATGTTTTTGTGATTTGTTTCCATGGTGCGTCAAACCAACTAGTTACTGCTGGAGTCAGCAACTGAATTCCTAGAGACTGCAGTGGGCTGTAAGTGGGATGTTTGAGACTCGGCCTTATGCCAGTTGCTCATTTAGATGCTTCTGAGTGGAAAGACAGCTTCTTTTCTTTATCGGGGATCAGCCCCCACATGCAAACTTTGAATTCATTGTTATCTTTTCCATGTTCGGCAGCAAGTTGCCAGGAAATGCTTTTGTGGAGATGGCAGCTCATCTTCCTGGTAGAAGAAGTGCATTAGGATCTCTTTATCTCTAGCTGCTGGGGAGCCTCTGGGGCAGAGCAGAGCTTAGGATAGCAGCCCCTGGATTTGGTGTGTGTCTTAGTCACTGTGCTATTGCTGTGAAGAGACACCATGACGATTTGTAGAAGAAAGCATTTAAATGGGGGCTTGCTCATGGTTTCAGAGGGTAAGTCCCTGGTTATCACGGTGGGAAAAATGGGAATGGGCACGCAGACATGCTGAGGCAGGAGCTGAGAGCTTACATCTGATCCACAAGCAGGAGGCAGAGACAGAAAGGCTGGGCCTGGTGTGGGCTTTTGAAACCTCAACCCCCACCCCCTGTGACATCTCCTCTAACAAGGCCACACCTCCTGATCCTTCCCAAAACAGTTCCACCAACTAGAGACTAAGCATTCAATATCTGAGCCTATGGGGGCCATTTGCATTCAAACCACCACGCTGTGCATTTAAAATACCTACAAAGATTGAATATATAGAAATACCTTTATTTTTCATTTTAATTTTTGAGACTTTCTGAGTGTAATGCATTTACATTCTATCCTTCCTCTCTCCACTCCAGCTCCCACTGTATAGCCCCTCCAGGACCTCCCTGCTCAAATTCATGACACACACACATATATACAAAATCTACTGAGCTCAGTTAGTGTCGCCCGTATGTCCTCAGGCTTGAGTAACCGCCCAAGGTCTGTCTTCCTTCCTCAGCAGCCGTTGACTATCTGTGGCTCTTCATCTAGGGCTGGGCCTCGGGAACTTTCCCCAACCCGTGTGGTGTGTGACTGGTGTGTTGGGAATTCGTGGACAGCTTCCCTGTTATGTCTGGAAGGCACCACCTCAGACAGCTCTCACGGTCTGTCCTCCTCTTCCACTCTAGTCCCTAGCCTTGGGTGTGAGCGTGTTACCCATGTCCCACTTGAGGCCGAGCTCTTCACCATTGCTTATCTCTTGACCTGCTGTGCGTCTCTCTGATAGCCTCCATCTGCTGCAGAAAGAAGCTTCTGTGATGAGGGGCGAGACACTCATCTAGAGACACTTATCCAGTACCCTCCACTGAGATGAGGCACGAAACACCAAGACACTGGCGGGTGAGGCTGCCTGCTCCTGGTGGCCTTCAGGCCGAGCTGGGGATAGTGCTCAGCTCCTTGGTGTCTCAGTTCCCTGTTCTTCAACATAGATCTGCCACCAGGACCTGCTTGCTAGTATTTCATCATTTTGAAAATAAACAGGAAAAAAAAAAAAAACCCTGAAGAAAAATGTCTGGTACTTCATAAGTGCTACCTAAAAAATCTTGTTATGTGTCTGGAGGAATTAACAGGACCTGGTGTCACGGTGACTTCAGGAGGGCACTTGGTCACAGCTCCAGGGGGTAGAGCCTTACTGGCAGCCTCAGAGGTCTGAGACTCTTCAGCTCCTGGAAAAGTCAGTGGTGTCATGTGATGTAGGGTGTGGCGGTGAGGGACCATGACTTCTACCTTATGATTGAGCACACTGCATTTAGATAACTGGATTCCCCCAGCACGGCACAGGGCAGTACTGACTGCAGGGCGGAGAAACCTGTTCAGAGATTCCTGACCCTCGGAGATCTCTGGGTCATGCCCTGGATAGCAAACTAGGACTCATCATCATTTTCCCAAATCCTCCTGCCTCAAGGTGGCGAAAGCGAAATGATTGGTTTCCTTGAAAAGGGCCTTGGCCCGAATCCTGAGTCAACTCTGGGCTTTTCACCCTCTGAGCTGACAGACATGGCCTTTCCTCTGGTTGAAGCCCTGCTGAACCCCAGGGGCCCACATGCCACTGCCCTCCACACCCTGAGGGCCAGTGGTCTGCTGAATTGCCAACTGGCTCAGAACTCAGAGCATTCCAAACCAACCGCCTGCCCGGCAGTTGCATAGGTAATCAACCTCTCCCTAACTGACCATATCTGGAGACAAGCACTGAAGCCCAAAGAAGCGGCAAAGCGGCTGCTTGGCTTCAGATGTCTCAGGGAAAGTCTTTTGGGTTTTTGTTGACTAAGTCTGACCTAGCGGCTGAGTATGGGGACAGAGGCCGGGCTGGGAGCTGCCGCTTACAGCCTTTGCTCACAGTCTCAGTACTGATATGCAAACAGCAGTCATTGGCGAGCGCCTGCAAGACCTGCAGAGAGGGGAGGGGCAGTGTCCACTCTGGTGTTTCCCAGGTGCCCCTGGGAGGCTGCAGGCCCTGCTGGCACAGACGCAGCTTTCCTAGCCTGGGGCCTCAGTTTCTGGTGTGTCTTACGTTCGAATGTTTTAGTGTCTTTGCTTCTTAATCCGCAGTCTTAGAAAACAGATTTAAAACGGGTGGCTGTTGACACACCGGTGGCTGAAGGCCATAAGAAATTATAGTTTTCAGGTTCCTGGTTCTCCTGTTCTTGACCTCCAGGGTCCAGACGAGTCAGTGCAAGACTTAGGAAGAAGGGTCTCTCAGTGTGCTGGGAACTTAAGGCGTATGTGGGGCTGACGGCAGGACACGGCTCTTCCTGAGAGGAGGCAATACCGTGACCAAAGCCTGGGCGTGGTTGCTGGCTAGCCTGTACTCAGGTCCCACGTGAGCCACGTGACATGGGGAAGCTGCTCCACCTTCTGTCCTCAGTTCCTGCTCTGTGATACTGGAATGTTCTTAGGGCCTACTTGCTAGTGCCACGTTGTGAGGTGTAGCAGGAAACCTCAGACGAAGCCTGAGCAAGAGTGGCTGCTGCGTTTGTGGTGTGCCTGAGCTGGAGGCATCATGGGCCAGAGTGTGAGCCAGATGTGAGAAGTGGCTGTTATCTTGCAAGGAAATGTGGGCGGAAGGTGTTACATGGAAGATAAGTCAGGTTCCCGTGGGTCTGGTGCCTTGTAGCTTATGCAGAGGATCTGTTATCACCACATCGACCTTGCCGGGGGAGTTGTGTGTGAGTTGAGCCGTGGTTGGTTGGACCCACTGTTATAGCTGGGCAGGGAGGACAGGCCCAAGATGTGAAACACTGGTTCACAAGAGTCCTCTGATCAGAGGCAAGGGCCTCCTTCATTCCATTCCCCAAATTTTGTCAGCCCCAGGGGGCTATGGAGATAGGTAGATGTATGAGGCCTGAGACAAGAAAACGGTCAAGTCTGGATCAACCCTGACCAAATAAGCTATGCTATTTTCCCTTTGCAGAAGCCAGGGCAGCCCACTTCAGGTCCCAGTTCCCCAGCATCTTTACCTATCAGCTTCCTCCTGGAGGTCAGATGACTGACTCCCTGAGGAGCTAGTGGGGTCCTCTGGCTCCAAAGCGGCTCAGATCTCAGGCCTTTTCCAAACCACTTACAGGACGTTCTCGCAGTGACTAAGCTTGGATTTAACTGGCCAGGCCTAGATGAAATGTTACCGCTAACTTTTAGAGATGAACTGGCCCAGGTGTCCCATGCCACAGAGGCTAGTTGAGGGAGCTGCCACACACCCATGTGTGGTCACCACTGATCTGACAGCAGGTGGAGGAAGACCTGGCTGAGAACAGACAGCATCTGCGCCCACTAAGTGCTCCTTCCCGCCCTCCCCCTTCAGCAGAACCTACTCCCACAGCCTGTTAACCGGCCCAGATGCTGTGGTCCAGGGCTGGGGACATCGCTCCTCTTTAAAAGCCCCCTTGATGGCCACTCCACCAGAGAGCCGTCCTTGCAGACTATCTAGGCCCTGCCTCAGTGAAATGCCTACTGTTCCTCCTCCTCACTCCCAGTGCCCAACAGAGGGATCACGTCCTCATCAGCCCCATGAGCATCTTACCCTGGAATCTTAAGTTTCTTCTCTTTCCGAACATCTCTGATAGATGTCAATGGTTGGCAAATCTGGTCAGGCACATTTGGTCTGTCATTCACCTTTCCCGTGGTGTTTACTGTTGATCCGAAGAGAACAGTGTGGCCAAGTTTCTTCCTCCCAGATCCATGCTCTGTAGGAGAGGGCATCATTTCTGCCTGAAATATTGGGTAGAATTCAGATGTAGCTCCCTGGCATGAAGCATGCTTTATTGAAAAATGTACCTTTCTGCTGTTTTAACTGATACTAGTTATTTCACAGTATGACTAGATACGGACTATCACTCCCTATAAATTTATACCCCTGCTGTCCATACCCTGGGCGTTGTAGTTACTGTGGCTCAGTCGCGATGGCAGTCTCCTGGGGGGGTGGGGGGAGAATGTCTAACTTGAAAGGTTACAAGTGCAGAGTGAGTGAGGACTGAGCATTCTGAGCACATTAGCATGAGCGGGGCAAGAGGCTGATTTCATGTTTCCCAGGGCTTCCGCTGTGGAGCTGAGATGCCAGAACTTGGCAACTGTACTCACAAAATTCACTACGGTCTGCCTTGTGTGGGCTGCTTGTACTTCGATAGATATTTTCAGCAACAGTAGACATATCTGGCTTAAGGTTAAAACCTCCAGCTTTAAATATGCAACGTATTTCCGAAACTAGTTCTAAAGCTACATAATTAAAACGTAAATGATGATGGGTTTGGTCTGGTAAGAGGACAAGATGGCTCCTGTCCTCTGACTTCAGGCTTGATGTGAATGTCTCACTTTGGGGACCTCAGGTCACTGCTCCCCCCGAGTGTTGCTCTGAGCATCTGTAGCACAGACACAGGATCTGGTCACTGGGGGGCACAGTGAGAGATTAGGGAGCAGAGCCACCTTGTGGGGAAGCTGTGTAGGACTCCAGGCCTCCTCAGCCCTAGGAGGTGGCCTTGGGCTCCAAGGCCAGACTTCTTTTTTCGGATAAGGACATTGTGGCTACAAACCGTTAGGTTTAGGGAAGGGCCTGGTTCAGACAAAAGGTTTATGAGACGACATGGCAGTCCAAAAGCTTCAGCCACGTAGGGGACCACAGTGTATTCTTTTAGTCTCAGGGAATGATGGAGGGGTGGGGTGCCCTTGCACCTGGAGGGAGTAGGCCCAGGTCTGCTGACATCATCTAAGTTGCCAGCTCTCCTTTGCGGCTTGGGCTGCGCCAGGTGTTTAGCCAGTTCTTAGGACATTTCTGGATAAGTATGCGGGAAATCCCACAAAACAATGGGCGAGTTAATGGAAGTTTCCTCCCTTCCTGCGACCTTCTCTTTTAGGTCTCTGCCCCCTGGAAGGCCTGTGTCCCCCTTGCAATAAACAGCCTCTCAGGAGCACACCTCCCCAGCCTCCCTCTACAGCTGGAAGAGGTTGTTCCAGCCTTGGGATGGAAAGGGCTCAGCTCCATCAGGCACCCTGAGAAGCAGAGGCCCTGCTGACCATGGTGGATCCGTGCCCTGCACTGTGAACATGGGCAGCTTCCAGGAGTTTCTTCCTTTTCCTGAAAATAATTATTTTTCCCGTTGCCATCAAACTTTGTCTGTGCCTTTCAATAGAAGCAGTTACGCTGTGGTAGTTTATATATGTATATATACATACATGTCTTCAAGTATTTCAGTATAATAATGAAATGCCACTTAAAATAGAATAAATCCAAGTATACCTGTGTCAGCACAAAAAAAGTGAAAGGAACACACGTAATTCATGGTCCTGTCCTCAACACAACCCGAACTGAAGCTGCCGTGGGTTTACTTTGATCTCTTAGTTGTGCTTTGCTTATTACACACATATGGAAAGTCTATAGAACCCAGTACCTTCAGTACCACGAGGCCTCCCCAGAGCCACGCAGGCCCCACTGAGGCAGAGGACCCCAGAACTTGCACACGTCCCAGCTGTCTTGGAGGCTGCAGGTAGCCCTCACGGGATCCCTGACTCTGCTCAGCACCCATGGGAATTGCCCTGTTGGCGCAAGTGAGCCGTCTTACCCTACTCGATGCTTTTCTCTACTCCGATTTCCCCAAGTAGCCTGAAAGAAGGTGGTCAGGGTCGCCGCAGCACCGTGCAGCACACTCTGTGGCATGGAGTGCGCTCGCTGGCTTACCATCTTCTCTCATGACACCCTCCTTCCTTCTTCTGATGCCCGCCGACATCCTCACTGCTCTCTGTGGATTCCAAAGAGAGAATCATGATGATGAGTGCCCAGGGTCCCAGTGCAGGAGAGCTGGGCTGGGGGCAGGGTGTGCACAGAGCGGCAGAGCGGAGCCCAGCTGTTGCAGCCCACAACCTAGTTCCTCAGGATTGCTCAGCACTAATGTTCAGCAATATGAAAACCTAAGAAGAGGTTCTGGAGGGGGCCCTTTTCAGACAGGGAGGTCCCATGGACCTCAGCTGTGTGGAGGAGACTCATGAAAGTGCAAAGGGGATGAAACAGGAGGCCACGAGGGAAGGGCCAAAGCGGAAGCAATGGCAGGCTTTTTCCTTCACAGTTCACAAAGTCAGTGGAGGCAATGGCATGCTTTTTCCTTCACAGTTCACAAAGTCAGTGGAGGCAATGACATGCTCTTTGTTTCTCAGTTTTGGCCGGCGCAGAGCAGTGGCACCAATGGGGCAGCCATGGGAAATGAGTGTTTCAGTCGTGGTGATTATCTTGGGTCGGCCTTAAAAATTTAATCCTCACACCAGCTCTGCATTCGGAGGCATCGGAGATAACGAACCCAAGGTTAGAGGTGTCAGGACTTGTTCAACCCCCTCACCCGGCAGGGAAGGGAAGGAGCTAGAGCCCTGACAGCTGGTGCTGGAGCTTCTGATGCCCGGAAGGACTGGAAGGGGCGTATCTGACAGCCACAAGGGTGTTGGAACCTGAGAGCTCGGTAGCATTGCGCTTGGCGCAATGGGTCTCGGAGGACAGGAGACCTCCACCCCTGCTTCCCAGAGGCCAATGGCTATCCCTTCCCGCACCTTTTCTGGGATCCTGCCAGGCCACAGAGAGAGGGGTTCTAGGCAAGATGGACACAAGCCTCACATAAGTGAGCAAGTTGAAATAAGATTGGGTGAGTGGTAGAGGCACTAGGATTCTAGGGCACACACAGCAATCTCAGGGGAGACCTTCTTGTCCTCATCGGCTCTATAGGATCCAGAGAAGGAGGCTGTTAAATATATAGTAAGCAAGGGAAAAGCTATGTACCAGGGAATGGATAGTGGGATGGTTGGTGATAGATAAATAGGGGAAATCCTTAAGTAGGGTCCTCAAATCATGCAGGGGAAATCAGCTCAGAAGTGGAGGCAGTCAACGAGAGTTCCTGACTGAGATTTCTCTCCATGGCTGAACTTCCAGCTCTCTACTTCTCTTTCCCATTGCAGGCATTTTTTGTTTGTTTGTTTTGTTTTATTGAAACATGGTTTCTCTGTGTATCCCTGGCTCTCCTGGAACTCACTCTGTAGACCAGGCTGGCCCAGAACTCACAGATCCTCCTGCCTCTGCCTCCCAAGCGCTAGAATTAGAGGTGTGCGCCATCACCACCCAACTTCCCACTGCAGGCATTTTTATATCATGAAGCAAACAGCAGTAACTTCTGTTGGAAATGGCTCCACCTTCCAGCTGTTCTCAGGGGCACAGTGTATTTCTTTTTGGGCTGCTTTGCTGTTCTCTGCTCCCTGTCACAGAGTTAGTGGGGCCGTCCCCAGACAAAGGACTCTGGAGGACAATTTGAGGCAAACACGCTTAGGTCTGAAATCAGGGGGCCACCTTGACTGCCAAAGCCAGCTTTTCAGGGAGTTCAAGCAACCCATACAATTTATCAGTATCATGTACATGGCACCACTCAGGGCTGGCCTGCCCTGTAACCTAGGAGTGCTGAAAGTGAAGAGAGAGGAGGTGAGCTTCCCATCTCCACTTGGCATACGTGAGGGCTGCCGTCGGCAGGTTCACAGGATGGAGCCTGTGAGCAAATCCCGTCCCAGCAGCTTCCTCTCATGGGGCCACATTGTGCATCTCTTGCACACAGTTCCCAGGGGGCGCTACCAGCCCAGCTAAAGGGTTTGATATTTGCTGTGGCAAAGGTGGGAAAGGAACCCTCCCGGGGAAAAACCACCTTTAAACACCAGAGCGAGAGAGGATGGCTGTACAGCCAGCGCCAGCACACTCCACGCCGGACTATTGGAGTATGCAGACGACAAGCAGATTGCTGCATACATTTCCTTTTTAATGCTCAATGGATGCCGCCTGACTGCTCTTGACACTGTCTCTCACTGGGCCCTACCTGGAGCACTGTCCCTGCCTGAGAGTCTTCGTTCTCATCTTGGAGTCGAGGTACTCAGTGAAGCTCCTTTTCAGGCTCACACCCAGAAGCAGTAAGGCAGTAGTGACTGGTACTCCTCTGCCTGCACCTGTTAGGATCACTGTGGCTCTCACAGCACCCTGGCTCCTTCCTCAGGACTATTTGGTTCATACTCTGAGTCTGTCCAGTCAGAGGTCTTTCACAAGACACTACAAACAGTTGCAAACTTTAAGATGAGGAAGAGGAGCCAAAGCAAGCCTGTGGAAACCTCACTTTCTTATCGCCAGTGGGTCATTACAGCTCCAGCTACAGCCACATCACCCTGAGGTTCTACTGTGACAGACAGACTTTTGCATTAGGTGAGCTTGGAAAGCATGCCATGGCAGAAGTTGAGTCAGAAACACCAGCAGGTGCCCAAGCAAAGAATATGTTCTTGATCACCAGAGGCATGCAGCTCTATGGGGCATCTGAGACGGGGCAAGTGTGGCTAAAGGATTAGATTCTATTTAATTCCCTAATGAAACACATGAATTACTAAAGCACATTCATGCAGTGGCCGCACTGGATAGCACTGACTTCTAGACTCCGAGGAAGAGGAAGACGGGATTTTCTGTTCTGGGGCTTCCCTTGTGGAAGAGTTGGCTACTGGATGGGGTCACTCATTTATGGGTATTCCCTGGGTACATGCACTCTGTGAGGCCCTGGGGGTGTTGAAATAATGAAGGCCACATGTAGGTCCAGAGGGAGCCCGGCAAGGACTGTACAAATGGGATGGGAGAAGCCTGCAAACACTGCATCAACACAGCAGAGTCGTGGGAGATGGGGGCAGGGCGCGGTCGCTGGGACCCCAGCCTCCTGTCCCCTAGCGCTGTGTTGGAGCCGGGGCAGGTATAGGCACAGGTGTGACCCAGCACACTGGACAGGGTGAGGAGTGAACTTTCACATGACCGAGGGAGGTCCCAGCCAAGGAGAACGCTGGTCAGAAACTCATGGGGGGGAGGCTGTGCGGGGCTGAGCACAGTCACGGGAGAGCCGAGAACTCCAGGCACCGATCCTGCTCTAGAGGAGGAACCAAGATCCCTCTATCTGTGAGCAGAACATGGAGTGTGGGACTGACAGTCTTAACCCACGTCGGAGATGCTGTCAAGATGGCATCCTCAGGGGACAGCAGGGGCCACTGTGAGAGAAGCTCCATCAGCGTGTGGAGCGTGTGGAGCGCGTCCTGCCCGGGGGCCCACGGCACCCATGGTCCCTGCAGCTAGCAAGCTCTGCCGCTGTGCTGGTGACGTGGCCTCGTGTGGCTTTCTGTTTAAACAAACCACAGAGTCATCTCAGAGGCAGAGGTGACTTCCAGGAGCAGAGAAAAAGAGGGGCTGGGCCACACCTCGGCTTCAGGAAAACCAGGCTGTGGAGCCCCTCTGTCTGTCCTGACACTGCTCTGTCCTTCAACGTTTGTTTTTGCCGTCTAGGTCTGAGGAATAGAAATCTGCCTCCTCTCCTGCCTCCCACCAGATCTCACAAAGGAAGGTGCTTGGCACACCATAGCAGCTGAGGAAGTGGAACAGGGGAGTGGCCACATCTCCTTGGGTGTCTCAGAAGAGACCCACGCTGTGCAGAGATTTCAGCCATGGCCCCTGTGCCCTGCTCATTCCCATGTGGAAGGGGTGCAGAGATAAAGTGGCCACGGCTAGACTCTGCTGGCGAGCCCCACCTTCCTGGCTGTTACATAGCCCGCGGTCTACAGCTTTCTCCTTCCCAGCTTCAACCCCAGCCCAAGCTTGCCTCCCTTGTGGTATACACTGTCCAGCCGCAAAGTGGGGTTTGTGGCTTTGACTCAGAAAGG
This sequence comes from Peromyscus maniculatus bairdii, assembly GCF_049852395.1. Taxonomy (NCBI): domain Eukaryota; kingdom Metazoa; phylum Chordata; class Mammalia; order Rodentia; family Cricetidae; genus Peromyscus; species Peromyscus maniculatus. The sequence continues at coordinate 4,744,572 of NC_134863.1, read as the reverse complement.
AATTTCAGGACTAGCCATTATGAAGCAGAGTCCAGGTTTAATGAAGATTTTAATATAGACTCAAGGGTAGGATTAAGAGGAAACGGTGATGTTCAGAAACAAGACACGACTAAGAGGACAGGCCTGGGCGTCTGGGAGAATCCACATGGTTGTCTTCCAATAGCTGCTGTATGTGGGACTTTGGTGAGGTTTGAAGCTGTCATCCAAGTGTGGCCGTGCTCTAAATGGGAGCACAGGGTGGTTCCTGCGGGCCCCTGACAGGATTACAGTTGATAAGGTTAAAGTCTAGACCACAGGGATGCAGAAAGTGGATATTTTCACTGTAAGCAAAAGTAGCAGTCTGAGATTCTCAGTAAATGTCGGGGAAGAGGAGAGAGGCCCTTCCCAAGGTCATAAGCCCCTTTTGTTACTTTAACATGAGCCTATGGAAGCAAGGAATGTGAATTCTTGTTGGGGCCTTTGCAGCCAAGTTATTTGTGCTGGGATTCCTACTTCCCACCTGGGGAGGAGCTTTAACCAGACTCCAGGGCAAGGGTCTCTTTCCCAGTCCTGTGTCCTCATGATTTTCTCCTTCTGTCTTGCCCTACTTCCCGTTTGTTCTCGTGGTGGGAAAATACTGGTACCAACAAAGCGATCCAATTCTATTAGGGGCAGCATACTTCACTGTCTGAGAGACTTGGCATCCTTTTATATCTGCATTTTCATAAATATCTTGACATGCATTCTTAGGAGAGCACTCCAAAGCAGTCTAGAATGTATTTCAAGTTTTGTGCGGAAGGATGTGAGGGGTGCTCTTCTGTCCCACAACTGAGCTTCCTTCGGCCCGCCTTGCAGCACAGCCTACGTTTTTTTCCTGGTAAGGGAAGCACGTGCCCGCACTCAGCCCTGGAGGATGTCTTCCCGATCTTTTCAGTCCACACAGTGTGTGTTGTCCAGAGCACAGCTGTGAGGGAGACAGGAGTCTCATCTGGGAACCGTCCCTGAGAGGAATGGGAAGACAGAAGGGCTGGAATGAAGTTGCTGTGACTGCAGTCTTCTCCCAGGAGTGGCGGGGGGGGGCAGCACCCGGGGTTCACAGCCATAGCAAGAAGGCCTGCCCGCACTCCTTGCTTTAACGGTGGGCTGGGGATTAACGATGACGTTTCTGGTCATGGAAGAACATTGGGAATGCAGACGGGGCCAGCAATGGAGCACCAGTGAAGAGACAGCCCCTGAGATGATTGAAACTGTGGAGCGAGCAAGGTGTATTTGCACCTTCAGACTCTGTCCTGGAGAATGGCATCCCCAGAGGGTCACGAGTGATGCAGAATCTCCCCCAGGAAGTAGAATATTAGAAATGGGTCTGGGGTCTCAAGAAAGTTACCACACAATCCAAGTATTTCAGGGGACAATGTTTTCCGCTGAAGGATATGTAGCCATGCCAAATCAAGCAGGCAAGCGTTATTCTTAGTGCAAAGGGGTCCTGTGTCTCTGAGTGCTCAGAGCTTGGCTTCACATGCTTATGCTGCTGGGTAACTATGAACAAAGTCTTTTGATCTTAGAAAAGTGCTGACTGGGGAAGGGATTTTTGCATATAGTGTTAATGAAACAAATTTCTTTAAAAATGGGATTTCTTTTGATTCTTTTAAGCCTCTGAAAGGAAAGACAACACATTTCATTTATATCTCCATAACTTCCCCCCTTTCACAGTACATTTTCATTCTTTAAATTCAATTAACATCGTCTGACTTTCCTGTTTGAAGTAGGGAACGTATGTGATAAGATGCAGGAATTGCACTAGTTAATTGGCATTTTAATTAGTTGTTGGACCAATTATCGTATGCATGGGATTACACAGCATCCTGCTGTAACCAGGACTCCTACCTCCACAACAAGGGAAGTCAAGACCCCTTTCTATTTTTTAAACCATTATTCCTTAAGCTTAGAAAAAGGATCACTTATTCCTGAATTTTCAGATGACTCATTGGCTAAAATGGTCATGACGAGTCCTCACAGAGGTGCCTGCTCTCATCACACAGGCTCCTGGTCTGCCAACACCTTGTGCAGTTAGTCTGTTTTCCCATGCTGTTCGTCTTAGTTACTTTTCTATTCCTGTGATAACACACGTGGCAAAGGCGATTTATAAAAGAAAGCATTTAATTGGCTTACACTTTCAGTGGGCTGGAGTCCGTGATGGGGAGCAAAGGAAGAGCTGAGAGTTCACATCTTCATCCAAAACCACAAGGCCGAGAAAGAGACACAGACTGGGAATGACAGGCGTCTTCTGAAACCTCAGAGCCCACCCCATGATACATCTTCTCTAACAAGACCACACCTCTCAATCCTTCCCAAACAGTTCTTCCAACTGCGGACCACTCAGTCAAACATGAGCCTACAGGGCCTTCCCATTCAAATCATCACACCATTTGACCTGCCATAGTGTCCCCGGTGTAGTTCACAACTCTGTTGGGATTCACATTTCACTTATGGCAGACCACTAATCAAATTCTGCTGCTATTTGGTTCTTAACCTTAAACTCACCAGGACCTCAGCTCAGCATGCTGATGGAATCTAGATAAAGTCACGTGGCCCCCAGAGCCAGAAGCTTCTTCTTTCAGTGAGACAGCTGACGGTGACCTTGGCTAGGCTGATGACAGGCAGTCCTGAGAGAACTAGCCAACTGAGCCAAAGCACAGGTCCCATTCCAACTGCCCTGTGATATTTGGAGTCACGGTTCCCCACGATACCGCCCACCCTCTGCTCTGACAATGCTTAGGCTACAGCGGTGTCCTATCTCCACAGAGGCACAGAGGCCGTGACATCCAGACGAGTCCTCCAAGAATTCCAGTTCCTCCCTGCACCTTTCCAGGCAGGAAGCAGAACTGGTTCTGAGCAAGGGGATTCTGGTTGTTCAAGAGCCGAGGGTGTCCTTGCCTCAGCCCCACAACCCCGAGAGTCACTCTAACTTAGTGCACAGATGTGTTTGATCTGTTCCAGCTGTGCCTTCATTTCCCTGTGCCATGTCGGCCTCCACAGCATCTCTTAAAAATTTAAGCTCTGCCGCTTGTAGTGTTTCGTCATGCCTAGGAATCTCTGGCCTTGAAAATGCTTACAGGATGAGATTAGATAGCCATCAGATTGAATGGTTAGTGTGGAGGGGTTCTTTCTTCTTTTTTTTAAGTGATATAGTCAAGTTTCCCCATAATAGACTAAAAATAGTTATTTTTAAATCCAAATTTCAAATGCCTCCTAGACTTAAGATTGTCCATTTTCCCTGAGTCCAGTCGTCAGCACTTTTGGGGTGTGTGTAATGTGTCTAACGTCTGAGCCTTGATTTTACTGATTTATAGCCCGGTCTATTCCAGTTAGTTCTCTTCCCAGCTTTTTTTTACTAACATTTGGTTCCTAAGCTGGAAAGAATGGTCTAGCAATTAGAGTCCAGGGCCTGGGGAGAAGGCCCTGTAACCCAAAAGAAAGAGTGGAGGAGAGACCACACATAATTGATGATTAGTTTCCATGTAGGAAGGTTGATGACCCTTTCCAGGCATGGCAACCAATGCAGCATCTCAAAGATGCTGTCTCAGTCACTGTTCTGCTGCTGTGAAGAGACATCATGACCAAGGCAGCTTATGAAAGAAAGTTAGGGGCTGGCTTACAGTTTCAGAGGCTTAGTCTATTATTATCATACTAGAGAACATGGTGGCAGGCAGGCGTGGTATGGAGCAGTAGTTGAGAGCTACACCCTGACCCATAAGCAGACAGAGAGGGGAGGATGGGAAGAGGGAGAGGAAAGCAGAGGGGAGGGAGAGGGAGAGGGAGAGGGAGAGGAAAGCAGAGGGGAGGGAGAGGGAGAGGGAGACTGCGCCTAGCATGGGCTTTTGAAACCTCAAAGCCCAACTCCCAGTGACGCACTTCCTCCAACAAGGCCACACCTCCTGATCCTTCCAAACCTTTCAAAGAGTTCTACTCCCTGCTGACTAAGTATTCAAGTAGATGAGCCATTCTTATTCAAACCACCAGAAACAGGAAGGGCACCGGCCTCTCCAGTCATCACAAGACATACAGCATTTCATAGGAGTACTTGGGGGACAGTGCCGGTTCTAAGCAAGGTTATAGGCAAACGCTTGATCCAAGGCAGTGTGGTGTCTGGAATTAGCTTAGTGGGTGCCAAGGAGTATGGTGGATGTTTAATATGTAACCTTTTTGCCTTCCTCTCAACACTTTGGAGATGAAGTGGGCACCATTGCCTTAATCTGTATTTTCTATTGTTGTGCCCAGATCGTGACCCCCAGAGAGACCACCAAAGACGAGCATGCCGGAATGCAAAAACAAGGTTTAATTCTGGATATCCAAAAGCAATACAAGCCTAGGCAGGGACTTCGTCCAATACATCCAACACAGTGGAGGCTGGAGGAAGCGCCCACCTGTCTGCAAGCTCAGTTTTTAAAGGGAAAAGTCACAAGGTTACATCATTTAGGGGTGCTAGTATGGATACAATTCTGATTGGCTCGCTTCTAGGGACTTCTAGAAATTACTTCTAAGGGAGTGGTTGCCCACCACCATTTCTCATTGGCTGCCCTCAGGTGGGGGCATTTCTGTGGCCAGTTACCCTGGAAACCAGGGAGAGGACATTCCATAGTCCGGCAGGCATTACCTCGTGACTATCTTGTGACTCTGAACTTCTACACTTCCTGGTTTCTGGAATCTGAACTGACTGGTTTCAGTAACTAGTGGCCTATTCCCAAAAGGAGAAATCTTAGGCCTTAATTTTAGGGTGAAAGCATTTTGGTCTTATTTCTAAGATGGCTCATTTTGGTCTCACATTTCCCCCTTCTCATGTGCCTAACGGAACCCAATCATGGGTTTTGGACAGTTAGTTCCTAAGTATTCTTCTCTAATAATGGCCATGTACAGTTAGCCATCTTGTCTCTATGCCAGGGAGTTTTCTTTTGACCCAGCATTTCAGCCTTTTCTGAACAGGGAACGTGGGTGACTTATTCTCTTCTGGAACTGCTTCGAGCTGGCATTGGGGAGCCGCTGTCAGGGGCCCACAGAAGGCTGAAAAGCTAGTCAAAGACTGGGCAAGGGGGCATTTGTCAGAAGCATGTAGCTGCCTGACCCCATAGGGACAGGGAAGAACCATGTTAGCTGGGCTGGTCCACGTCAGCTTTTAGCAAGTCTGGAGCTCACAGTCATCTGGAGCACACAGTCGTCTGAAGCAGTGGAGTCAGCGACTGAAACCTGGAGGTGACTGCCAGCTGAGTAGAAATCTGTTGAGACAAATTTAAAGTAGGAACAGAAGTTAAAATTTATGAACTTATTTGGAACCCTTAGGTCCATACCCTTAGTAATGGGAAAATCAGTAGTCCCAAGACCAGGAGAGAGGAAAAATACCATCTTTAGGAATACTTATCTGGGGTCCTTTTGACCTCTGTGAAGTGGGTCTAGGTTTTTATGACTCTTTTGATCCTTTGAGGCCTACTTACAAAATGACATAAAAGTTTTAGATACATTAGTATTACCAATCTGCACTGAAATCCATATTGTAAACAAAGCAGGTAATGGGTATCTGTAAAACAGCAGAAGTGGACTCATGCCTTTGAGTCCCAACAAGAACTACAGATTTGGGTTAAAAGCTTGCGCATTTTCCTTCTGTCCAGAAAGCCAGGTATAAATTGGACAGAGATTTTTGACCTGATGAGAAGCACTTTTAGGTTTACATTTAGACATATTTAGATGACATTTAAAACAAATCCAAAATATTGAGCTTGTGACTGAACAGTAAGTAGTCATTGCTCTACCAGCTCATGGGGGTTCCTAAATGTTAAGCTCTGAACCATAGAACAGGAGAGTAATCTGAAACTTATCTCATTTTGGACTCATATCTGAACCTTTATGACTTACTTAAACTTTTATATCTTAGAACATTTTCTTAAAAGTAAGTTAATTATCTTACTTTTAAGCTTACTTTTAAGCTGGCTATAGCCTTGCAGAAGGATCTGATTGTCTGATGCTGCCACGCTGACATAGTTAGAGCTAGCCTGGCCATCAGTACTATCAGAGATCTGAGAAGGATAAACTATATCTGAGTGCAGACCAAGAAGCTTCCAATCCTATAAATTACAGGGACCAAACCCTACCCAGGTCTCCATAGCGTTGGAGGCACCAGTCAGAACAGCATCAATCTTCTTCCGCCATCAGGTCCATAAGGCAGAGTATTTTTCCTGTGGAATAGGGACATGGAAGACTGACCTTGATCACGCAAAAGGGTGCAATCAATTCCAGTGTCCTACTGCTTGTCCACAGTCTGGGCTGGGTCCTGGTGGCAGGCGTTGTACTGGGGCATCTTGCCCTGTGGTCAGTGTTGTCATATTTTAGGCAGAGACGTTGTGGTGCCTCGTAGGTAATCTTCTTTGGAGACCTTGGGTCACTGCTAGGATCTGGAAGCCTGTCTGATATAGTAAGCTTTTAGATCAACATTTAAATGCCATATTCTGCAGATCTCTGAAGTATGAGGGCTGTCCAGGCTTATCTGAATAGACAAACTTTGTTTCTAATTACTTGTTTCAAACTCAACCCTGAAAATATAACAAACTTAGCAAATACAAGGAGGCTAGACAACATTCTTAAGCCTGAATGTACCTTGGGTAAGGAGAAACATTTTTTTAAGCCATTGGTTTTTAACTATAAAAACTGTTCTTAAAAGATTGAGATCTCTCAAATGTCTTCCACCACTGCAACTAGATTCTTTTTGGAACTCTAGTCCTGCCATACATTTGCAAACCTCTTCCTATGATTCCTTTATGTTGCAAAGTTTGGCTGCCAGAGCAAGGTATATTCCTGTGAATAAAAGCATTGATGTGCAGCTTTAATATTTACTAAGTATCTTATTTATTAAACATATGTTGCCATCTATTTAAATTCTCTAGAAACTTGCTGTTGAACACTTGGTAAAGACATAAATATTAGGTGTTAACCCAAGTAGATCTTTATATCCTTAGTAAAAGATGGCTGCCAGCCACATGGCTGCCCATGAGGTCACCAGCCAAGATGGAGGGAGCCACATGGTTGCTGTTTAAAGCTTGTTTTTCTAAACAATAATTACTTGCACACATACACACAGTTGGATCCAAGTTACACACATACATACATACATTTAAACCTTGCTTTCATTTTCAAGTCACATACCTATATACATACACACATAAGCAGTTTGCAGAATCATTAGCCATTCTTAAGATGAAAACCAACAAGAATTAACTTTCAAATTCAGTATTTGCAGGTATAAGAAACCATAACAAACAGTTTGCATCACATCCCCTCTGTCCTTCTACAACCTTCCATATACCCTCAGTCCGTTCCTTTGATCCCTCAGACATTTACTCTAGACAAATTTCACTTTTTTTTCTTTTCCTTTAAAACAGAAACTCTTACCAAAGTCTTTCTTGTGATTTCCCTCAGTACTCTAGAATATATTGTAAAGTGACAATATTTTAAACAAGAACAGAAATACATGCATATACCATAACAAGAATAACTCTCAATTTGCATCAGCACTGTACCACAGACAAACTGTTGGTGACATTCCATTCTTGGAGCCAGACCTTGATCAGGTTTTAGCTCCAGGGCAGGTCTTGGGAGCCCCACCCAACAGCATGGAAGAGAACGGGGAAGGCATGCACCATGGAGACAAAAGATTGCTGTTAACCTCAGACCCTCAAGTACACGAGAACGGCAGACTGAAAGTGACTCCATGCCCTGGCTGGGCCCACAGACCTGTAGGCCACTCCACAGCTGTGACCCTGGAGGGGCAGTTAGTTCTCCACCAGCCCCCACACTGAGCTCCTTGAGGCTCCTGCTGGCTCCCGCCAGCTCTGCCCCATGTCCACGCAGGAGCCCAGCCAGAACCTGCCGGCCATATCTGGGCCCCACAGTGCTCACAGCCCGCTCTAGCACAAAGCCATGGCTAGTTCCCATGCAGCCAAGCCTCTACTCCACATCTTTTTGTGCGAGCTGGGGCCCCGAACCCGCTGCATCTAGGCCCCGTGATGCTCACGGGCCGCCTAGCCCTCTCAGCGGCACCCTGGGTCCCCGAAGTAGCAGCTGTGCAGCCGCTGCCTGCCGGACTCATTGCAAGCTTTCTGCTGCCTGCTGCCTGTGCTCTGGTCAGAGAGAGCAAGGAAGCAATGTTAGGTTAGTCTGTGCCAGTTCAACCACCGAAGGGGTCTCCATCCCTTCAGCTGGCAATCCGGCCCACAAGTCCCAATACATACACAAGCTCAGGCATAAAACACTCACACATGTGGCCACAGTTCTCTCACATTTATACATTTATGAAGGTATAACAAATAACACTGACGAACAAGATAGGCAGACAAAAAGGAAGAACAAGGGCCCTACAGATGGTCCAGGCAGACTAGAGTCCGGAGAGGGAGCCTCGATAATGCCAAAGACCTACAGATGGGACAGGGAGAATTCAACAGAGTCTCCCGATCCCCAAACGGACCCCTCACAGGTGTCCAAACAGATGGACCCCTCACGGGCATCCTAACAGACGGACCCCTCTCGGGCGTCCTATGACAGGGGGGACCTGTGAGGACCCCCGCATCCTGATGAGGGGTTGGAACGTCTTCCAACTCCTCCAGGGTCACCTTACAGGCACATCCGCCAAGGTGAGCCTGTCAGATTCAACCGCCGGCTTCGGATAAGAAAATGAAAGTAAAAGGAAAGCAAAGACAAGAAAATGGAGCGCTCTTACCGATCGGTGCAGATGGACCTCCGGAGCTCTTAGGTGTCCCGGCGGGGGGGGGGTCTCTGGGGATCCCGGGCGAGCCCCCAAATGTTGTGCCCAGATCGTGACCCCCAGAGAGACCACCAAAGACGAGCATGCCGGAATGCAAAAACAAGGTTTAATTCTGGATATCCAAAAGCAATACAAGCCTAGGCAGGGACTTCGTCCAATACATCCAACACAGTGGAGGCTGGAGGAAGCGCCCACCTGTCTGCAAGCTCAGTTTTTAAAGGGAAAAGTCACAAGGTTACATCATTTAGGGGTGCTAGTATGGATACAATTCTGATTGGCTCGCTTCTAGGGACTTCTAGAAATTACTTCTAAGGGAGTGGTTGCCCACCACCATTTCTCATTGGCTGCCCTCAGGTGGGGGCATTTCTGTGGCCAGTTACCCTGGAAACCAGGGAGAGGACATTCCATAGTCCGGCAGGCATTACCTCGTGACTATCTTGTGACTCTGAACTTCTACACTTCCTGGTTTCTGGAATCTGAACTGACTGGTTTCAGTAACTAGTGGCCTATTCCCAAAAGGAGAAATCTTAGGCCTTAATTTTAGGGTGAAAGCATTTTGGTCTTATTTCTAAGATGGCTCATTTTGGTCTCACACTATTAAGCCAATCATGGCACAACTGGTTCTAAGATAACCATAATCACATTACCAGCAGTAGCATCTGGAAGGGGACCACCCAAGGAGGTGGTCCACTATCATCAGTAAACAGTTCAGGTTTTCTACCTAAAGTATTTCTGTCAAGCCCACCTGGATGCTTTGCAAGGTTCCTATAAACAAGCTTTCTCAAATGTAGTAGTACTTTCTTTTGTGGGACCACCAGCCCCCCAATAATGACATGGAGACTTATTATTAAATGTGAAAGCTTGGCTTTTAGCTTAGGCTTGTTTACAACTAGCTCTTCTAGCTTAATTAACCCATATTTTCTAATCTACATTCTGCCACGTGGCTTGGTTACCTCTCCTCAGTATGGCATGTCTGACTTGCTCCAAGTCTACTGGCGAAGTCTGTGTACCTAGACCCCTCCTCTTCCTCTTTCGCCCAGGAAATCCCGCCTATCCTCTCCTGTCTAGCTATTGGCCATTCAGCTCTTTATTAAACCAATCAGGAGGTTCCTTGGCTTTTTGCTTTTTTTTTTTTTTTTTTTTTTTTTTTTTTTTTTTTTTTGGTTTTTCAAGACAGGGTTTCTCTGTGTGGTTTAGGTGCCTGTCCTATTTCTCACTCTGTAGACCAGGCTGGCCTCAAACTCACAGAGATCTGCCTGCCTCTGCCTCCCAAGTGCTGGGATTAAAGGTGTGTGCCACTACCACCTGGCTAAAGACTTATCTTCACAGTGTAGAAAAAGATCCCCTGGTCAGGAGGCTCTCATCTGAGGTTTGTTTTCTTACTTACCATCTTTTTGTTTATAACCTGAGAAGTGATACATACCCACACCTTTTTAACAGTGTAGAGACCCCACAATGATAACTTTTGTGTCACAACGCACGTGGCCTGAGGTCCCCAGTGACCTTCTCACAAGGTGTGTATGAGTGTGGTTAGTTACTTTTCTGTTGCTGTCAAAAAACATCATGACCAGGACAACTTACAGAAGTACGAGTTCATTTGGCTTGCAATTCCAGAGGGCTAGAGTCCATAACGGTGGGGACAGCATAGTGGAGGGTAGGATGTGTAGTGGCCACAGCGGGAATCTGAAAGTTCACATCCTTTACCATAAGCACGAAGCAGAGAGAGTAGAGCCACAAGCAGTCAAGGCTTTTTCCTTAAAGCCTGTCCTCAGTGGCATACTTCCTCCAGCAAAGCTGCACCACCCCAAATGATGTCACCAGCTAGGGACCAAGTGTTCAAGTGCCTGAGACTATGGGGACATACTGGCTGTCCTCTTCCCACCAACCTATCCTCGTTGGTGTGGGCTTCCAGGCTTGATAGTGAATACACACAAGGGTGGCTTCACCAGTCATATCATTTTAACGTCTGTGTAACTTTTAGATAAAATAACTCAAAATGTTTAAAATAGATAGTGGTTTTGTTAAGACTCGGTTTCCCTAATGGTTAGAGCCTAACAAAGTTACCAAACATAATAATCTTGATTAGACATTCATCCTTGTTCTTTTATCTGATTCTCATACCGCTGTGATCAGCATAACCTCACTCATTTCAAAACCTTTCGTCTTTGAACACGAGTCATCCTTAAGGCTCATCATCTTCAAACCTTGTGTAACTTATTAAGACCGTCTTTGACTTGGCTTTACAAAATCCATCCTTATCTACACTATTCTCTTTTTAACCCTTTTAGCCAAAAATATAAAGTGATAATCTCATATTTTTCAACAGATTCCTCTCACATTATTTTTTCCTTATGCTCATCATCTGTTCTAATCGAATTTATATAAAATTGTATAAAAACTTGCAGAAATGCATAAAAAGAGAATCTCTGAATTAATGATTATCAGAGGCAACGGGCACCACTCTGTTCAGCTTGAGAATCAGGTCATCAGTAGTTTGTTCCTGGAATATTGACTCCCAGCTCACAAACGGCAAACACAGTGTCTCACAAGGACATTATATCTGTGCCCATTCTACTCAAGAGCGTCTGGCCCACTTCCAAGTTGCTAGTCCTTGGTGTCAGGGCTTCCCAGGAAACCATAGTGTTGATGCTTTTCTGAATTTCACCTTTCATAAAGCAAGTGGGCACTCTTCACCAAGCAGGAGTTCTTCTACATAAGCTGACTAGCTTGGTCTATCTGTGGAACTCCCAGCAGTGGGATCAGGGCCTGTCTCTAACGACTGAGTTAGTTCCTGGGAACCTATTCCTCATACTGGGTTGCCTCGCCCAGCCTTAATACAAAGGGAGGAGCTTAGTCCCACCTCAACTGGATATGCCAAGCTTTGTTGACATCCACGGGAGGCCTGCCCCTACCTGAACAGAAACAGAGGAGGAGCGGATTGGGAGGGGCAGAGGGCAGGTGGGGGAGGAAAAAGTAGGAGAGGAGGGAAGGGAAACTGTGGTTGGGATGTAAAATACATGAAAAAAATTAATTAATAAAAAAAGAAAACCTAATGCAACAAGGTAGTGGGATGCATCTCCCAGGATGGGCATCAGTCCCCTAAATCCTCAGTCATGGAAAGCACCTCATGGGTGTACCTAATGAGTGTACCTAATCTAAGAAGTGGGTCTGGGGTCAAAAAAAAAAATATCCACATGATCTGAAATAACTTGACAAGGCAAAAACTTTTGCTTCTTGTGTAGGGAGTCCATCTGGGGGGGCTGAGGGAGTCACTCTGAGTGGTCAGAGCTAAGCCTCATGTTCTTACTAAGTTCTGTTTCTGTTGCTGTGAAGAGACACTAGAACCATGGCAACTCCTGGGGTGGCTTACAGTTTCAGCGGTTTAGTCCATTTTATCATGGTGGACATGTAGCACGTGGGCAGACCTGCTGGAGACAGAGCTGAGGTTCTACATCTGGATCTGCAGGAGGCAGCTGGGCGTGGCTTGAGCAGAGCAGACCTCAAAGCCCACCCCCACAGTGACACACTTCCTCCAACAAGACAAGGCCACGCCTCCTAATAGTGCCGCTCCCTATGGGGCCATTTTTCTTCCAGACCCCCACAGCTACCATGGAGCGGTGCAGGAGGAGAGCGAAGCACCCCTGTGGAGACCAGGACACAGCCTTAAGCACACACTTTGACCTTAGGAAAACGCTGAGGCAGGGAAAGGATTTTCGCCAGATGGCGTCTTTACAACACTTCCTTAAGGATGGAGACACCTTTCTCTCATTTGACAGAAGAGACAGCGCATTTCAGCTACGTTTCCCCGTAGAGGACGGAAATGCATGGGATCCGATATGCCTGGTCTCTCCACTGCCCCCTTTCCTCATGGGTCAAATTAACAATTAGGGGCTATTTTCTTGTGTCTGATCAATCAAAATCCCATGGAAGGAACGTGAAGGTCAACCCCCGCAGACCCATGGGACTGACTCCAGAAAGTTGTCTCTGACTTGCACACACGCACTGTGGCACGTACACACGTGTGTGCACACGCAGTAATAATGACAACGATTGACATCGTAATTTAAAATCCTTTTCTGGAGCGGGAGAGATGGCTCAGAGCACATGAGTTCAGTTCACAGTCACCTGTAACTCAAGTTCCATGAAGACCCAGCGCCTCTGGTCCTCATGGGCACCTGCACTCACGTGTGCACAAGCACACGCATGCTCACACACACAATTTAAAATTTTAAAAATTAAAAAAAAAAACACCTAATTTCCTAAATGGTGTAGTATAGTTCTGTATGTGGATGTGGACTTTGTACAAAGTTTACATTTTGACAGGTTTTGACATAGGTACCACGGTATACGAATGTATGTGGTCACTGTCCTCAGTCCTGGCCACAGAACTTCAAAACCTTAGCATTTCCTGTTTAGCAGGATTGCCTTTGCTATGCAAATGAAGCCAGGGACCGTTAGGGGCCGAGGGAAAGGCCGGCCTCATCACTTGGTGACCAGAGGCAGGGGGCTGGGTTCAGTCCTGTGGCCAGTTGTTGGCACTCGTGATGAAGCACCAGTGAAGGTCAACCTCTGTGAAACAGCTGGGCGGCTGTTAGGTCTCCAGCTCAGGACCAGTAGCTACGGGAAGTGCCTATTTAACATATCACAGCAGACCCCGGCCCCCAGTCTCCCTCGGTCCCTACCAGTTAGTCATGGCTGGCATGTCCCACCCCTACCTCAGCCCCCAGCCCTCTGAGCGTCTCTGCCCTTCCCCCAGCCATTCGGGACAGGCAGTCTCTGGGGCTCTGGCGAGCTCCTCTCCTGGATCTCTTGGTCCTCTCTTGTTCTCTTGACCTGGTCCAGTCTATGGCCATGGTCAGGTGCCTCTGACTGTGCTCCCCCTCTGTCTGTAATAAACCTCCTCCACGCTACCTAGGAACCGTCATGTCCTCCTTTTTGTTTTGTTTTTCATTTAGTGGTAGCGACTAATAAGCTGGGAGCCTAAGACACTTCAAGAAAGGGCAGGAAGCTGTGGGTTGGGACATTTGGGTGTTGTAATTACAGACAGAGTGCTTTCCTTAGTATGCAGTGATTTCTGGTGAATTGTTAAGCCCGAGGAGGTGGGGGAACCGTCTGGTGCAAACCTAGGCTAGAGTTGTGAGAGGCAAAGATGTACAACAGCGCAGCATGGAAAGGGGCTTCGCCACTCTTCCCAGGCGGAGAGAGGCCGAGACACCAAAGCGAGTGCCGGCCCTGCTCTTGTTAGGGGCTGCGTTTATACGGGAGTCCAGGGAGAGGCAGCAGCGGCGGCGGTGGTGGTGGTGGTGGTGGTGTGTGTGTGTGTGTGTGTGTATGTATGTATGTATGTATGTATGTATGTATGTTTGCATGTATGTATGGGAAATTATATGACGGTTGCAGATATGGCTTTTTAAGTTGGTCAAAGTTCACAGAGTTCTGCAAAACAGGGGTTCCATTTGATTCAGTGGTGTGGTTGTGGGGTTCTGTGTTTGGCCTTTGCAAACAGTTGGTTCAGAAAACTCACCGAGCAGTACATGGTACTTTCCATATAATTAAGATCTGTTCAGTAACCAGAACAAGAGAACCATCTAGATTTAGGAGCCGTTTTAATTTAGGAGCCATTTTGTATTAGTCCTTTCAGGGGCATTCATTCAAATACACAGCCTGTGCCTGAAGTTTGGGTCACTCAGAGGATCGTGAATTGAGCAGCTGACTGGTGTGAGGTCAGTCTTTACCTTCAGCTTGTAGAATTGAATCTAGCACGGTGCTGATAACACAGATGTACGGCAGTTTCCCCTGCTAGTGGGAAATGGACCACTTGATGTCTGGCTGTGGGGCTCTTTACAACAATCTGGATTAAACTTCCATTGTTCACAATTTAAGTATGAGAAAATGGAAGGCAGGCATAGCGGTACACGCCTTTAATCCTAGCACTTGGGAGACAGAGGCAGTGAGGTCTCTGTGCTTTCCAGGCCAGCCAGGGCTACATAGTGAAGTCCTGTCTCAAAACACCAACAACACACATATATATATATATATATATATATATATATATCCCTATGCAAAATTAACTCCAGATGGAACAAAGACTTTAATGTACATTTTGACACCCTGAAACTGATACGGGAAAAATGTTTCCAGATATAGATGCAGAAAAGGTCTTCAGCTGCTCTGAAACAAGCCAACAGCTGACAAATCTTATGAAATTAAAAGATGTCTGTCCAGCAAAGGAAGCCTTGGAATGAAGAGTTGGCTCACAGAGTGGAAGAAAGATTTGCAAGCTGAACCTCTGACAGAGGGTTACCATCTAGAGTACATAGTAATCAAAGAACTCAAAATGATGAACAGCCATGGTTGCAGAGATGTTTAATAGCACTTGTTGCTCCTCAGAGGACCTAGATTAGTAAACACCTAGTACTTACATGGTGTTTACAATAATCCATAATTCAGTTCCAGAATATCCAATACCCACTTTGGGATCTGACACTTTCTTTTGACCTCTGTGGGCACCAGATAGTCATGTGATACACACACATGCATTCAGACAAAACACTCGTACACATAAAATAAATCTAAACAATGAAATCAAGCAACCTAATTGGTAACTTGGTTAATGAAATGAACAGTTTGCAAACAAAGAAATACAAATGGCCAATAAACATATGAAAAATGTTCAGTCTCACTAGCAAATTAAAACTATATCGAGATTCCTTCTGTCCTACCCCAGTAAGGAAACCTAACTCAGAGAGAAGCGCCCAAAGGTGTTCCTCACTCTGGCGCCGAGGTACATCCCTGCCCTGCATTTGATTCCTGTGTGGATTCTTATACACCAGAGGGTAAAAACCCTAGAACCTCTTGTATGGTCATGCTTTAAAGTAGTCCCCAAAGGGTTTGGGGTAATATAACTGCCATATTGATTCAAAGCATTTTAATAATACCACAGATCATGCTAAATGCAGAATTAAAAACATGATCAGAAGTCAGGTGGTGGGTACACACACCTTTAGTCCCAGCACTTGGGAGACAGAGTCAAGAGGATCTCTGAGTCTGAAGCCAGTCTGGTCTATAGAATGAGTTCCAGGACAACGAGGGCTACATAGAAACCCTCTCTTGAAAAAACAAACAAAAAACAAAACAAAGAATAAAAAACAAAAACAAACACAAAAAAACAACCAACCAACCAATCAAACAACAACAGCAACAACAACAAAACCCTGAGCATTTCTTAGGCTAGAGAAGAAGTCTTTGGGAGACAAGATTAAAGCCATGAATTATAACCATAAAAAATGTAGTTGCAGATGTATGGAGGCATACCTCAAGAAAACCAATGGAAAATTATAAGAAAAAAAACTTAAACCAAAGAAACTAGGAGAAACTTGTTTATGTCCACGATAGAGTATGTGTAGAATAAAGGACTTTTGCTTTTATTCAAAACAAAAGTGTTAGATTTCCACCACAATGACAAGCCCTCCCTACCCCCCCCCCCAAGACGTTGACTTCGGAAGGAGAGGTTTATTTTGGCTTACAACCTGGTCGGTGGCAGACTGGCTCATGGCAAAGTCAGGACTGTGGCAAAAGAGCACATGGTACCAGGGAGCACCAGGTCACCTTAGGACAGCTGGGCGTCAGAAAGAGGACCCCTTTCTGGGTCCCTCCCTGAGCTCCCCAACAACAGTAACCGTCTGGGGACCAAGCCTTCAACACAAGGGCCTTTGGTGGATATCTCGGGTTTGAATGGCAGCAAACAGTGAAAATAAACTAGGGGACTCAGGGGAAGGGAGGAGGAGGGCTTTGGGGTGAAAGACTGGGTGACAGAGAGGCCCAGCAGATGCCCGCGCAGGGAAGAGGAAGACACTGGGGAAGCAGTTACCAAACAAGGCCAGTGCCTCTGAGCAGGAGGCAAGCTGGCGGTGCTGGAAGCAGACAGCGGTGAGCAGGGCTGGCCCGGCCGTGGCCTCAGTCTGCAGTAAGGCAAGAGCAAGACTGTCCACGTTAAGTTACAGCCTAAGAGTAAGAAAAATGGCAGAGTGTGTCGGTTCTGCGCTACCCCGCGGCACACATTGTACAAAGGACGGCCACAGTGAGCCCGTCCACGAGGAGAGGAGGAGGACAAAGCAAAAGCTGGAGCTGCAGTAACCGCGAAGAGAACCGTGCTTGTACAAAATGTCAATGGAGTTGACCTGAGTCAAAACCGAAGACTGTCTAGAAGACACGCCCACACGCTGGTATAGACAGGTGTCTCAGTAAATGCTGGCAATCGTGTCTGAGCAGTCAAAAGGGTGACATGAAGCTCACTTCTAAGTGCCAGGCTGAACATGCTTGCAGACAAAACATACCGTTTCGTCCTCAGAAAGTTGGTCCCTAACAGTACATTTCAAAGAAAAATGCTATGATTCTCAGCCCTGACAGTGGCTAGCTGTGTGGCTCCCCTCAGTGGACCTAGAGTGGCTTTGTGATTTAGTAAGAGTTAAGTGTGATCCCACGTGTGATTTAAGTCCTCCACGCATGTGGGCTTCTGTGATTCTCAGTGGGCTCCGCTGGCGCAGGGAAGCATCCCCTGCTCTGGCTCGCTCCTAAGACCTTGCTCAGTGCTGGACACACGGAAGCAGCATACATGACATACATGACAAACGGACTGAATCTCCACTCCGAGAGCCGTTCGCTCCCCCACCATGAGTTCCCACTTCTGTCGAGGCCGGGTGGGGTCAGACTAGCAGCCTTGGCGCCCATTGTGCTGAGCCTGGACTCTGCACAATGCTTGTCTCCTCCAGGCCAGGGTAGCGGAGCTCAGGTCCCTCCTTGTACTTACATCTCAATGAGAGACGAGGCTGGGAAGACAGCGTAGCTGCTTCCCCAGGACGCTTTTCTCTTAGGCTCGCACTCGCTTCATGTCTTCTGCAGGAGTTGGTCCTGACCCAGGGGCAGATGGTCTCTGTGGACAGCAGTTTTTGGACAGGGGTCTCTGAGGCTAGGACCCTGCTGACCCAGGAAACATAATGGCTAGGGTTTGAGGTCTGCATGGACTTGGGCCTGGAAGCAGCCTTGCTTGCTCTGGTCTGGGCCCTGGAATGGAAAGTACGGTTTCTGTGGGAAGGGGCCTGAGAACTAAAAGATGGGGCAACCCTGGCTCCAAACACAGGGCTATTTTTTGTGTAGGGGGGACCCCCTGATCCTGACTCAGGTACTGTAACTAAAAGGGGCCAGTTCTGAGGCCTCGTCTTTCCCCAGCAGCATGCATGGTGCTCACCTGCCATTGCCCATTCTGTTGGGATACTGGGTGACCCAAACATTGGGCTCAGACCATGGATGGGGCCATCCCTCTCCAGCCAAGTCCACCGGTACTGCGAAACCTGCCAACCTCGAGAGGGTAGGTGTGCCTACGGCAGCGCTGACCCGCGCTGGCCACGGCTGGGCCAGACACTGAGCATGTGGTTGGGAGCTGTAGATCCAGAAGCAGTGGGTGCAGGGTTCCTGGAGAGAAGATAGCAAAGGAAAGCTAGGGGCTGCCTTGAGTAGCTGAGGTGACATGTATGAGCAGCAAACTCAAGTCATACTTGGGCCGTGCTGCCTGCCTGGGGTGGGGGTAGGGCCAGAGATGGAGTGAAGCTGCCGGACCCCAAACTGAAGAGGCCTTTGGAGGGGGAGCTTCGTGCAGCTTTCTGTTAGGACCTCACTTATGGACTAAGCTGTGTCTCATGCCTAAAGTCAGGCTGCCGCAGTGTGTGTGTGTGTGTGTGTGTGTGTGTGTGTGTGTGTGTGTGTGTGTGTGTGTGTGTATATCAGAGAGGCCAGACAGGACAAAAGGAGCTGGGTCTGCAGCAAACCCTGGGGGAGAGACTGGGAAGGCAGACTAAGGTCCACCAGGGGATCCCAACTTCACATGCTGTCTGGGGAGGAAGCCAAGCCTGCAGATATGCTGATGGATGATGGGCTGGAACTCAGGGCAGAGGCAGTGATCGTCTGAGGGGAGAGGGACACTGATATTCCAAGAGAAAGGAGTTCTCTGAGAGGAAAAGGCAGGAGAGCTCACACAGGAACAGAGGGCTCTGTTTTGAAGGCTTTGGGGCAGTGCGGGAGGCGTTTCTGGCACTTGCTGCTGCTGCTGCTGCGGCTTCAGCTGCTGCTGCTGCTGCTTCAGCTGCGGCTGCTGCGGCTTCAGCTGCGGCTGCGGCTGAGGCTCTAGGATGTAGAGCCTGATTCTTCCTCCTCATTCCGAGGCCCCCCACATGGCTTTGACAGGAAGGGGTAATGAACAGGCAAGGGCAGAGTCAGCCCTGGGATGCTATCCTAGTGCAGGGGGTGCAAGCCACCTCTCTGGATAAATGTCAGTGAGGTGACGGGGCCAAGGGCTGGGAGAGAGACGCAGCTCTGAGAGGGATTGGCCGGGCAGGGGAGCCACACTTGGTCTCAGACTCGGGACACCCCGAAGCAGCCAGTACGGTGGGTTCCAGAAGACCCCGATGTCCAGGCCCCCTCTTCCTCCTGCACCCCTCCTCTCCCGCACTTCGTGCTGGCCGTTGAAGGCAGCGATGTCCAGGCCCCCTCTTCCTCCTGCCCCCTCCTCTCCCGCACCTCATGCTGGCCGTTGGAGGCAGCAGGGAGAGGATCCACTTCCCGGACAGAGCAGAAGGGCGGAGTCCCACTGCAGTGCTTGTGACTCTTGATGCTCTGAAATGCCACCTGCCTTTCCCTGTCTTGGTGCTGTGCTGGGTGGCGGCAGCATTGCAGGGTTCCCTTGCCCATTGGGAGGGCAGCGGAGGAGTCTTGTCCATTTGCCACCTAGAACGGTGGTGCATGCCCGTTTCCTCCACCTGTCCTTCTATGGCACCTGCCATCTTCCCTGAGTTTTCCTCTGGGAACAGGCAGGAGATGAAGGGGCACTGGGGCCATTCAAACTCTCTTCCTTTTTTAAAAATTATTATTGTTTTTTATGGTTCTGGGAATCAAAGCTAGGGCAGGGCAATGCCCCGCTGCTGAGTGTTGTCCCCAGCCTCACTCACTTCGACGACCTCAGATTGTCACAGACAGGGATGAGGCTAGACCCCATCTGTAGCCATAGGAAACCTTGGGTGAGGCCAAGTCCACTTTGGTGGGAACTCCTAACAGAGGTCTGGGAGTTCCTGTTTGAAGCCCATGGGTTTTACATTAACCCAGCTGACTCTAAGCTAGTTAGGCCCCGATACCTGTGCTTCCATAGAAGACCCCTGGTGGTAATGTCCCCTCGGTGCCTTCTGGGGAAGTCCTAAGCAGACACTGATAGAAGCGAGGACAGGCAGTGTGACGGTATGTGTTAACTCGGCACTTAGTATACGCCATTAAGACGGAGAGGGAGAGAGGAGCCAGGGAGAGGCTGCTGCACTTAGGGCACACCCCTCTGATGTCTTTTATACTGCAGACCGAGTTTTAAAGCAATCGGTAGCAAGTGACTTCTTCAGAGTAAAAACATGCAACCCCAACCCCAGAACAAACGCACTCACAGAGCAGACCTGGCCTCTGCAACTGGAGCATTACCGAGTACTGCCGCGCACGAGGCAAAGGCCTAAGGGTGACTTCTGACATTTGACCTGGTGTGTAAGTCAGCTTGCTGAAGTCCCTTTGAGTCCCAGAATCACAGGCCACTGTCCCCACAGAGGGCAGCGCTCCCAGGGACAGGACTCCTGGGACCCAGAGCTGGGGAAGGAATGACTCTCGGAGAAGGGTGTGCAAAAACAACTTATGCAGGCCAGAGAGAATGGGGAAGAACCACGAGGGGTTTATCAGTAAGGAACTGACGGCGAAAGACACACAGAGCTCTTTGCTGGTCCCCACGTCCTCATCCTCAGAATCCGTGAAATGGGCTTCCACATGCACAAAGGAGGTGGTGAGGGCAGCGTGGCCTGGGAAAGGGACGGAGTTCAAAGTTCAGTGGGGAGCGGGTCCTGCTGCTGGGTCTCCTGCCCTCAGAACTCAACTCCCGCTCGCCTCCAAGCTCCTGTAACGGGGCCTCATACTCACCTCCGTGGAGGAAAGGGTGTGGGGTCTCCAGGGCTATTTTTCAGCCCAGATCCCTTCACTGGACTGGAGAAGCCCTAATTCTTCCCATTGTTCTGAGAGAGCCCCAGGCTTCACGGCCCCTCTGTGGTACACTGAGCTCCTTCCACACGCCTCCTCCACGCTGCCTGTCCCTTCCTTTCTCCTTGTCAGCTCCCACCCTCATAGATTTCATGTGAAACACTGGTGGGAAGACCAAGGCCATGCTGCCCATCCCCCTGGGTCATGAGCTAACTCATAAACTGTCCACCCAAACCCAGGAGAACCTGTATGCTTAGGGTCGTGTTGTGCCCTGTGGGAGAGAATTTTCTGGGCCCGGGACCCCCTGGGGGTTGGGAAACACTGGGTCTTCTTAGCACTTGCCTAGCTGGCTAGAGATGATGGCACGTCAGCCGTGAAGCCATTTATACTTAGCTCCCAATTATGTGTGTAAAGCCTACCCGGGGTGGATTTATGGCCATGTAAAAATCATCAGGACCTATCAAGGTTTGCACCAAATGGGAAGGAAGGGACATGGCAGGACAGGGTGAGGGTTTGGGCCAGCGCAGGGTCTGGCTGGACCACTGTGACAAGAAGCCACAATCCATGTTTCCCAGAAGCTCCGCTGTGGAGTCGAGATGCCTACAGACATCGAGGGTGACTGTGTGACCTCTTCCCACATGCCCTTTAGGTCTGTGCCCTGCTGTGGATGGGCCTGAGGGGCAGCCGGACACAGGCTACACAAGGAGACGGGGCTTCCTCCTAGTTCCGTGATCTGAGGATTGGGTGAAAAGTGTGTGTGGGGTGTGTGGGTGGGGGTGCTTGTCACCTTTCATCTCTAGAAGGACCACGTGCAGGAAGACCTGCAGAGGAGCATCCTTCAGCTCGCCCATTCTGGCAGGGTCCTCAAGACCAGGAGTGGACAGTAAAGATAGAAGACAGAGTGACACTGTGAGGTCTGAAGAGGGTGGGTGGCCATGCTCTGTCACGGGCTCCTTCCGAGTGGGACAGTGCCCCAAACCCAAATCAGGTCCCTTGTGCATACCTCCCAACAGATTCCAACCTATCAGACATGATGCCCTGAGGCTGAGAAGCTTGTGTTTCAGTGGCAAGGGAAAGGCCGGCCAGCATCCACCACTGTGGGTATGCACTGAATGGGGAAGAGCTGGCCTTTCCTCTAGTCTGTGCTCCTGCTTCGGTCTTAGAGTAGCAGGCTTACCTGGCTCCCTCCTCCCCAGAAAACACTCCCACTGGATATGGTGCAGCCGATGACCCCGGGGTTTCCCCGCAATGGGAATCCCATTGCACATGATCCAGGCTTGAGATAGAAAACACCACAGAGAGTTATTTGCGAGTACTCCTCACCCATGGCTACACCAGTGCAGGTCAGGATGGGCGCTACTGTTTGGCTGTGCTTTGTACCCCCAGGGTCATGTGCTGGAGACCTGGTCCTTGTTGTGACAATATTGAAAGATGGTGAAATCTCCAAAGAGGAGGAGTTCCAGTAGACAGTGGGAAGGTCCTGGAGCACCCCCATAGGAAGGGAATAACAGCGTTTTCTCAGAACCTCGGTAGTTCTCAGATCTCTGGCTTCCATGCCCCACCATGACTTCGTCCTCTATCCAGGAGGACCTTTACCAAAGCCGATGCTAGTGCAGTGCCTGTATGTCCAGAACGGCGAGCTGAACGTGCCTTTGCTCGTGAAGTGCCAGCCTCAGATATTTTGCTCTAGCAACAGAAAACAGACTAAGACAGTGGGTCACACAGGATCACCATACTCCGGTCACACTCCGGCATCTGAGTTCTCAGTCCTCCCCCGGACTCTGTGGACTTCAGGCCTTCAACAGTCACTGAAAAAAACAATTGCAAGTCAAAGTGACGAGTTGAAGCAATTACCTTTCAACATTTCGCTTCACACTCACACTTCACACTCACACCAATCTGTGAGGTACACACTGTGGTATGTGAGTTCAGTCGGTTCTGAGTAGGCTTTGAACAGCTACCCCCAGAGCGTGCTGTGAGCATGGGACATTCTCTCTGTGTAGCTCAATGTGAGTTATTAACTGCTTGAAGGGTGGCTGGTATGGGCAGGTTCTAAGAGTTTTCCTTCTGTAAATACATTCAGCCCTGTCTGTTCAGTGGCTGCCACGCTGGATAGCAAAGGCCCAGAGAGCCAAAGGTGAGGAGACATGACCTCGCCCCTCGGTGCTGCCCTGCAGAGGAGTTCAGGCCAGATCCAATGGCTCCTTTGTGTGCACACGCTTGGGGTGTGCAGCAGGTCCCTGTAACACAGGAGGCAGGCCCTGCTGATGTGAACACTGTGAAGTCAACCCTCAGGCTAGAAATCTCTGCGGCGTAGCCACGACTGTGCATGTCTATCCACGTTTATGTCCAGCAGGGCTTCAGTAACCAAGTCTAGCCAGGCACACAGCAAGAGTA
This sequence comes from Peromyscus maniculatus bairdii, assembly GCF_049852395.1. Classification (NCBI taxonomy): domain Eukaryota; kingdom Metazoa; phylum Chordata; class Mammalia; order Rodentia; family Cricetidae; genus Peromyscus; species Peromyscus maniculatus. The sequence continues at coordinate 4,721,342 of NC_134863.1, read as the reverse complement.
GAAGAAGGGCCACTACGCTGTCTTCAGGAGCCCCCATTTATGTGCCCACCGTGGATCAGAGCCTGGGCAGCCTCCACCTGTCGTGTGTGTGGGGGGGACCAATGGCTGGAGAGGTTACTATGAAAACCTTTATGCATCTGAGCGAGATTCCAGACCAGGCCAAACTCTCGTCACCACTCACGAGCTGCTCGGTACTGAGTTCCACAGTGAGGAGACGCAAGGAGGACATGGCTCCGGCCGCGACAGTGACTTGCCAGGCCAGGGCTCTTCTGTCCTTGAGTGGGAAGACACAGACGGCATTTGGTACGGATGATCCTAAGGCCCGTCAGAGATGCTCCGCAGTGATATCTCTCCGGCCACGGGAAGGAGTAGCGAGGACGACTTGGGCAGAGGATCAGCAAGCCCCTCCCTCCCCACTGTGCTGAGCTTTCCCGGTCTGAACTTGGCACCGCCATTCACACACCTGCCCAGCACCGAGAATGTGCTGTGGGCCTCCCTCCAGCTTCCTCGTGACAAGCGCCTGTCAGCAATGTCCACACCAGTGGCAGCTGCCAGGCAACTTCTAGCAACCGGCTGTGAGTAGAGACTGATCCTGGTGCCAGCCCTGCTCAGGCCTGGGCAGCTGATATCCGTTTTCAGACCCATGCCCTGCCAGTCTGAGCTAAGGAAGAGAGCCGTCACCTCCTGATCTCCGCCGGTCTGCTACCAACTCCACCGTGCGTGGCTGCCACGCTGCTTCTGTCAAGCCCGATGGCCACAGCCTGCTCATTCTCACTCAGAAGGGGACCGGCGACATTTCTGCTGACTTCAGGTCTGCCCCCTCCCCTTGTAGGGTGCCCTTCCTGTGGTCCTTCCGCCACTGGAAATGCTGTTCCTGTTTGCCCTGTGCACATAATAAAAAAGAGTGAGGCAAACAGAATAAATGCTACAATTTACCTCTTAGCCAAAGCAGAGGCTTTCACGTGGGATGAAGGTTATAAACAACTGGTTTTGGGGATCACTTCATGCCATACAGTGTATGAATTAGTGACCCTAGTTTTGGCATCCTCAAATTATTGGGTTTATGAACAAAGAAAAAAGAGAGAAAGAAATACTGTCCCTCTGGAAGGCACGAAGCTTCTGCCCGTGGGTTGCCGACTCAGATGAAACAGGGTGTCTTCATGAGGGTTACTACTGCTGTCGAGAAGCGCCGTGACCACAGCGACTCGGAAAGGAAAAGTTTGTTTGTCTTACACTTAAACATCACAGTTCATCACTGAGGGAAGTCAGGGCAGGATCCTGGAGGCAGGAGCTGAAGCAGAGGCCACGGAGGGGTGTTTCTCACTGGTTTGCTCCCCATGGCTTGCTCAGCCTGTTTTCTTATAGAACCCAGGACCACCAGCCCAGGGGTGGTCCTGGCCCCTCCCCCATCAAGCACTAATTAAGAAATGCCCTACAGGCTTGCCTGCAGCCCAATCGTATGGAGGCATTTTCTCAACTGAGGCTCCCTCCTCTCAGATGACTTTAGCTTGTATCAAGTTGACATAAAACTAGCCAACACACAGGGTCTCCTCTAGAACCCCTGGAAAACTGTAACCTGGGGACTCAAGACTTCTAGGACATCTCAAGTGTAGTTTCTGGGGTGCATAGTGACAAGTTTAAACCTAGAACTCTTTTTCTTTTGTAGGAAAAATATACCAAAGCGTAATTAAACTTTACTAAAATACAGTGCATCCCCTAGAAAGCATGCTCCAAAAGAATACTTAAGGACTGAAGGGGTTTATCTCAATGGTGAGGGCTGGTCTAGGGTGCAAGAAACCCTGGGGGTGCAATTCAGTGTGAGGGTCTGACTACCATTCACAAAGCCCTGGGTTCCACACCTAACACCACACAAATGGCATGGTGGTACGTACCTATAATCCCAGAAATTGGGAGGTAGAGGCCTCCCAGGAGGACCACAAGTTCAAGGTCATCCTTAGCTACATAGTGGGTTCAAGACCAGCCCAGGCTACATGAGACTCTGCCTTAAAAACAGAGCAAACCAAGACTACTCAAAGCACAGTTTGGCTCAATTTATCCTCACTTAGACATAAGGGAACTATATTGACCTGTTTACTAGAAAAGGCTTGCAGCAGAAGCCGGCATCTGTTCCAACTGGCCAGTCAGATGGCAACATTGCAGTCCCCCATTTGGAGTCCCTGGCTTGCAGTCTACTGCTTACCCTTCATCTTCCTAGGAAGAAGCCACACACTAACCCTGGGGCCTCCCAAGGACAGGCTGGCCTCTCTGCTTCTTTTATGGCGTTCCCTGTAAACCTGGCTCAGGAGTGGGAGATGGGTTTCCACACCAGCACAGCGTTTCATACACCCAGGAATGCCATCTGAGGGCCAGGAGTGACCTCCTTGGAAAACGGTCTCTGAATCCTGCCAGAATTGGATGTGGCCTCACTGCGAGGGAAGGTCAGCCGCCCGGGCTGAAGATAGGGTCAGGGAGGTGAGTCCTGAGGGTTTTTGCATGAAAGGTGTGATGAGCAAAGTCTCAGAAGTATCGCTGGTGAAATGGGAAGAGCACCGTAGACTGCAGAGGTGAGGGGTGCTGTGTGGAGGGGGTGCCCCTGGTCTCTTAGTAGGAAACATGAAATGCAGCTTTGGCCTTTCAGAGCCCCAAGAACGTTGTCCTGGGTGTTGATGAGACACTTCATGTTGTTTGGAATTTGATTTTTATGCACATCTTTAGTCATTCTGCAGTGGTGACAGTACTGATTTCTTTCTTTAAGTATATTTTAAATTTTCTTTAAATTTACATTTATTTATTGTGTGTGTGTGTATCAGAATGCTTGTCGAGGTCAGAGGACAAAGAGTTGGTTCTCTCCTTCCGCCATGTGAGTGCCAGGATTTTGAACTCGGGTCACTGGGCTTGGCAGCAAGCCCCTTACCCAATGAGCCCTTCTGGACAGCCTGCAATTGCCTTACTTTGTTTTAAGAATGGGATACTAAGGGCTGAAGCGATACCTCAAAGGTTAAAAGCACTTGCTTGAAAGACCCCAGCATACTAGCTTAGCCTAACGCCATTTCGAGTAAGGCCTGAAAAGCACGGGGAAAGTTCAGTTAGAGGACATGGGCACAGGAACAAACGGGGTATCTACGGTCGGCCACCTGGTCCCAGAACAGGGTACTATAGGTCAGAAAAACAACTTGTAACCAAGTCAGCAGGCGTGTCGAGCTCGGGGAAAAACCACGAACTGTCCTGAGTTTGAACCTGGCCTCATTTGAATCGTCCAATCAGAACCCTGTAAACCATGCTCCTCGTGCTCCTGCTGCCCGACCCTATAAAAACCCTCCACTCCAGCCCGTCGGCGCGCCAGTCTCTTGAGCTTCTTGAGTGACTGTGTTGCCCCGGGTACCCGTGTTCCTGAATAAAGCCTCTTGCTGTTTGCATCTGACTTGTGGTCTCGGTGTGATCTCTGGGCGAGGGTCTCTCCAGAGGGAAGACTACCTTCGGGGGTCTTTCATTTGGGGGCTCGTCCGGGATCTGAGACCCCCCCCCCCCCCGCCTCGGGACCACCGACCCACTGTCAGGAGGTAAGCCGGCCGGCCTTGGTGTATGTCATCTCTGTCCTGTCTGAGTGTTGTCGGTTTGTCTGAATGTTGAATGTTGTCTGTTTGCACGCCTGAATCTGTCTGTGTCAGTGGGGCTGAAGGAGCTGACGAGCTCGGACTTCGCCACTGCGACCCTGGAAGACGTTCCACAGGTCTCTGAAGTCCCCTCTGGGGCACGGTCTGAAGTCCCCTCTGGGGCACGGTTTGAAGTCCCCTCTGGGGCACGGTTTTTCGGGGCCACCCCCGTATCAGAAGGATACGTGGTGCTGGCAGGGGACGGAGAATTCAAACACTCCATGTCCCCATCTGAGTTTTTGCTTTCGGTTTTACACCGGAGCCGCGCAGCGAAACTGTCTCTTGTTTGTGTTGTCGGTTTGTTTTGTGTTCTTTGTCTAATCCTTCTCCATCCAGGAATTAATATGGGACAGACTGTCGTTACCCCCTTGAGCCTAACTACTGACCATTGGTCGGACGTCAAAGGCCGGGGGAGCGATGAAGGTGTAGTCATCAAGAAAAATAAATGGATGACCCTCTGTGAGGCCGAATGGGTCATGATGAATGTAGGATGGCCACGGGAAGGGTCATTCAATCTCTCTCTCATTTCACAGGTTGAGAGGAAGGTGTTTGCCCCCAGCCCCCATGGGCATCCAGACCAGGTTCCCTACATCGCCATTTGGAGATCCCTGGTTGAAAACCCATTCCCCTGGGTCAAGCCCTTCCTCCCACAACCCCCTCTCACTCCCCAGCCTTCGGCACCTCCTAAACCCCTTTCTTCTCTCTACCCAGTCCTTCCCCACAGGGAGCCTTCCAAGCCCCCTGTCCTTCCCCCTGACCCTAACTCTCCTCTCGTAGACCTTCTGGTAAATGAACCGCCACCCTACCAGCCGACCCCCCCAGCGGCACCCCCTGCTGCGGTGCCGGCCGCGGCCCCGGCGGCTGTGCCCGCGGTGGCTCCAGTCGCGACGCCGGATGCAACCTCCCCGGCGGCCGCCCCCCCCCCCGTGATGACCCCGCTCGCTGGGGACTCGGAGGAAGAAAAAGAAACAGTCCAGTCCCCCATCGCGGGCCGCCTCAGGGGCCGCCGAGCCGGCCCCCCGACTGAGTCCAAAGCCTTCCCGCTTCGGGAAGGACCCAACCATCAGTTACAATATTGGCCCTTTTCTGCCTCAGACCTTTATAATTGGAAACAACATAATCCCCCTTTCTCCAGGGATCCTGTTGCCTTGACCGGCCTAATTGAGTCCATCCTAGTGACTCACAGGCCGACTTGGGACGACTGTCAGCAGCTCCTGCAGACCCTCTTAACAGTAGAGGAAAAGCAGAGAGTTTTCCTGGAGGCCCGGAAGCAGGTTCCGGGCAATGACGGGAGGCCAACCCAACTCCCAAATATCATCGATGCAGCTTTTCCCTTGACCCGCCCAGACTGGGACTTCAATACACCTGAAGGTAGGGAGCATCTACGTCTCTATCGCCAGTTGCTCTTAGCGGGTCTCCGAGCGGCCGCTAGAAGGCCTACCAATTTGGCTCAGGTAAGGAATGTGATACAGGGAAAGGAAGAATCACCCGCTGCATTTTTAGAGAGGCTGAAGGAGGCTTATAGGATGTACACTCCGTATGATCCAGAAGACCCAGGGCAAGCACCAGGTGTCATCCTGTCATTTATATACCAGTCTAGCTCAGATATCCGAACCAAATTGCAGCGGTTGGAAAGTTTGCAGGCACTAGGTTTGCCAGATTTATTGAAGGAAGCAGAGAAAGTGTTCAATAAGAGAGAAACTCCTGAGGAGCGTGAGGAAAGGAGATGGCAGAAACAAGAGGAAAGGGACAAGAAACAGCATAGGGAAATGAAAAAGGTTTTGGCCGCCGTTGTGTCTCAGGGACAGCGGAGAGAGGGAGATAGGTCGGGAGAGCGAAGGAGGCCACCCCTTGATAAAGATCAATGTGCTTACTGTAAGGAGAAGGGACACTGGGCCCGAGACTGCCCCAAGAAGCCACAAGGACCCTGCCGACCCAAGCCCAAAACCATGGACCTCCTTAGTCTAGAGGACTAGGGGAGTCGAGGCCAGGAGCCCCCCCCTGAGCCTAGGATAACCCTCAAGATCGGGGGGCAGCCCGTGACCTTCCTGGTAGATACTGGTGCCGAACATTCAGTCCTAACCCATGCCGGAGTGCCTCTTAGCCGACATTCTGCACTGGTGCAGGGGGCAACTGGAAACAAGAGGTATTACTGGACTGCCGAGAGAAAGGTCCAACTGGCATCAGGGCAAGTAACTCACTCCTTCCTGCATATACCTGAATGCCCCCATCCGCTGTTAGGACGGGACCTATTAACCAAATTGAAAGCACAAATCTACTTTGATGAGAAGGGGCCAAGAGTCACGGGTCCTAAAGGAGACCCCCTACAAATCCTTGCCCTCAGTTTAGAGGAAGAATACCGTTTGTTTGAGGCAGAACCCCCGGAGAAATCACCTGAGGAGCTACAGAACTGGCTGAGAGAGTTCCCTCAGGCCTGGGCAGAGACTGGGGGCTTGGGGCTGGCACGCGATCAGCCGCCGCTGATGATCTCACTAAAGGCCTCCGCGACTCCTGTTTCAATCAGACAATACCCAATGTCACGGGAAGCTCATGAGGGGATCAAGCCCCATATTCGGAGGCTCCTGGACCAAGGGGTGTTAAAGCCCTGCCAGTCACCTTGGAACACCCCTCTCTTGCCTGTTAAGAAACCGGGGACAGGAGACTACAGGCCGGTCCAGGACTTGAGAGAGGTCAATAAGCGGGTGGAGGACATACACCCCACGGTGCCTAACCCCTATAACCTTCTGAGCACCCTCCCACCGACCCACGTCTGGTACACTGTGCTAGACCTGAAGGATGCCTTCTTTTGTTTAAAACTGCACCCTCAAAGTCAACTGCTATTCGCTTTTGAATGGAGGGACCCAGAAAAAGGGCTCTCGGGACAATTAACTTGGATCTGGCTCCCTCAGGGCTTCAAAAACAGCCCAACCCTCTTTGATGAGGCCCTACATGCAGACCTGGCCGAATTCCGGGTCGAACACCCAACCCTGACTCTGCTCCAGTACGTGGATGATCTACTCCTGGCGGCCAGGAGTCGAACCGAGTGCATGGAGGGCACTCGAGCCTTACTGGCCAGACTTGGGCAGAAGGGCTATAGAGCCTCAGCCAAAAAGGCCCAAGTATTCCGAGACAAGGTCACCTACCTAGGCTACACCCTGAGCGGGGGGCAAAGATGGTTAACAGAAGAAAGGAAGGAGACGATAATCTCCATTCCCCCTCCTCGGAACCCCCGCCAAGTTCGAGAATTCCTGGGTACGGCTGGGTACTGCCGCCTTTGGTTTCCTGGCTTTGCCGAACTGGCAGCCCCATTATACCCCCTCACTAAACCAGGGACCATGTTCCAATGGGAAGAGAAACATCGGAAAGCGTTTCAACAGATCAAGAAGGCCTTACTCGAGGCCCCGGCTCTGGGTCTGCCAGATCTAACCAAGCCCTTTGAGCTCTTTGTGGATGAGAACTCAGGTGTTGCCAAGGGGGTACTGGTGCAAATACTGGGACCTTGGAGGAGACCTGTAGCGTACTTGTCCAAGAAATTGGACCCGGTGGCTACAGGGTGGCCTCCATGCCTCCGCATGGTGGCAGCCATTGCCGTATTACTCAAAGATGCCGGAAAACTGACTCTGGGACAGCCATTGACTGTGCTGGCCTCCCATGCAGTGGAGGCCTTGGTCCGACAACCACCGGACAGATGGCTTTCTAATGCCAGAATGACTTACTATCAGGCCTTACTACTGGACTCAGACCGGGTAAATTTCGGGCCGACAGTTTCCCTTAACCCAGCTACCTTGCTGCCACTGCCTAGCCCCTCCGAAGAGCATGACTGCCTCCAGATTCTAGCCGAAGCACATGGCACCCGCCCTGATCTGACAGATCAGCCGCTTAAGGATCCGGACGCTGTCTGGTACACAGATGGGAGCAGTTTCCTGGAGGAGGGGGAACGCAGAGCCGGGGCAGCTATAACCACTGAATCGGAAGTGGTATGGGCATCGTCGCTCCCGCCCGGGACATCGGCCCAGCGCGCAGAACTGATTGCGCTCACCCAAGCTCTCCGGATGGCAGAAGGTAAGAAGCTCACAGTTTATACTGACAGCAGATATGCCTTCGCCACTGCACATGTCCACGGGGAAATCTACAGACGAAGAGGCCTGCTGACGTCCGCGGGTAAGGAAATCAAAAACAAAAAAGAGATCCTAGACCTCCTAAAGGCCCTGTTCCTCCCGCTCCAACTCAGTATTGTCCACTGCCCGGGGCATCAAAAGGATGACTCTGCGGTAGCCAGAGGGAATCGGCTGGCAGATCTGACTGCCCGAACAGTGGCTTCCCAGCCAGCAGGAAACAGCCAGTTGATGGCCATACAAGAACCACAGCCTGAGAGAGACCCCGTGCCCTATAGCCCAGAAGACCATGAGCTAGCAAAGAAAATGGGGGCGGACTGGGAACAAAGAAGACAGGCATATATACTAGGGGACCGGATGGTCATGCCAACCTCCATACCCGATATATGCTGAGATTCCTCCATGCATTGACCCATTTGAGCAAAAACAAAATGAAGACCCTATTAGACAGAGAAAACACCTGGACAGTGCTGCTGAACCAGGATCAGGTACTCCAGCAGGTAACTTCTACCTGCCCAGCCTGTGCTCAAGTCAACGCAGGAAAGGTTCATCTAAACAAGGGGGCCGCCAAAGAGGCCATCGTCCTGGTGTTCATTGGGAAATAGACTTTACAGAAGTAAAACCCGGACTCTACGGGTACCAGTACCTCTTGGTCTTCGTGGACACCTTTTCTGGATGGATCGAGGCATTTCCAACCAAGAATGAGACGGCTAACGTGGTAACGAAGAAACTGTTGGAAGAAATCTTCCCCAGGTATGGGATGCCTCAAATATTGGGGTCGGATAACGGGCCTGCCTTCGTCTCTCAGGTAAGTCAGAAGGTGGCCAAACTATTGGGGGTTGATTGGAAACTCCATTGTGCATACCGCCCCCAGAGCTCAGGACAGGTAGAACGAGCTAATAGAACAATCAAGGAGACTTTAACCAAATTAACGCTTGCAACTGGCACTAGAGATTGGGTGCTCCTACTTCCCTTGGCTCTCTACCAAGCCCGAAATACTCCTGGCCCACACGGCCTAACCCCTTTTGAGATCATATATGGGGCCCCACCTCCTGTTGTAAACTTTCTCCATCCTGATATTTCATCTTTTGCCACTACCCCTACTTTAGAGGCACATCTTCAAGCCCTCCAACTGATGCAGAGGGAGATCTGGAAGCCCCTGGCCAAGGCTTATCGGGAGCAGCTAGACAAGCCGGTGGTGCCCCACCCCTTCCAGATCGGGGACTCCGTTTGGGTCCAACGACACCAGACCAAGAATCTGGAATCACGGTGGAAGGGGCCCTACACTGTCTTGCTGACCACCCCCACTGCACTCAAGGTCGACGGGATTGCTGCATGGATCCACGCCTCTCATGTGAAGGCTGCCAGGGAACCCGACCCAGCAGGATCCAGAAAGTCAACATGGACAGTGTGCCGCACACGAAACCCCCTAAAATTAAGGTTGGCCCGCGGCTCCTCTTCCTCCCCCTCCTCTTAATCTCTGCCTACCCCCAGGGGACTAGGGCGGCAGAGAGCCCGCACCTAGTTAAGAGGCTCACTTGGCAGGTCATCTCACAAACTGGGGAGACGGTCTGGCAAACGACCGCCCTCCACACCCCCTTTACATGGTGGCCAAACTTGCATCCAGATCTCTGCCAACTAGCAGCAGGGTCAGAGGACTGGGACATCCCCACCACTGACCCCATGAACCCCAGAGCACCAGATGTCTGTCAGGATGGTAAGGGAACTTGCAAATGTGATGACGGGAGATACGGATGTGGTCACCCCGAAGCCAGGGCAGCCCTGTCACAACTATCCTTCTACGTCTGCCCCCGGGATGGTAGGGACAGAAAGATGATTAGCCAATGTGGGGGTTATGAAAGTTACTTCTGTAAAGCATGGGGATGTGAAACAACTGATAATACCTATTGGAAGCCTTCATCCACTTGGGACCTCATTAGGGTAAAAAGGGCTACCCAAGGAGAAAGCCACTCATGGCGTCCCCTTACCCAAGGACGTTGTTGGGGAACTGTCACGTCAGGAAGAGATAACACTTACTGGAAGGGGGGGGCCTGTGTAAATTTCACCTGCAACCCCCTGAATATGTCTTTCACTCAGAAGGGAAGGGAGATCACACAAGACTGGATTAAAGGTAAAACATGGGGACTTAGACTTTACATGATAAGACGGGACCAGGGAGTCGTGTTTACGATTAAGCTTAAAATCACGGAGCCCTCCGCCTTTATAGGTCCCAACCAGGTTCTCTCTGACCAAAAGCGTCCCTCTTTACCCGCTCCGGCACCCCCGAGGGCTACCCCCCGACCCAATTCGGCCATTCGCCCAAGCACGGCTCCGAATGCCGCTGTAACCCCAGTCACCCTCCAGCCACCCAGGCCCGGTACGGGAGACTGGCTATTGAATCTTATAGAGGGCGCTTACTCAGCCCTCAATGTTACCAACCCAAATCGGACTCAGGAGTGCTGGTTATGCCTAGTTTCCACACCTCCCTATTATGAGGGGGTGGCCGTAGTCGGAAGCTTCACCAATTCTTCTTTACCCCCATCAGGATGTGCCTCAACACCTCAGCATAAGCTTACAATCTCCGAGGTGTCAGGACAAGGACTATGTCTGGGGACAGTACCCTACACCCACCAACACCTGTGTAATCGCACCCAGGCACTTGTTCCAGGACCCCATTATCTCGTGGCTCCCAACGGGACTTACTGGGCCTGTAGCACTGGACTTACACCATGCCTCTCCCCCTCAATACTAGCTAACACGGCCGATTATTGTGTGCTCATAGAACTGTACCCCAGGATAGTCTACCATACACCTGGAGATATCTATGCCCGATATGAAACAGGGGTCCCCCGTATAAAAAGAGAGCCAGTCTCGATAATCCTGGCCCTGATACTAGGTGGATTAACTATGGGAGGAGTCGCCGCCGGAATAGGCACAGGTACCACTGCCCTCATGGAAACCAACCAGTTCAGACAACTCCAGGTTGCCATGCACACCGATATCCAGGCACTGGAGGAATCCGTGAGTGCCTTGGAAAAGTCACTCACCTCCTTGTCTGAGGTAGTTCTGCAGAACCGGAGGGGATTAGACCTCCTCTTCCTGCAGGAGGGGGGGTTATGTGCCGCCCTTAAAGAAGAATGTTGCTTCTATGCGGATCATACTGGGGTGGTGAGAGATAGCATGGCTAAATTAAGAAAGAGATTAGAACAAAGACAAAAACTCTTTGAAGAACAGCAGGGATGGTTTGAAGGATGGTTCGGAAGGTCCCCCTGGCTCACCACCCTCATCTCCACCCTTATAGGGCCCCTTCTGATCTTATTGCTCCTTCTGACGCTCGGGCCCTGCATCCTAAACAGACTTGTCCAATTTATCAGGGAACGTGTTTCTACTGTTCAGACCTTGGTATTGACCCAACAATACCAACGACTCAACCAGGTGGAAATGGAGCCACATCCCTATTCTTCCCCATGAATGGAGGATTCCATTCCCTGAGATAAGAAAATGGGGGAATGAAAGACCCCAGCATAATAGCTTAGCCTAACGCCATTTCGAGTAAGGCCTGGAAAGCACGAGGAAAGTTCAGTTAGAGGACATGGGCACAGGAACAAACGGGGTATCTATGGTCGGCCACCTGGCCCCAGAACAGGGTACTAAAGGTCAGAAAAACAACTTGTAACCAAGTCAGCAGGCGTGTCGAGCTCGGGGAAAAACCACGAACTGTCCTGAGTTTGAACCTGGCCTCATTTGAATCGTCCAATCAGAACCCTGTAAACCATGCTCCTCGTGCTCCTGCTGCCAGACCCTATAAAAACCCTCCACCCCAGCCCGTCGGCGCGCCAGTCTCTTGAGCCTCTTGAGGGACTGTGTCGCCCCGGGTACCTGTGTTCCTGAATAAAGTCTCTTGCTGTTTGCATCTGACTTATGGTCTCGGTGTGATCTCTGGGCGAGGGTCTCTCCAGAGGGAAGACTACCTTCGGGGGTCTTTCAGTGACATTGTGGTATTTCTTGGCTCCTGACTGCCAGGGTACCTTTCCATCCGAGGGGCAATGCTTACGTTTGGTTCCATGACTCAGATAGGCTCACATGGTGTCCCTGCTTCCCCTCTTGGTCTGAATCGCACTGGGACTCTATCCCTCATCTCTGATCCACCCAAAACAGATTCACCCTCCATCTGGCTCAGCACTCCATGCACCAGTGGCAATTGGGTGAGCTTCCCCTTTGGTTGGTGTAAACATTTCCCTGAGTCCAAGGAAGGGACTGTTGAGTGTCTGGCACCTCTTTGGTACATCTGGCATCTGACCAGAAGGGCCCTAAACTTATTCACCTTTGCAATCAAATTTGGCCTCAATGCCCCTTAAATAATCAACCCAAATGGGCGCCTAATGGCATCCTAGATCCTAATACTATTTGAGACCTTTACAAATACTGTGAGTGACTGGGGAAATGGAAAGAGATTCCTCCGTTCCCTGTGTTCAGGCTTTCCCTTTCCTCCACTCCAACCCAGTTTGTTTTTTGCCTGGTATTCCACACACACACTGTGTAAATGTCCTGTCTTCTGAGTTACCATTGATGGATCTGTAAGCTTGTTGCAAAGTGGCATCTGGAAAGCCCGACCCAGTGGCAGAGAAAGCAAAGGAGTAGGCTAGCTGCAGCTCCCACATTCCTGGCACACACTCCTTCCTGCAGCATGCACATTCCTGGCACACACTCCTCCCCTGCAGCATGCACATTCCTGGCACACACTCCTCCCCACAGCATGCACATTCCTGGCACACACTCCTCCCCGCAGCATGCACATTCCTGGCCCACACTCCTCCCTGGAGCATGCACATTCCTGGCACACACTCCTCCCCGCAGCATGCACATTCCTGGCCCACACTCCTCCCCGGAGCATGCACATTCCTGGCCCACACTCCTCCCTGGCTGGTGCGTCTCTCAGCTCCTTCCTGCAGCATTCTCTGTCTATGGGCAGAGCTATAAAGTTTCCTAGCTGTAAGCCTTCTTTGTTCCCGGCTTACCGGATTAACTTTTTACAGGAATTGAGGTGCCGTTTAGGTCTGAGTGGCATTAGACCATTGATTTATGCTGTCCCATTTCAATTGAAAGCTGACTCTGGAGTTGGGGTATAGGTCCCCTCCTCTAGACCCAAGCATGCATGTTTAAAAGGTTTCCTCCAAAATCTCGACCTCCTATCGGCAATCTACCTGCTATGTGACAGAGAAAGAGCAAAACAAAATAAAGGGACAGACTGTTTCCAACGGGACGACTGCTACTCTACTCATCCCATGCTCTTGGCTCAGTGCCCACTCTCCAAAGCCTCAGGGGACTTGAGCCTCTCATCTCTGACCTTTAAGAGAGAATCTTCTCCCTAAAGAGTTAAACATAAGAAAGAGGAACGAGTACCAGCCTCAGGCCCCCAAACCAGGTCCCCAAACCGTTAGCCTCAGCAGAAATATTCTTGTCATATTTCTTGTGGCATCAGCAGAATAACCTTGTGACATTGTCTGGGTCTAGCAGAACATCCTGTGGCTATTCTAGGAAGAAAAGCAGCCCCCATGGAGAGTTCCCATAGCTGTATTCCCCCCCTCCCCGGTGCTGATCTTTAAACCAGCCAATTATGTATTGCCCCGAATGCTATGTTAATTTTGTGGTTTTGCCTTTAAAAGATGCCTGCAATTATTGTTCAGGGCTCCTCTCACTGAATAGTAGAGGGGCCAGTTTGCGCAAATGATTATATAAAGCCTCTTGGGATTGCATCAACTGGTCTGGAGTCCAGGTTTCTGGGGCGCCCACCTAAGAGGATAGTGCCCTGAGTCTGGGGTCTATCACACCCCGCTTCTACCTTTAATACCCCTATACTCACAGTTAACACACACACACACACACACACACACACACACACACACACACACACGGTGGTATTCTATTTGTACTGAAATGTGATTTTAATTGTATGTTAATAAAGTTGCCCGGGGGTCAGAGCTATTAGAGCCATAGAAAGAGCGTGGCGGTGGTGGCACATGCCTTTAATCCCATAGATCTCTGTGTGTTCAGGGATACAGCCAGTATTGGAGACATACGCCTTTAAGACCTGGGGGGCGGTACTTACAGGCAGTGACGAGACAGTCACGTGTTTGGGTTTACAACCAATGAGAAGGCAGAACAGAAAGACTATTTAAAGACAGACACACAGGAAGTAGCTCTCTTTCGGAGAACTAGGAGCACCGCAGGAGGAAGGGTAAGATTTTAGCTCTGAGCTCTGACCTCTTGGCTTTCTCTTTTACATTGGTTCTGTGTTTCTTATTTAATAAGACGGTTGGTTACATCTACACACACACACACACACACACACACACTCACACACACACACACACACACACACACACACACACACACACAGTGGAACCTATCACTTGGCTCAGGACCTCCGACTTCTCAACCCAGCAGTTGTTTCCTTTTAGCCCGTAGTGCCCATGTCTTAACATTCCAAAATGACTCAAGTTGCCGATTTGATTCTTAAGATGTGTGCAGACCGTTTGTTTCTGCTGGCTTTTGCTGCCCATCACATTTGGTTCCAAATTCTTCAGCTGCTTCTTCCTCCACCTGCTCTAACCATCCATCTCTCCTTGCCTACTTGGTAAATGTCCTCTCACTGGCTCCTGGAGCCTGCTACACCCCCAGGGCCATACTATGTGGGCAACTGTTGGACCCTCCCTGTTTCCTGGCCTCCTCCCCCTGGCCCGCTAAGCGCCCACAGCTTCCCGAAGCCCACCTGGACCTCTGCGACCTTGTCCTTCCTGTCGGCTCCCACTTGGAGCTTACAGAAACTCCCTGCAGCGGAGTTCACTTTGCGACCCTTCCCCTCTTCCTCCACGGACTCCAATTTTATTAAAGACTCTGACCTTAGTACAGTTCAAACGGCCAAAATTGGCATGCTTGATTTTCAATGATAACAACGTCTGCCGCTGCATGAAAAACGATCCAAAAGCATTTTTATATCTAAACTTGCTTTCTTCTCTGTTTCCTTTTATCTACACCTGTCTGGGGTAGCTCTTACATATGGATGTTTATTCTCCAAGTGGACAACCCCCCCACCTCTAACCAACAGCCCATCCTAATAGGGTCAGGAAATTGCTCTGTGTCAAGCTGTCAACAGCTGATTCAGTTCCCTGTAACTCCCTCTTCCATCTCCCCTTGACTAGGGCTTACCACCTCAGCCTATTTTCTCTATTTTGTGTGATAATTCCTGTTTTGAAAACAAAAATCATAAAAACAGGGCTTATTGTAGAATTTTTTAAAAAATGCTTGTTTAATAAGGTATTAAAGCTGCACCTCCATGTACTTGAAAGGACCAAGCAGACCCTATAACAGGCTGCCCAGTCTTCTCTCAGAGATCAGGCCTCAATTTCAGTTTTCTGAGACTTAAGCAAGCCATTTCTGGGAGGGCCATGACATAGTCCTTGCAGTAGCTCCCTTTCTGCACGTACTCTGACCACTCAAGGTTCAGCCAGTTGTTTACTGTCTGGGACCCCTTGCCAACTTAGAGCTACATGCATGGGTCAATGTGAACGTGCAAGGCCAGCCAGGCCCCCATGGCAGCTCAAGGACAGAGCCTGGGACTTGTCCAGGCCTGCCCCAAAATGGTAACTATAACCCCCAACCAGTAAATTCAAAGGTTACATATCCTCACCCAATCATATGATGCCAAGGCTTGTACCACCCTACTTTTGGTTTTTCTTTTAAAAACCCCTCACCCTGAGAGCTCAGGGCCATCCTCCTCCACCCGCTGTGTCAGATGTTGGACACGGACCAAGCCTGGGTTTGCTTGTCATCAATAACCCCCTGTGTGTTCTGCATCAGATATCGGCTCTGTAGTGGTCTTGCTTGGGGGTCTCGCGATGTGGCCACAACATAAGCACAGGAATGTACCCCGTGCTGGTGGTTGAACTTTGTAATACTTCAACCAGGCCACTCTCGTGGTGGGACGGCTCACCAGCAGGTTGTCAAAAGGAGATACTTGTCTCTGTAACACCTAAATCGACCTCTAAAACACCTGCTTCCCATTCTTGCTTGCTCTATGATCAAACGAGAGATTGCTGTTGATGTTGGCCAGAGGCAACCTGCCCTTAGTGGTCCTGTAGGAGACATGATACATATTCAAGAAGGCATTCTGCTTTTTATGTAGAATGGGCAATCTTTTTTTTTTTTTTTTTTCCAGACAGGGTTTCTCTGTGTAGCTTTGTGCCTTTCCTGGAACTCACTTTGGAGACCAGGCTGGCCTTGAACTCACAGAGATCTGCCTGCCTCTGCCTCCTGAGTGCTGAGATTAAAGGCGTGTGCCACCACCACCCGGCTAGAATGGGCAATCTTTTATCCTAATTAAGGACCCATGGAATCCCAGATGGGAGACAAGGTCATTGGTAAACTTTACTATAGCGTTTATCACAGCCGCCCATCAGGCACACTCAGAACACAGAGGGTACACATCCCACTCTCTCAAGCCCTAGGTATAGACACAGTAGAAGAAGTGGTTCAGAGCTCCTCAAAGGTCCTTACATCCCTAATATCACCCCTTTTTGAGGATATTGATCCCATCTCCCTGTCATACCATCTCTTATTTCAGACCTTGACCTCTGCATATGAGCTGTCGAATAACGCTTTGCCTGACTACTTCTAAGAGTGATGGTCGTGTGTCCCTCTGGGGTCAAACTCACAACCACCACTTGTAGCCTCACGCGTTGTCTCTTCAGATTCTCTCACTTCACTGTTTGTTAACTGCTCTGAGCCAGATATCACTACCACACCTTATCTCCCCCACATCCCGCTCTTCGGTATCACAGACTGTTTTAACTCTTCAGGAACACACTTTGTGGACACCCTGGATTCCACAGACTGTAATAATACCTAACCCTTAGCATTGCCACCCAGCTCCAAACGTTCACAGTGCCCTGATGCTCTGTGGCACATAAGTATACCATTGCCTGCCCACTAGGTGGTCGGGGACTTGTGCCCTAGTGTTTCCTTCTCCAAAGCTAGGGGTGGTACCTGGTGAAGAACCCTTGCCAGTTCCCATCACTGGGTTTATAGTGGCATGCCATGAGAAATGAGCAATTCAGGTCATATTCTTTCTTCCAGGTCATATTCTTTCTAGCAACCCTGGTCATAACCACAGTGTCCCCACTGGAGTGATGGGACTGATTACCTCCCTAGCTATTTACCATTCTCACAGTTCATCCAGGATCTCCAACAGGTGGCTCAGACCATCCTAACCCTTCAGGGCCAAATAGACTCACTGGTCATTGTAGTACTACAAAACTGGAGAAGAAAGCTTTATTAGATTTACTAACAGCAGAGAGAGGTGGTCTTTGTCTCTTCCTTGGGGAGGAATGTTGCTTCTATGTTAACAAATGAGCTATAGTAAAAGATAAGATCCAACAACTCCAGATGGATCTTCAAAAATGAAAGAAACAGCTTGATGCCTCTGGTCAGTGGATCATTGACAGTCCAATATGGAACTGGATGCTGCCCTTCTTAATCCCTATTCTTCTCTTTTCTTAATCCTACTAGTTGTACCTGTCTTATAAATTTCTTATCTAAATTTTTTCAACAGATCCAAAAAATATCTAACCAGATTTTTAAGCAGTTACTATTACAGGACTACTGGCCCCTAGCTACAGGGCAGCACCCGGTGACATCCTAATGCTGAAGAACAGGATTGCCCCAAGGACCTCAATGGCCCCAATGAACAGAAAGTAGTCTAATGATAACATTGTCCCCTTCCCAAACCCTCATTGTTTATTAATAAACAAAAAGGAGAGAATGTAGGGGTGAAAAGGACCAAGCGAAAGCACCCTGAACTTGACTTGATCCACCAGTCCCGGAACTTTGCTCCAGAGTCGGGGCTGCAGAATCCCACCAATCCCTGAGGTCCCCAAGCATGAAATTCCACCAGTCTCTGAGCTTGCCCCAGAATCAGACCACAAAAATCTGCCAATTGTTATGGAATGTTATTTTAAGGTGTGTTATATTTGTTTATGCTGTCAAACATTTATTTTAATGATACAAAGATGTGTTGCATTCTTTTATATTGCATTTGTTTAACTCTGTGAAGCTGTGTTACTTTGCCTGTCTAAAACACCTGATTGGTCTAATAAAGATCTGAATGGCCAATCACAAGGCAGGAGAAAGGTGTTGCTGGCAGGCAGAGAGAATAAACATGCTATGTTAGGCATGTTTTCAAGATCTTTCAGAGTTATATTTTCAATAGATAAATGGTCTTCACACACTTCAAAGACCTATAGAATCTGGCATTTAAAATGTTTCATTAACTTGGGGCTTTTCATGACAATGAGATACATCTGCTCGCGCAGTACCAATTTACTTCAGAGAAGATGATGGGCAATTGAAGAAATTCCTTATGGAGTGTGCCTTCATTGTGGCAAGGTTAGCCATTTGGGAAAGAAACTGCTTTTGCCTTGACTGCTTGACAATATGTTGTATAAACTAGACATGGAGGACTCACAGGAAAGTGACTGCTGAACTTTGCCAAAACAAAGTAGGATGGTCCTTCAGGGTTTCTGTTTCACAGAATAGTCTGCCAGATAGTCTGCAGGACACAGAGCAAAGTGACTGATGAACATTGCCAATACCAGATGGGACAGTCCTTCAAATTTCCTGCTTCACTGGAAAGTCTGCCAAATACCCTAAGCCTATAGGCTGAAGATTAGTGCCCCAACATTGCAGAGGAACTTTAGGTGACTGTCCAAACATCCAGATGTCTCTGTTGTTAGATGATATTATATTCTTCTGGGTCTTTGATCAAAAAGGCTAGATAATCATAGTTGCAGTTTTCCTTAGTTATGATAGAAAGTAAATTAGGTATAAAACTCTGGACTCAACTAAGATCAGATAGATAATGGAGTATTTTCTCTGAATTTGCTAAATACAAATGGACTGAATATTGTAAATGTAATTCTTACTTGATAACTGTTTTTGTTGTGTGTAGTTTTACTATGTTAAAGTTAAACCTTTCATTTTTATTTAGACAAAAGAGAGAAATGTTGTAGAATAATAATTTAAGATGTGTTACATTTGTTTATGCTGTAGAACATTTGTTTAATGATGCAAAAATGTGTTGCATTCTTTTATGTTGCATTTGTTTAAGTCTGTGAAGCTGTGCTACTGTGCCTGTCTAAAACACCTGATTGGTCCAATAAAGAGCTGAACAGCCAATCACAAGGCAGAAGAAAGGATAGGTGGGGCTGGCAGTCAGAGAGAATAAATAGAAGGAGAAATCTGGGGAGAGAGAGATCAAGGAGCAAGAGAAGGAGGAGGACTTCAGGGGCCAGCTACCCAGCCACCCAGCCACACAGCCAGACACCGAGTAAGAAGGAAAGGAAAGAGATACAGAAACAGAGAAAGGTAAAATCCCAGAGGCAAAAGGTAGATGGAATAATCTAAGTTACAAAAAGTTGGCTAGAAATAAGCCAAGCTAAGGCTGGGCCTTCATAAGAAAGAATACATCTCCATGTGGTTTTATTTGGGAGCTGGTGGTGGACCCCTAAGAGCCAAAGAACCAAAAGAGAGTAAAAACCAACCAACTACAACCAATCCCAAGCCACCCTGGAAATCTCTGCCCCTCCCTGCCAAGAAACTGTGTGTAAGCTTTGTACCCTGTTCAGTTTGCTGCTGCTTCTCACCCTAGAGGCAGCCACCCTCCTGGATTTTCCCCCAATAAATCTCCTGAGTGAAGTTTGTTGTGTGGTGTGACACTTTGCATCAGAGTGAGCCCAGTTGTGACTGCATTTGCTGGAGCCAGAACAGCTCAACACTTTCACTGGGGAAGCCTCCCCGAGAGGAGCAGAGCTGGGCAGAGCTGAGCAGAGCTGGGCAGAGCTGGGCA
This sequence comes from Peromyscus maniculatus bairdii, assembly GCF_049852395.1. Lineage (NCBI taxonomy): Eukaryota > Metazoa > Chordata > Mammalia > Rodentia > Cricetidae > Peromyscus > Peromyscus maniculatus. Next base: position 4,701,672 of record NC_134863.1, on the reverse strand, counting down.
GAGCTGGGCAAAGCTGGGCAGAGCTGGGCAGAGCTGAGCAGAGCTGGGCAGAGCTGGGCAGAGCTGGGCAGAGCTGAGCAGAGCTGAGCAGAGCTGAGCAGAGCTGGGCAGAGATGGGCAGAGATGGGCAGAGCTGCGACAACTTTGCTGGGTAAACTGTTGGTAGCTTTGGTGTGCAGATCCACCACCACCCAGCATAACACTTTTTGTTGTTGTTCTTGTTTTGAGACAGGGTTTCTCTGTGTAGTTTTGGTGCCTGTCCTGGAACTCACTCTGTAGCCCATGCTGGCCTCAAACTCAGAGAGATCCACCTGTCTCTGCCTCCTGAGTGTTGGGATTAAAGGCGTGCGCCGCCACCACCGCCCTGCATACTATTTTCAATATGACTGTTTTCTGTAATTGTGTATCATTTTGCAATTAAAGGCAGATTGGGGTAATTTAAGAGAATCATGAGGCAGTTTGGGCTCCTGATCTGCACCAATGCCTGCTCAGCCTTAGTTGTGGCATTGGCAGCTCACCAGAGGAAGGACCGTGGGCAGAGGGACGAAGATGCAGGTTGCTTGAGTGTCCCTCACGGACGGGTGAATCCCTGCTACACAGCATCACCCCACCCCAGCACTGGGACTCTACCTGTGTCTGGAGGATGTGGCTCTTCTCTTCCGTGACCCATTGTTCCCCATGTGAGCTGCTAGTGAGTTAGACGACATCCTCGGTGACTCCCATGATGGGCCGACCCCGTGCCTGGTAGAACCGGAGTTTTGACAAAACATGTGCAGATACTCCTCTGCTTGTGGAGTGGCTGCATCTGATAAGCTTGCTGTACGTGGGAAGTGTAAATAGAAAATGGCTTCCATCCGCCTGCCCCACTGGCAGCACCACACATGGCAGGACTGGCATGTCTCCCTCATGGTTGCAGAATTAGCTGGGAGCTACCCTTCTCAATTCAGCATCATGAGAGGTTCAAGCCACACCATGGTAGCTCTGGAAACATCAAAACTTAAAATTCAAAGTTTCTGTTGCTGGCTCTGCAGTCGGGGTCCCACTGTCTCTGATCCCGGGGGTCAGGGGGTGAGCAGACAGAACCAACGGCACAGGCTCTGGGAGGTTGTAAGCAATCTCGTTTATTAAACAAAGTATTAATAAATAAACTGAGGTATTTATGTGTATACTTTTTGGTGGGCTCTGCTCCAGCTGCCGTGATGTTTCCTGGTTGGCTCTGGGTCATATGTCAGCAGTGGTCATCTTGGGGGTCCGGTTTCAGGGTCCCCTGGGTCAGGATACTACTGTGCTTGTCAGAGCTCTTTGTTTGCTTAAGGCATGGCCCAGAGCTTTCAGCCTTACCTGCCTCAAGTTTCCACAATGTGTGTGGCTCTCCACCATCATAATGTAAACAAACAAACAAAAGCGGTAGCCCTGTCTAGCCAGTGTGGGTATGCTGAGGTGGGGACGGAGACCTGAGGACTTCCAGTCACATCCCAACATATATATATTCTGGCACACACACATACATGGATGTGTACTTACGCATGCATGTGTGTATGTGTGAATGTGTCTCCTGCAGGTCTTTGACTAGCGGGTGTAGGCATCAGAAGGCCTGGGTTTAGGACAAGCCCATGTGAGTTACTGGAACTTTCCCTAGTGTTAGCGATGGTGTTGTCATGTTCTGAAATCTAACAACTACAATAGACGCTTCTGGCGCTACCCTATGCTTCTTCTGGCACCTGTGTGTGAAGTCTCCTAAGGCAGGGACGTGCTTATCTGTATATAATCATATTTGTGAAAAATATGATACAAGGCGACTTTTGATTAAGGCAATTAGAGATATTTGTTTTCATATTTCTAGATGCCCATGCTCTGCTGTTCCCTGTCCTCAGGGACTCTGACACTCAGGGCACTTCTATTCCCCTTCAGAAAATTCCTTAGGGAAAATTCATTCTTACCTAAAAGAATTCTGCCCTGGGAACATGTTCGTTCTCAACATGCTGCCTGGATCTGCTCCGGGCGGGGTGGGAGTGGGGTGGCCAGCAGAGGACGCCAAACTTCTCAGTCTCGCCAGAGCCAGCGAGTGTCCTAGGCTGTGGGCGCTGGCTCGGCAGCCTTTCCCACTTTATTTTTTCATGGATTCTGCGTGGCTTTGTCCTTACTAATGTGTAATCAATGCAGGGGTCTTTCATTCAATTATATCTCTTAAAATCATGAAACATACCCACTTTTACTTTTCTCCTGAGTCTGTTGCTAAGGAGAGGAAAATACCCAGGCATTTCCTTATCATTGTCAGGTCCAAAAGAAACTCAGAGGCTGAGTGAGCCCGGAGGCCGGCATGCACTGGGGTGTGCTAACAAGCACCACAGAGCCAGCTGCCCTAAGCAGGTGGCTCCTCTCAGCTCTCACCCCACCCGGTACCCCAAACGTCTCCCGCTGGTGGGCTTCCCTCCCGAGCTTCTCAGTCCCTTGTAGCCAGTTATCTCTGCCACGCTGTCTCTCCTGTCTTCCTCTCCTGCCCTCACTCTTGGGCTCCTTTGCTCTCTCTCTCTCTCTCTCTCTCTCTCTCTCTCTCTCTCTCTCTCTCTCTCTCTCTCTCTCTCTCTCTCCCCTCCCCATCCCCCACCACGACCCAGTACGCTGGCCATTCTCAGTCTACCACCTTCCCCTCTGCTCTGGACCGTTCCAGACGCCTCTGCCCGTACTCCCTCAGATCTCTAATAAAAACCTTCCCTTCAGGCAGACTGTGGACAACCATGTCTTCAGTTCATGTACTCACTGCTCTTTATAATGGTTGATGCGCGAGCAGGAGGATGCAATGCTCAGCCTGCCTCGACTATTCAAATGGTCCCTCAAAGTGGCTAAGGAGAGTTTGTCGTACAGGTTTGGGTGTTTTCTTTGAAACGGGGTCTCACACTAGGTAGCTCAGGTTGGCCTTGGATTCCCGCCTTGTTCTCCAGGGGGCCGGGGTGCAGCAGTGCACCGCCATGCTCTCAGTTTGGAGGAAGTTCTTTTTTCTGTTTTTTTTTCTTCGTGTTTTTATGATGCACATGTATTATGTGTGTGCACCTATGTGTGTACTCACAAGCCCCTTTGCGTGTGTGAGTGTGGGTGTGCACATGCCGCTGCATGCACGTGAAGGTCAGAGGTCAACCTCAGGTGTTGGTTCTTCATCTCTTTCTTGCTAGCTGCTTTAGACGCCAGGCTGGCTGGCCTGAGAACGTCTAAGGGTTGTCCTGTCTGGACCTCCCAGCTCCCGTAGGAGCCCTGGGATCACAGGTGTGAGCTGCTGTGCCCGGCTTTTACCTGTGTTGCGGGGGCCAAACTCAGGTCCCACGCTTGTATAAAAACTGCTGCAGCCAGTGGGCTGTCTTCCTGGCCCTGGAAGGTTCTCTGTAGCGGTTTTTAATTAACCCGTGAAAGAAGAACGGTAAAATGAACAAGCGGGTTGGACAGTGAGTGTCTGTCACAAAGACGCATCTTAGAATGGAAGGGCCTGTGTCCTGGTGTCCCGTGTGCTGATTCCACACTCTTCCTCCCCACAGGCCCCTCTCCTAGCTCACTTACCGACCCAGACACCACGGCTGCACTGCCCTTCTGGACCCTTTTAATCCTAAGTGCCACCCTGTAAGACCCCCAGGGGCTCCTCAGATCCCTTCCCCCAGGGTCTCATGTTTGAGTCACTGGTAACATGTCCGCTCATTTGGTTCTGTTTCCTGTTGAATTTGGAAGGTGTGTGCATAGCTCACATTTTAGAACCCACAGCCTGGTTCCACACGCCTGTCAGGAGTCCTCTTGATCCTGAAGCAGAGATCCTGAAGTCTCTGCAGTACTGGGTGGTGTGTCCTGACACTCTGGGAACCCCGGGAGCCCCGCCCTCCCCACCCGCTCTCTGGCTCGGGCTCAGAAGGTTCCCTGCGTTCCTTCTGCACATTCGCCTCCCTCAAGCTTTCCTTTTCCAGGCCCCTCTTGGTTACAGCATTCGGTCACTTGTTTCATTTGTCGGATATCAGAGGATGGTAATGTGACAGACGGAAACAACAACAGAGAGACAAATGTACAGACAGTGAGAGAGTGAATGTAAATCTGGGCTGCTTCTCCCCAGTCTCAGGGAATCACAGTGACCCCAGCCACTGTGGGGTCCCAGTGAGATCCTAATGAGAGTAGCCAAGAATTCCCTCGCTCGTACATTCATCACTCATTCCCGCCTGTCTTACCACCTAGAGTGTTTATCACACACAGAGACTCCAGCCAGCTGGGAATTTGCAGTCTAGGGTAAGAGTCTTGCTAAATAAAGCCAGAGCTGTGAGGCAGGTGCTAACTGTAACTAGGAAAACGGGCTGTCTGCCCACTGGAGGGAGGAAACAACTGCAGAGCGGCCAGGAAACGGTTGCCTAAGGAGGGGGGAGGTGAGATTGCCGGGGAGCCTTGCATCCGTGCAGAGGGTGGACACAGTCCAGCGACAGGAAACCCTCCCAGTGTGAACAGCTTGAGCGGAGGTTTGGAGGCGACCAAGCGCACCAGGCATCTGATCAGCGGCAGTTAGCTGAACAGGGCAGAAATGGACCGCGCAGCTGGAAGGGACAGGACTTTCAGCACAGGCTCTGACCAGCCTCCGAAGGCTGGATGATGAGGAACCTGAATTCTGTCCCTCCAATCTGTGGTCTTCTCATACACCATATGCAGTTGCTGGGGGTCTGAGCTGAGATAAACCACAACTGTAAAATACATACCGGATTTCAAAGATGGAGTACCAAAGAAAAAACAATGCTCATACGTGCCTGTGATATTGGCTGCTCATTAAAATGATTATATTTGGGACATGTTGTGTTAAATAAAGTATATCTTAGAAATCATTTTTCCTGTTTCTTCTTACTTTTTTATTGTTGTTTTAAAACTACTTTCAAAGATGGGAAGTCTCACTTTGTCCCAGGCTAAAAACCCCTGGACTGAAGCGATCTTCTGCCTCAAGCTACCAAGTAGCGGGGACTACAGACCATGCCAACGCACATGGTCACTGTATTTGAATGTAGCCACCAGAAGCTGGGGACTTCGGCTATGGCTTGCCTGGTGCCTTAGAATATAGGAAGCAGTCAGCAGGTGAAGGGAAGTGAGTCTGGACAAACGGACGGTTAGGACAGAGGACGAGGCAAGGCTACGGAGGGGTAGGAAGCCCAGGGGAGGCTGGGAGAGAAACAACTCAGATCAAAGGTAGATAATTACCGGACATGAAGGAAGGACAGGCCACACCCATGACAGGCAAAGCTAGTTACGCAGTTCACGTAAATTCGTCAGTGTTAGGCCGTCAAGAGGGTTCAGCTCAGCAGGTGAAGGTGCTTGCTGCCAACCAAGTCTTAGGCCCTGGGTTTGATCCCTAGGCACACATGATGGGAAAAGAAATGACTCCCTCAAGCTGTCCTCTGACCTCACACACAAACATGATTAAGTAATAATAAATTAAAATGTTTCCCTTTCCATATAAAGGAAGCATTGGGCTTCAGGCCAGACACAGGTAGGTCTTTGCTGTGGCAAGCCAGCTCTAAGGTCTCATCTTCCTTGGAGCTGGTGGGATAGGAGGAACCAGAGGGTGGAAGAGGCCAAGCCTCTCCTGCTGCCTGGATTCCTTGTTACAGCCAGAACCTCAGATGGTGAAAAACAAGAGCGGAAGACCACTAACTGTCCTTGAAAACCGTGCTCCCAGAATCCTTTCCACAGGGCGAAGGCCACATGCAAAGAACTTGTGTGATCTGAGGGCATGGAAGCCAGAGGGTGCCAGAGCATGGCATAAGCCGAGGCCATTGTTTCACAGATCGAGAGAGTCATGGGCCTCAGGAGGCACTTCTCAGGAGGGGACCCTTGGGATCATATAGCAGTGGTAAACAGGTGTTCTCAACCATGTCTGAAGCCACAAAGGACACCATTTGCCAGCACCTCCCTGAGGCAAAGCATGTCCATACGGTACAGACACCTCACATACAGACTCTCACTCTTAGGGCACATTCTAGACTGCCTCCCTGAAGTTCCAGGCACCACACTGTGGCCAGGACTCTTCCAGCCCTCTGCAGCCAGCAAGGCTAGTGTGGCTTCAGTGGACCATGCACCTCATATTTCAAGGTCTCTCCACAGGCCATGATTCAGAACCCAAAAGCTGAGGAGGCCCCAATGACACCCCAAGCAGGGATTGCTGAAACCCCGGCAGGAGCTGGTGAGGACCACATCCTGCCCTGCCCAGCCTGTTCCTCTCAGTTAGCTTTGCCGGCAGCCGCACTGGTCATTCACCCATTGCTGAGGCTGCTGCTTTGCTCCAAAGATAGAGCTGGGTATTTCAGCAGTCAGTATGGTCCACAACTCAAGGCTGATAACAATCCGGCCTTTGAGAAAATGCTGGCTGGCCTATCACTCCCCTGCACAGAAGGTAGCTGTAGCTCACCCCGGGGACCTTTACTGATATCTGGATCCACCCGGGGTTGTCATCACTCACAGTGGGGTCATGTGCTGTGTACTGCATCTGGTAGCAGAGGCCAGAGAAGTTGCTCAGCACCTACAACACAAGGCAGCTCCGTGACAAGGCAGCCCCATCCCAACATCACTAGTACCAAGGAGGGGAACCTGCTCTAAGCCTGGCACTTGACATCCGCTCTCCCCCGAAGTAGAGGGCCAGTGATGGTGTTTCCTAAACTTTACTCTGTGACTGTGAGGGTGACAATAGAAGACGCTGTCCCTGGCAAGGAGGTCCCCCTCCAAGATGTTTCTGTCATCCACTTGACCTGTGATCATAATGATTATGCCGTTCATGGTGCCTGGCCAATCTGAGAGTGACTAGTCAGGTTCTGGGGACTAGCCAGTTATTACACTGGTTCTGAAATCACAAACCAGCCAAGCCAAACTCAGAAAAAGAGCTTTAATTCTATAATCCAGCCTCCAGTGGGGCTCACAGCAACATTGCAAGACATGGAAAAGCTGAATGGCTCCATCTTGGCTCTGTGAAACCCCAATGCTCTACCCCTCCTTCCTATACCAGCCTCACTGAGCAAAGCAAAGGGCACCTCCAGAGCCTGGGATTCTAAATCTGTAAACTACTTTTCTCCTCCTCTCTCCCTCTCCATCCAGTTCTCCTTTTCCTGGCTCCGGAGCCCCATGGCACAATAATACATAGCCTCGTCCTCAGGCTGCAGTTCAGAGATCCACAGATACCCCAGGTTCCTGGCCACATCTTTGGATCCGGAGAAGCGAGGGGGTATCTTGGGACCCTGGTGCTTGTCTGAGCGTGAGAAATATCTCAGCAGGAACCTGGGAGGGTGGCCTGGATGCTGCTGGTACCAGTAGATGCTGTAAATGTTGATGTTATAGTTGCTGCTCAGGGCACAGGAGAGGCGGATGGTGGTTCCAAGCGAGGAAGAGGCAGACGGTGGCTGATACAGCGTGGGCTGAGGGCCACAACCTGAGAAGACAGAACCGTGGCCATCACCGGGGCAGAGCAGGGCAAGAGGAGGGGCCAGGAGGCTCTGGGCCCCAAGAATTCCTTACCTGTCAGGTGGGCCACCAGCATGAGCAGGACGGAAGTCCAGGCCATGGCTTACGACCACAGCAGTCTGCTTCCCACGGCCACTGCTCCTGGGGCCCCCGCCAGCTGGGAAACACTCTCCTCCCTGCTTTGAGAAGAGGGTCATTGCACCCCTGGTCCCTGCTCACCACCCTCCCAGGCTTTCTGGGCTCTGCAGGTCACTTACCAGAATGGTCTGATGGCAGCCTTGGTGGCTCTGCCTTTGTCCCATAGAAGCATACTGCGAGGAAGCACCTGCTGGAAACTTGTGGACCAGAACCCAGGAGCTGGCTGGTGGACTCATCTCCCTGAGGGAGAGTGACCTCAACTCCCCTGAGAAGCTGAGCCTCTCAGAAAAAGATTTCTTGTTCACTTTTAAATGCCTGTGAACTGGGACGAGAGCATGCATCCTCAGGGCAGTGAAAGCACCTTTTCACACAGCAGGAAACCAGGGTCTCAGAAGGAGCGGGGTGCTCTGATGCCTTCTAAGCTCTGAAGAGCCTTCAACTTGGGTCTTTCCATCCTAGAACAAAGCAGCTTTAAAAAGAAAAGGTAGCAGGGGACCTATCTCCCTGCTCTCTGCCCACTGCGCGTGCGCCTGCTACAGAGTAAACTGCACCTCACTCATAGGCTGAAGCTAGGTTCTCCTCTGGGCCTATATGCCCAGACAGGAGTTATCAGGAGGTAATTAAGCTTAAATGAGATCAGGGATGGGACCCTAAGCCAGTAAATTGGTGTCCTTTTTGAAATGGACATGAAAATGGAAAAATTGAACAGACGCTGTTGATGAGGGATGTCAAGAAAAGGCCTCCATCTCCATGCCAAGGCATCTTGTGTCAGATCCTCTCTCTAGAATCCTTAGGAAGAACCTGGTGATAACCTGCCTTTGGACTTCCAGCCTTCAGAGACATGATAGAACCAGTTTCTATTGTTTCAGCCACTCAGCATGCAGGACCTTATCCCCTGTGGCCTTAGGCAATGACTCCAGAAGCATCTTACTCTGGTGGGCTACAGTACGATGCCACCCAGTGGGTGTCTAATAACAACAGAAAGTCCTATTTTACACATTCCAAAACTGCGGAGTCCAAGGGCTCCGGCCAGTTCTGCCTGCTGAAGGCTCATTTCCTGCCTCACAGACGGTGCCTTCTCCTTCTGACCTCACGTGGCAAAAGGTAAACGGAGCTCTCTGAAGCTTTTTCCCTTTCATAAAGAACTTATGATCCCCAAAGGCCCCGCCTCCTCACACCACCGGGGGGGCTAGTATCTAAGCCTGTGAATAGTCCATGATACCCATATCCAAACCATAGCCAGAGTGGCCCAAGAGCCGTTCCCACATGCTCATTCTCCTACAAAAAGCTGGAAGATTCCTGGCCCTTGAATCCCATGCACTGGGTAACACTGAGCAAGTCACCTTGTCTGCAAGTCACATGTGATGGTGGACACCCATATCTCTAATGAGCCCATGCCCCTTCTCTCCCTCACGTGGCACAGACTTCACCAGTCCTAATCAGCTGGGCAGAGGCCACCTCATTGACCAACACCGTCCTCTGCCAAAGGGGTGGGGCAGGCCTCTGTGGACACAGGTACTTTGCACAGCCTTGTGCAGTCATGGCTGTAGCCATGTCTAGGACCGGTTGCTGTTGCTCCTTCCTCCTCGTACATCCTGGGAGACAGGGGATGAGCCACTGGGTGCTGAGTCCAGGATGAGAGGGAACATTGTTCACTCATCTGCTCACCCCTGCCTCCAGCAGCCCATTCGTGTGTTCGGCTTGTAAAGGTACCGTTATCAGAGCAAGAGACAGTCCCGCTAGTGAGCATCACCACTTCACCAGCCCTCTGAAGCCCTCTCACCGCTGACACAATCGGAGCTTTCTGACCCCTGAGGATTCTCAGACAGGACATGTGGTTATCCTTGTCCCTGAGACAAAAGAGGAGCCAAGAATCACATTCAGCCCAGGGACACCCTCGTCTCAACTTTAATTTTGCAGACTTCACCTCGTTCTAGGACCTTCTGTGGTGGTTTGAAAGAAAATAGCCCCCAAAGAGAATGGTACTATTAGGAGGCAGGTCCTTGTTTGAGGAAGTGTGTCACTGTGGAGGTGGACTTTGAGATCCCATATGTGCTCAAGCCACATCCCGTAAAACAGACCACTTCCTGTTCCCTGAAAGACATAGGACTCCCAGCTACCTCTCCAGCACCATGTCTGCCTGCATGCTGCCATGTCCCACCATGGTGATGGACTGAACCTCTGAACTGTAAGCAAACCACTCCAATTAAATAATTTCCTTTGTAAGAGTTGCTGGGGTCATGGTGTCTCTTCACAGCAGTAGAAACCCTAACGGAGACAGAAGTTGGTACCAGGGACTGGGCTATTGCTGTGATAGGCCTGACCATGTTTTTGTTTAGAGTAATATGGACCTGGGGACTGTGGATTAGAAAAGCAGTGGAATGCTTTAAGTGCTGCCTAATGGGCCACACCAGTAGGAACATGGGAGACAGATTTAATAAACTGTGGGGCGGGGGTCCTGGCTCAAGAGGTTTCAAAGGAGAAGAATATTAACATGTGCCTAGAGATCATTCTTGTGATATTTTGGTGAAGAACATGGCGGCTTTTTGCCTTTGTCTGAGAAGTCTGCCTGAGGCTAACGTGAAGGGCTTTGGATTAATTCCACTGGCAAAGGAAATCTCAAAACAACCTAGTAGACTCTGTCATGTGGTTATTGGTGATAACTCTAATGAAGATTTATAATGAAAAGCAGCAAGCTGAGCAAATAAAAATACAAAATGTACAGATTGAGAAAAGGGGCACCAGGAAGTGGAATGGAGCTAAGTTCTGTGTTCAAGGAGATACACGGATGAAGAAATGGAATAAAGGGAGCGGTGACCTGAGGGTAAGATCCCACCCAGCTGTTTCCAACTTGTGAAAAGGAACTAAAGAAAAACTTAGAGCCTGGTGTGGTGGTGACCCACACCTTTGATCCCAGCACTCAGAAGGCAGAGGCTGGCGGATCTCTGAGTTAGAGCCCAGCCTGGTCTAGAGATCCAGTTTCAGGACAGCCAAGCTTAGGCAGTGAAGGACAGAAAGCTGGTGAAGATGTAACTGAAGGAGGGGCCATGTTCCAGCCCCAGCAAGCAGCAGAATTTGGCAGCTTCGGTCGTGTGGTTCTGTCTTGAGTCAAGGATAGAAGAAAGGGCTATGGAATAAAGCTGCTGAGGCCAGGCACGTGTCAGGGGTGTCCCTGAGTGGAGGCCAGAGAGGCCATTGTGTGAAGCTGTGACGATGAAGCCTGGATTGCTTTGGAGACCCCAAGATACTGGAGAGCCATGGGACACCTGCCGAGGAGAGCTGCTAACAGGGAGTGGACCCAGCCCGAGAGAGAAGTGTGCTGCAGTCAATAAAGCAGAAGGAGTTGGAGATCTGAAGAGCACTTTGACATCAGACCTGGAGAGGCAGAGTGTAGAGTTTGCCCAGCTGGTTTTTGGTCTTGCCTTAGTCCAGTATTTCCTCATTGTGCTCCCTTTCCCATGTTTTGCAATGGTTTTGTATATCCTGTGCCATTATAAGTTGAAAGTAAGAGATTGCATAAATCTCAGAAAAGACTTTGAACTTTAGACTTTTAAATAAGTTTGAGACTGTGATAAATTATGGGGACCTTTTTTTTTTTTTTTTTTTTTTTGGTTTTTCGAGACAGGGTTTCTCTGTGTAGCTTTGCGCCTTTCCTGGAACTAGCTCTGTAGACCAGGCTGGCCTCGAACTCACAGAGATCCACCTGCCTCTGCCTCCCGAGTGCTGGGATTAAAGGCGTGCGCCACCACCGCCTGGCTGATTATGGGGACTTTTGAAGTTGGATTGAATACATTTTTGCATTATGATATGGTTACAGGCCTTTGGGGGCCAGGGAGTAGAATTTGGTGGTTTGAAAGAAAATAGCCTTCAAAGAGAATGGCACTATTAGTAGATGTGGTCTTGTTTGAGGAAGTGTGTCACTGTGGAGGCAGGCTTTGAGACTTCATATATGCTCAAGCTACACCTAATGAGAAAGACCACTTCCTGTTGCCTAAAAGACCTAGGACTCTCAGCTACTTCTCCAGCACCATGTCTGCCTGCATGCTGTGATAATAGACTGAATCTCTGAACTGTAAGCAAGCCACCTCAATTACATGTTTTCCTTTATAAGAGTTGCCGTGGTCGTGGTGTCTCTTCACAGCAATAGAAACCCTGACTAAGACAGCCTCACACCACCCACCTGGAAATATTGGTTTCAAGTGGATACTATGTGTGAGAGGAAGTTTCTGGAGCCTCCTAGGCCCTACAGGAGATGGCTCCCGGCCCCTGAAACATTTGGGTTGGGAAGGGGTCACACATTGTTGACTGAGGCACTCTCTTGGCCTTGCAGCCTTACCTCACCTCTGTCCCCTCAGCCATGCCCTCACCCAGCAGCTAGACTCACGACAGTCAGGTATGACACCTTGGTGGAGTGGATATATTCTACCCTTCTCCCAGGCTACATACAACTCTTTTGTTTGTTTGTTTGTTTGTTTGTTTGTTTGTTTGTTTGTTTGTTTGTTTTTCGAGACAGGGTTTCTCTGTGTAGTTTTGGTGCCTGTCCTGGATCTCCCTCTGTAGACCAGGCTGTCCTCGAGCTCACAGAGGTCCGCCTGCCTCTGCCTCCCTTATACAACCCTTCTTTAGACTAAACATGGTTATTGATACAGACTTCAAGGTCTACAGAACACTGGGCTACCAGGGGCCCATCCAACCCGGCTGCCCAGTTGCAGATACTTTGTAGACGGTTTTTGTCATTATTGTATAACAATACCTGTGAGTTGATACATTCCGTCCTTCAGGGACGCTCCTTAAGTCACAGGATGTTTCAACAGGAGGCTCCTTAAGACTCCAGAAGTAAATGTGAGACCAGAACAGGAACAAGAACAATACACCTTGCAAGTTAATGTGAGACCAAAACAGGGAAAACAGACCTGGCAGGTTAAGGGTTCTGTTTGCAGTTAAGACAGTTAAGAATGAGTTCCTGTTTGCCCTGTGTGTATTTGACCCCTCTGTACTGGATGTGCTTGATCACACATGGGTGGGAGGTATGCGGGCAGGAAATATGTCAGAATATGATTGCCTCATTGAACCCAATTGGAAATATGGCAGCATTGTGGTTGTGCCTTTGTAAGACTCATCAAAATGTGACTTGTTGCCATTCCCGGGAACCTGGGAATAGACCTGGCCTGAGTCCATCATCCTGGCCAGTATCTAATTGAAGCTTGCTTCAAATTTGGCTCAAAAATTTTGGAACTGGTGTTTCTCAATTTTCAGGATTAAGAGTAAACAACTCAGAAGCTTCAGGCAGTCCCTGAAACTAACCAGATTCACTAGGTCCCTCCATCCCTAATCTTGTATAAGCAGTAAGGACCGCTGAGAAACACACAGAGCTGCTTGGAAGAGGCCCAGACCAGCAGAAAGGACACTCTTCAGTCTGTTGAGCTGCCTGCTAGTTGCTCCAGGTTTCCAGCTTTCCTGAGTTGTGATGGCTAACATCGCGTTTAAGGTTTATTTACCATGCTTAAGATATACATATATAGGCCGGGCGGTGGTGGCGCACGCCTTTAATCCCAGCACTCGGGAGGCAGAGCCAGGAGGATCTCTGTGAGTTCGAGGCCAGCCTGGACTACCAAGTGAGTTCCAGGAAAGGCGCAAAGCTACACAGAGAAACCCTGTCTCGAAAAAAACCAAAAAAAAAAAAAAAAAAAAAAAAGATATACATATATACAAAACAAAAATGTCTGTAGTATGTAAAGCCCTCGTTTGTATAGGCTGTACCTTGTCAGCCCACTTCCCCTTTTCCCAGATGCTGAAGACTATTCTCAAAATTGACCTTGAAAATGTTGTTGTTCTTGAAAGACAACAGGTCATAAGATTAGACACTATTCCTGCTCTTGTGATCAAGCGTGCTTTCTGCCAGACATATATGTTAAAATTAGCCTCTGCTGAGTGTGGTGCCGCACGCCTTTAATCCTAGCATTCTGGACAGAAGCAGAGGCAGATGGATCTCTCAGTTCAAGGCCAGCCTGGTCTACAGAGGGAGTTCCAAGACAGCCAGGGCTACACAGAGAAACCCTGTCTGGAAAAACCAAAAAATATGGCTCGGGGCTGCATCTTAGGAGTGCTGTTGGGTGTGGTCCTGGTGCTGGTGTCTGAATAAAATGTTCTTCTTATTGAAATGTATTCATGGTTATCATGAATCTCTGAGCCACCCCAGACCCATAACATTTGGAGGTTCCACTGAGATCTGGGTGTTCAGCCTGATTCGGGTTTTCTTCTGACCAGCCTTGGGCCCTGGAGCTCCAGTGAACTGGGAGCCGAAAAATCAGGTAGACCCAGCATTTAGAGAGAGCCACCAGTTCCCAATCCCTGTCATCCATACAAAGGCCTTGGGAACCTGAGGGCTTCTGGCATGCTGGGAGCTGAGAGAGCCTAGGGGCCCAGCATTTGCATTTGGAGGAGGCCACCTACATGTCCTCACCATTCAGACTGAAAAGGAGGCATCTGAAAGCCTCTGGAGGTGTAGGTAATGATCCTTTCTGTCTGCAGCGCATCTGTGGGACTCATGGGAAGCCTGAACACAGCATTACTTCCTGAGTCAGAGGGACCCTCAGGACACTGGAGGGCCCTGTTTGGTTTTAAAGAATCGGTTCTGGAAATAGGAGGTGGCCACCAAATCATAGTTTTGTCTGTTTTATGTTGTATGGATTGTTTGTTATGTTATTTCTTATTTTTGAAAATAATTTTAAAACAATGGGTCAAAATCTTCAATTCAGAAAACACCACCGATCTGTGTCCTGTGGTTGTAGTTTCTTTTTCGCTGTCTCCATTCCTTGTGTGTGTTTCTGTGCCCCCCACCCTCCCACCCTCCCACCCCCCACCTCCCGACTCCACCCCCACCCCACCCCCTACCCCATTAACCTTTTCCAGTTATGAGCGTGGGAACCAGACCAAGCAAGGGACGGAGAGAGTGAGGACATGAGCAGCTCCTTACGAGTTCTTCTCTCAGCTCCCTCCACTGTCCTGTCTGTAGCCAGGGCTGGAACTCTGGCTGCCACCAGCCTGCACCACCCACCGGCTGGCAATAGAGTCCCCCCACACACACACCCCGCTGGCCACCCCCATAGGTACTATAACCCCCAACGCCTGCCTCACTTGTCCCCAAATCCAAGGCTGGCCACAGCCTTGCTGGGAGCCCACCATGCTTTGTTTTAATTTAACAGATTCTTCTGGTCCATACCAGTTCTGCTAGGTGCCCTCTGAAAGCCGTGGCCCGACCAGGGCTGCCACTGGGGCCACTGGGGCCACTGGGGCCATTACCCCTCTTTCCACCGCTTTGATAGCCAGGGCTCAGATTTTTCTCTCTCTAAGCCTTCTTTGTTCTCAGCTCGCTCTGGTCCCTCCTCCTGTCACTGGACTCAGGTTTGCAGAGATGTAGATGTCTTTCAGGTCATGGTTGTGGGTCCGAGAATCTCAGACCCATAACAGAGCTGTCACCCATGCTGCAGTGGGCTTTGGTGAAGCAACTGTCCTTGAGTCATTTTTCTTCCTGTAATAACCCAATGAAACTCAATGGGTTACTGCTGTTTGTTTTTGTTCTTTTGAGGGGGCCTGCCACCCAGCTCCCAAATAAATCACATATGGAGGCCTATTCTTCCTTATGAATGCCTGGCCTTAGCCTGGCTTAATTTTCTTAACTTAAATGATCCCATCTACCTTTTGCCTCTGGACTTTTCCTGTTCTCTAACTTCTGTAAATCCTACTCTTACTCCATGACTGGTTGTGTAGCTGAGTGGCTGGGCCCTGGAGTCCTCCTCCTCTGCCCTCTCTCAGATTTCTCCTTCTATATCTACTTCCTGCCTGCCAGCCCGCCTATCCTTTCTTCTGCCATTGGCCGTTCAGTTCTTTATTAGACCATCAGGTGTTTTAGACAGGCACAGTAACACAGCTTCACAGAGTCAAGCAAATGCAACATAAATAAAAGTAACCCACCTTACAATGGTAACACACCTACAACAGTTTACCAAGCTGGGCCGTGGCCGTGGCCTTGCTTTGGGCTCTTGTGGCTCTCCAATGTCACCTAACCATCACCTACTGCTTCATGGTCTCCCAGGACACTGCAGTTTCATACAATGACATTCATGGCCACCCAGGACACTGTGGTTTCAAACAATGACATTCATGGCCACCCAGGACACTGCGGTTTCAAACAATGACATTCATGGTCACCCAGGACACTGCGGTTTCAAACAATGACATTCATGGCCACCCAGGACACTGCGGTTTCAAACAATGACATTCATGGCCACCCAGGACACTGCGGTTTCAAACAATGACATTCATGGTCACCCAGGACACTGCGGTTTCAAACAACGACAGACCAACTCTGTGGGTTGCAGAGCGGCCTTCTGGTTCCACCTGCGATCATGTGAGTGGTCAGTGGTGGCCGCAGCACGTGGACTGCAAGGTCCCAAATGGCAGCTCATTCTTCTTCTGTGGCTCCGATCTCAGCAAGAGCTTCCCACCCCATCAGGATCCCCTTGGCCCCCCGTTCTTCTGTATATGTTTCTGTCCCCTTTCCCTTTCATGGAGGATCCCTACCACACCCCATCCTCTGAAGGGCTCGCCTCCTATCTCCCTTCCCTTCTTGCTCCTCTCACACGGTGCTCAGCCACACCGGCTCCAGCCACACCGGCTCCAGCCATCCGCTACCGTTGGAGCTTTGCCTGTTCTCACGATCCTCCCAGAACACGGCTTCCTCTTTCCAGTGTCACCTACTCAGTGGTCAGCCTTCCGTTACATGACAAACTGCAGTGACGAACAGCTGTAAACAAGGTTGGTTTGGCTTCTGGTTTCAGAGCTTCCAGTCCATGGTTCCTGACCCTGGAATGAGGCGGTACATCACAGCAGAAGTAGGTGCTGGAAGAAACCTGTTCACTGCATGACACCTGGAAACAAAGGAGGACCTGAGGTCCCAGCACCCATTTCAAAGGCATGTCACCAGTGATCTAACTTCCTTCCCGTAAGCCCCACATCTTAAAGGTCCGGTCTACCATCCCAATAATGCCACAGGCTAGCACGCCAGCTTTCAACACACAGCCATTGGAGGACATTTAAGATCCAAACCATAACAGCAGTCCTACCTGAATGTCTGAGGTAGATACACACAGCATACATGTTTTATTAATTTTGCTCAAGGTAGAGCACTTGCTTACCATGCACAAGGCCCCAGGTTCAATCCCCAGTACCTTAAAAGATAGAAAAAAGCCTTTGAGAAGCAGCAGTCACTCCAATGAGTTCTCACGGGTATGGGGAGTTCAGTTGTTTGTAGCTAAAACAATGTTCTGTTTTATCTGTTCACAGACATCATGACCGTGATTTTTTTTTTGTCTCAATTTATGATGCTCAGGGACTGGTCTTTATGAAATTGCTTATATCCCCAGGAGCAAAGATCCAAGGCTGGCTGACATCCCGGCCTCCACAGGCTGACATCCCGGCCTCCACAGCTGGCTGACATCCTGTGTGATGGTAACCATTCCTCTTCAGCTCACATGACCCAGGGCAGAGCAACCCACTTAGAGCCCCTGCCCTCTCCTGCTCACCGCTCACCGGGGCCTCTTCAGAACCTTCATCATGCTATGCATGGTGGCCATCTCTCCGAATGCCCACTGGAGAGTCTTATCAGTGGCTTTCTGTGGCCATGAGCCTATAAGTCTATAAAATTCTGCTGGATGTAGTGGCACACACCTTTAGTCCAAGAACTAGGAGGCAGAGGCAAGTGGATGTCTGAGTTCGAGGCCAGACTGGTCTATACCAGGACAGCCAGGGCTACATAGACAGACCCTGTCTCAAAATAAATAAGCAAAACTCCTCTCTTCTAGAGAGCTGCATTTTCTTAGTCATGAGACTCTCCTCGGTCAGTCTCACTGACACATTGTCACTTCATTCTGTTTGAAACAGCCTGTTGGTGACTGCATTTTTTTACTCCTAACTCAAAGGGTTTCTTTTAGACTTGTGTGTGTGTGTGTGTGTGTGTGTGTGTGTGTGTGTGTGTGTGTGTGTGTGTGTGTGTGTTATGTACCCTGTGGTCAGAAGAGGGCTTCAGCTCCACTGGAACTGGAGTTAAGGATGGTTGTGAACTACCACGTGGGTTCTTCTCTGCAAGAGCAAGAAGCGCTCCCAACAGCTCAGCCATCTTTTCAACCCTGGTTGTTGCTGCTGTTGCTTAAGCGGTCCAGTGGCCTGAGTCAGCCCTGCCTGCCTCCCACCAGACCCAGAGCAAAGGCGGAAGTTCCCCCCGAGGTCATCGGGCTTGGGTGAGTCCCTGAGCCGCCCACCTGGGACCCCCTTCTTCACCAAGGGCTTTGTTACTGTCCGGGGCTTCCATCTGTGATCTGAGAACCTGGGCCGGGACAGGCCTTGGGGATGAGTGCCACTGTGTCCTCCCGCCCTACAGGTGGTGGAGCCTGTGCCTCAGCCTCACTGAGTCATCAGGAATCAAGGACTTCCCAGGCGTCTTTTCTCACTGCCGCCATCTGAGATGACCGCTCACCGAAGCGTGCAGATGGAGCGCCGATGCTGCGTGTCGGACCTGCCCTCCTCTGGCAGCCCCTGGGAGCACCGTGGCATCAAGTCCTGCAGCTCTGACTGAACTGTGCTCCGCACAGCGGCAGTGTGCTAGCCTGCCTGCAAGGAGAGCCTGGCCTTGGGATCTGCCCCCTTTCTCCCAGCTGCCTCTAACCGGCTCCTCCCAGCTGGTTGGCAGGCTACCCGGATATCCCCAGCATGAGACTCGGGGGCCCAGCGGGTGAAGTTTCAACTGATGCTGAGCTGGGGCGGAGTGCAGGGCAAGGGAATACCTGGCAAGCTGGAAGGCATGGCGAACAGTAACCAGAACTGTGAGGCTGACGCCCACAGCTTAACTGGCGCCATCCATCTATCTTGTTGCCACACCATTCCTTCCCTGAAATTAGAACCGCCGTCCTGGGGGTTCCGACAGACTGAAGACCAGCTGCTCTCTGGGAACCTCCAGGCTTTCAGCACCAGATTGGGACCGTTGAGATAGCCATCCTCAGAGACTTAGCAAATACTGGATTTTTGGCCTCTCTAGTGTGAGACAGCCATTTTTGGACTATCTGGACCGCGTCGTGTGAGCCAATCTAATAAATCCCATGTACATAATTGCTCTATCTGTTCTGTTTCTTTGGAGAGCCTCACTAGTGTGCCGCCCCCGCCGCCCCCGCCGCCCCGCCGCCACCCGCCGCCACCCGCCGCCACCCACCACCCGACAGTTACAAGGCTTTGCGAAGGCGCTGCTGAGGGAAGCCGCAGATTCGAGTCCATCCCCTTACTTCCCAGCTCCCCGTTTTTCTGGGCCTTTCAGGTTCAACTCAGCCCTGCCTTCAGATGTAGAGCAGGTTTGGCTTCGGGCACAGCACCTGAGGCCCTGAGGGTGTGGCCTTGCTCCATCACTGGAATGAAACAACAGCCGGCCAGCAGCAGCAGAGCCAGAGGGCTAGACTTCCTGTTCCGCTGCAAGTCCAGGTAGGGACCACTCAGGTTTTGGACTCCTTGCCTGGAATTCCCAGTGAGCAAGTTTAGGACCCTCCATTCCCAGATCTGGCTGGGAGTGGATCCAGCTGGCCCTTCCATGGAGCTTTTCGGAAGCTAGAGGAACTCTCTGCAAATGGAGCATCCATCAAGTTGTTCCAGGGCCTCTCTCACCCTACTCCGTAATTCAGTGTGTGCAGACAGATCAGCCAACGTCACAGCCTGTTCACATTCTTCTGAAACACCCTATTGTGGGGGGGGGGGGGCAAAACAGCTGGACCACACAGCTGCCATGACGACAGGCTTACTGGCAGGTACCACCCGGTACCCAGAAAAAGCCATAAGCTGACCCCACCCAGGGGACATTCCAAACATTCACAGCACACATCTCCACCCCTAGACAAACGTCAGCCAATCAGGGTCCTGAACCCTGGAAAGCCCCTCAGCCCAACCACTGCTATGATAAAAACCCTACCCCGCCCAGGCTCGGAGTTCCCTGCTCTCACTGCTGCATTGGAGAGACAGAGAGACCAAGCTCTGAGCTTAAGAAAAGGGCTCTTTGTTTTTATATATGGGATTCAGTCTCCATGGTGGTCTTTTGGGGTCCCTGTGATCTGAGTGTGAAAGACCCCCACTCCATTATGAGGACATGGGGCGTTGGGCCGATGAAATGCCCCCCCCCCCCCGGTCCCAATAACTTAGCCTAAGAAACACTATTCTGAAGGAATCAGAAAAACAGGAGTTCACAGCTGTGGCTGGCTGGCCATCTGGCCTTGGGAGAGAGATAACTGTGGTCAGCGGCCATGGGAGAAAAACAGTCGAGTCAAATCAGGATATTTTATGGCTGGCCCCCTGGCCTTGGGGAATAAGCAGCTGGGCTGGAAAAACACCCACTATACCCTGGGCAAGGCCAAGTCAGCCACACATCAAACTTCTGATAATTAAAGAATACGACCCCAAGTTCACCCTGGCCTTCTTTGAAACAACCAATAAGAGCCCTGTAACTATGCTTCTCGCTTCTGTAACCGCGCCTCTGCCCCTGGAATCCTATAAAAAGTCCCCTTTGCCCTAGGAAGGCGCGCAAGTCCTCCGAGAGACTTGGCCCCGGGTACCTGTGTATCTAATAAACCCTCTTGCTGTTTGCATCTGATCTGTGGTTTTGGCGTGTTCCTTGGGTTTGGGGTCTCTCCTGAAGGAAGATCTCCCCTGGGGGGTCTTTCAAGTGTAACAACTATCACTCTTCCAAGGGTCTTGATTGACCTTCATGAGACCCCTCTGCCTTCTTGAAACATTCTAGGTCATTGGTTCTCAACCCGTGGGTTGCAACCCCTTTGGGGAGGGCTGAACGATCCTTTCACGGGGTAGCATATCAGATATCCTTCATATCAGATATCCTTCATATCAGATATCCTTCATATCAGATATCCTTCATATCAGATCTTTACATTACGTTTAATACCAGTGTCAAAATTACAGTTATGAAGTACCAACGAAAATGATTTTGATAGGGAGTCACCACAACATGAGGAACTGTTCAAGGATGGCGGCATTAGGAAGGTTGAGAACCCCTGCCCCACAGGGTTGCCAGCCTCCACCTCACTCAAGGAGACCTGCTTTGGTTTCAGTTAGCTGCTGCATGTGTTAAGCTAGCTGGCCTGAGAGCTTCCAAGCGTTTTCTGTTTTCCTTTTTGGTCTCTGCCTTCCATCTTACCACAGAAGCACTGGAATCCCAAGTAGACATATGAGGGGTAAGCCTCCTCAGAGGGGCTAACGCACTGGATGTTTAATAGGAAGGAAGTCTCTGAGGCAAGACGGATTGATGGCTTATCCTCAAATACTTAACTGCTGGGTGTGCACTAAGAGTTCACATACTATACTAACCTGGCAGGAGAGATACCGTGATCAAGCAGGTGGTTTTCCCAGGGCGAGGCTCACCCAGTGCATTTGGGGTGTGTTGACCCCTGTGATTTACCCAAATTCGGGAAACTCGACTGCATAATTTGTGGTAGTGGGGGACTGCGTTGGTGCTCTCCAAAAATAAATAAACAAGCAAACAAACAAACAAATAAATCAAAGAGTTCACATACTGAGATAAGAGTTTCTCCTGAAAGCCACCAAGGTTAACATCTGTTAATATCCTTGGTTTTAAGGATAAGGAAAAATCTAGTAATGACAGAGCCAAAGCTGTTTGGGGGAGCTCCAGGACACCCTGATCAAAAACTTGAGAGGAGGTATCCCACACCTGGCATTAGACCATTTCTTAACCGTGTTGCTTGTTAAATTATTAAAAACATGAGAGAATCAAGGCTGCAGAGGCTCCTGAGACCCCCACAGAGGCCCTGCAGGGAGATGGGGTGTTGAAGGAAGAGCCTGCAGAGGACGCAGAATCTCCAACTAGAACAACAGCAGGTTTTATGGGAAGACGCTTTTACAGCGTGGTTTCATGGAATTGGAAGAAAAGAAAAGATGGCAGAATGGAGCCACGCGCAGGCGCGCAGGGACTGTGACAAGTGTGGAAGCGTGGCTGCAGCGGCGAAGGAGTATGTTGTTGCTGAGTGGGTCATCCTCAGGCTGCTGGGAGCCTCAGGCCACCACCACATCCTTGTCGACCTGCTCCAACCACAGGCCTGGCCCACTGTGTGGTGTCTCTGCAGTGGCTGCTTTCACACTGCTCCGGGGAGGAAAGCATGGGGCTACGGTACAGCCAGCAGGGGGCTGCAAACACAATGGTTTCTCCTGGAGTACCAGCAGGGCGGCCAGTGCCAAGGGCAGGGTGGTGTGCCACAGCCTGGAGCGAGGTCTCCCGGTCCTGGCCCTGACACAGCCGCATGACCACCCTGGCTTTGAGCAGCAGCAGGACGTCTGAGATGAGGAATGGTTCATTTTCTGGACTGGGTCTCCTCTGAGCGACTTTCGTGGTCCGTGCTGCAGCCACTTGAAAGAGGATGATGGGCAACGAAGAAACCCATTGTGGAGTCCGTTTTCTTTGTGGCAAAAGTTAGCCACTGGGCAAAAAAGTACCCTTGCCTCAACTGCTTGACAGGATGCTGTATAACATGGACATGCAGGACCCATAGGAAGGTGACCACTGAACTTTGCAAGACAAGATGGTTCTTCAGGTTCCTGTTTCACAGAAGAAATGGTCAGACATTCTACAGGACATGGGGAGAAGCAACTGATGAACTTTGCCAATAAGTAAGACAATCCTTCAGATTTCCTGCTTCATAAAAAGTCTGCCAGAGACTCTAGGCCTGTAGGCTGAAGATGGATACCCCAACATTGCAGAGGAACTGTGGATGACTGTCCAGCCAGTCTGTCATTTCTAGAATTTTGGAAGTTTCTTACAATGCAGTTTCTGTTTACTTGGGTAATATTATATCCTTCTAGGTCTTTGATGTAGTTGAAGACTAGATATAATTATAGATTTCCTTAGTTATGATAAAAGGAAAATTAGATATAAAACTTTAGACTCACAAATATGGGATAGATGATAGAATATTTTCTTTAATTTTACCAAATACAAATAGACTAGATACTATACTTGTAATTCTTGATTAATAACTATTTTGTTATATATAACTTTACTATGTTAGAGTTAAAACCTTCCTTTTTGATTAGACAGAAAAGGGGAAGTGCTGTGAGATGTCTTTCTGTACACTGTGAATATATGTTGCTTTCATTGGCTAAATAAGCTACTTTGGCCTATGGCAAAGCATCTGAGAGGCAGGCAGAAAATCTAAGCAGAGATACAGAGAGAAGAAGGGCAGAGTCAGGGGAGACGCCAGCTGCCACCAAAGGAGCAACGAGATGCCAGCAGACCGGTAACACCACAGCCATGTGACAGCATATAAATTAATAGGAATGGGTCAATTTAAGATGAAAGAGCTAGCTAGCAAGAAGCTGAAGCCATAGGCCACACAGTTGGTAATTAATGTAAGCCTCTGAGTGATTATTTTATAAATGGCTGCGGGACTGCAGGGCCAGACAGGACCGAGAAATTTCTGGCTGATTGATGGTTCTAATACCAGCAAAGGAATGCTGATGAATACATCAGGACAGATGGACTTGCCAGAGAGAGTGAGGGCAAGGAGACCCAAGGCAAACTTCTTCCATGTCCTTGTACATGGGCTGCCACCAGAAGGCGTGGCCAAGATTTAGGGTGGGTCTTCTGGCCTCAGATGATCCAGTCAAGAAAACCCTTCATGGATGTGCCCAGCTGCTTGGGTTTAATTGAGTCCAGATACAGTCAGGCTGACAAGCAGGTTAGTCATCACAGCAACTCTGACCATCAGGTGTGTGTGTGTGTGTGTGTGTGTGTGTGTGTGTGTGTGTGTGTGTGTGTGTGTTATGCTGGAGATGGAATTCAAGGCCTTACACACAATAGACAAAAGTTGTACCCTGAGCCACACCCACAGCCCTTAACCTGTGACATTCTGTCATCTCCTGACATGTTTGCCTGTCTTCCTGACTTCTGACTGGTGGGTTCCATTTGTCCCAGCTGGTTCTTGCGATTAGCAATGACAGTGTGACCATCGGAAACGCCACATCAAATCTGGGATGGTGGACACTCCTGTTGCATCAACACATGGCACACCACTGTTGTGTCATTACTGTGACAACTCATTTGAGTCTGACTGACACAACCCATGAAAAAATAATTTCATAGCCAGAACTCTTTCTGTGTTTTGTCATCTGTGGACTGTATTGATTTCCTATCAGGAGCTTCTAGCCTCTGAGACATGTTATACGTGGAGCTTTCCTCATGTAGAAACTATCTTTGATATCTTTCTCCAGTGGAGAAAAAATTGTGTTGCCAATAAATGGTGTTAGATGACTGGATGTCTATATGCAAAAGAATGTCCTGTGTCCCGAGCTTACACCTTATACAAGAATCACCTCAGAATCCTTCATTGACCTTAGATAAAAGCTAAAACTGGAAATGTAAGGGGAGTCCTCTGACTTCAGAGTGGGCAATGGACTTTTAGAAGCAAAATCAAGGCCATGGACAACAAAAATAAGTAAATTGGATTTAATCAAAATTTAAAACTCTTTTGGGACTAGAAAGATGGCTCAGTGGTTAAGAGTACTTGTTGCTCTTGCAGAGGACCCAGGATTGGTTCTCAGCACCCACATGGTAGCTCATAATCACCTGTAACTCCAGCTTCAGAAGATTTAATGTCCTCTTCTGACCTCTGCAGGCACCAGGTACACATGTGGTAATGTACATACATTCAAACTCATGCACATAAATTAAGATAAATAACTCTAAAAATAACCTTTTGTCTATCAAAATACATTGTCAGGCTGGCTGAATGTATAAATTAATGATAGGATTGTGCTGAGCAACAGAGGCATTTTCCCAAAGAAGATACATATGAGGTCAACAAGCACAATTTCATCAGTCATTAGGGAAATGCAAATCAAAGCCACAGTGATGATTTTGATCTGGAGATGATGAAAACTGCAGAGATGGTCCATCAGCTAAGGGCACTTACTGAGGGAAAAGGCCGGGTGACATACACAGGCAGACTTATTAGAAATACACCTGACTTCAAGGGAGACGCTAAAAGACACAAGGTCCTGGACAGATATCTTGCAAACTCTAAGAGACCACGGATGTTAACTCAGACTACCATACTCAGCAACATTTTCAATCACCATAGATGGAGAAAACAAGATATTTCATGAAAAGGCCAAATTAAACAATATCTATCCATAAATCCAGCCCTACGGAAGGAACAAGAAGGGAAATTCAAACCCAAGGAGACTAACTACACCCATGAAAGCACAGGAAATAATAATCTCACCCCAGCAAAACCCAAAGAAGGAAAACACACACACACACAGACACACACACACACACACTATCACCACCACCACCACTCCAACAACAACAAAATGACAAGAATTAAAAATCATTGGTCATTAATATGTCTCAATACCAATGGACACAATTCAACAATAAAAAGACACAGGCTAACAGAATGGATATGAAAACAGTCCATCCTTCTGCTGCATGCAAGAAACACACCTCAACTTCAAAGACAGACATTACCTCAGAGTAAAGGGTTTGAAAAAGGTTTTCCAATCAAATGGACCTAAGAAACAACCTGGTGTAGCTCTCTATCCTAATATCTAACAAAATAGGCTTCAAATTTAAAATTAATTAAAAGATAATGGATAAGGACATTTCATACTCATTAAAGAAAAAAATCCACCAGGATGATGTCTTAATTCTGAACATCTATGCCGAAATGCAAGGGCACCCACATTTGTAAAAGAAACGTTACTAAAGCTTAGATCACACATCAAACCCCACACATCAATCATGAGAGACTTCAACACCCCACTCTCACCAATGAAGAGGTCTGACAGACAGAAACTAAACAGGGAAATAATGGAACTAACAGATGTTATGAATCAAATGGACTTAACAGAAACCAATAGAGTATTTCATCCAAACACAAAAGAATATACCTTCTTCTCAGCACCTCATGAAACCTTCTCCAAAACTGACCGTATATTAGGTCACAAAGCACGTCTCAACAGATGCAAAAAAAAAAAAAAAAAAAAAAAGTGAAATAACCCCCTGTATCTTATCAGATCACCATGGATTAAAGCTGGATTTCAACAACAACAGAAAGCCTACAAACTCATGGAAACTGAACAACTCTCTACTGAGTCACCACTGGGTCAAGAAAGAAATTAAAGACTTTCCAGAAGTCAATGAAAATGAATGTACAACACACCCAAACTTATGGGATACAATGAAAAGAGTACTAAGAGGAAAATTCATAGCACTAAATGCTCACATAAAGAAGTTATAGAAATCTTGCACTAGGGATTAACAGCATATCTGAAAGCTCTAGAACAAAAAGAAACAAACTCATCCAAGAAGATTTCACATCAAGAAATAAACTGGAGGTAGAAATCACTAAAATAGAAACAAAGAGAACAATACAAAGAATCAATGAAACAAAGAGTTGGTTCTTTGAGAAAATCAACAAGATAGACAAATCTTTACCCAAAGTAACTAAAAGACAGAGGGAGAATATCCAAATTAACAAAATCAGAAATGAAAAGGGGGACATAATAACAGACACCAAGGAAATCCAAAGAATCATTAGATCATGCTTCAAAAACCTGTACTTCCCAAAATTGGAAAAATCTAAAAGAAATGGAAAGTTTTCTTGATAGATACCACTTACCAAAGTTAAAACAAGATCAGATAATTTAAATGGACCTATAACCCCTAAGGAAATGGAAGCAATCAATAAAATCTCCCAAGCAAAAACAAAACAAAACAGAGCCAGATGGTTTCAACACAGAATTTTATCAGACTTTCAAAGAAGAGCTAATACCAGCACTCCTCAAATTATTCCACAAAATAGAAACAAAAGGAACATTGCCAAATTCTTTTTATGAGGCCACAGTCACTGATACCCACACCACACAAAGACTCAACAAAGAAAGAGAATTATAGACCAATTTCCTTCATGAACATTGATGCAGAAATACTCAATAAAATACTCAAAAACCAAATCCAAGATCACATCAAAGAGATCACCCACCATGATCAAGTAGACTTCATCCCAGAGATGCAGAGATGGTTCAACACATGAAAATATGTCGATGTAATTCACCATATAAACAAACTGAAAGAAAAAAACCACACGATTATCTCATCAGATGCTGAAAAAGCCTTTGACAAATCAAACACTGCTTCATAATAAAAGAATTAGAGAGACCAGGAATACAAGGAACATACCTAAACATAATAAAAGCAATGTATAGCAAGCCAATAGCCAATATCAAATTAAATAGAGAGAAACTGAAAACAATTCCACTAAAATCAGGAACAAGACAAGGCTGTCCACTTTCTCCATATCTGTTCAATATAGTACTTGAAGTTCTAGCCAGAACATTAAGACAACAAAAGGAGATCAAGGGGATACAAATTGAAAAGGAAGAAGTCAAGCTTTTACTATTTGCAGATGATATGATAGTATACATAAGTGAACCCAAAATTTCTGCCAGAGAACTCCTACAGCTGATAAACTCCTTCAGTTATGTGGCAGGATACAAGATTAACTAAACAAATCAGTATCTCCCCTATATACAAATTATAAATGAGCTGAGAAAGAAATCAGGAAACAACACCCTTCACAATAGCCACAAAATAATATAAAATATCTTGGAGTAACTCTAGCCAAGCAAGTAAAAAACTAGTATGACAAGAACTTCAAGTCTTTGAAGAAAGAACATGGAGAAGATATCAGAAGATAGAAAGATCTCCCGTGCTCATGGATAGATAGAATTAATATAGTAAAAATGGTAATCTTACCAAAACCAATCTACAGATTCAATGCAATCCCCATTAAAATCACAATACATTTCTTTGCAGACCTTGTAAGAACAATACTCAACTACATATGGAAAAAGCAAAAAAACCCATAATAGCTAAAACAATCCTGTACAATAAAAGAACTTCCAGAGGTATCACAATCTCTGCTTTCACCCTCTACTATAGAGATATAGTAATAAAAAGGGCATGGTATTGGTGTAAAAACAGACACATGGATCAATGGAATTGGGAATTGAATTGAAGACCCAGAAGTAAATCCACACACCTATGGACACTTGATTTTTGACAAAGAAGCCAAGATTATACAATAAGGGAAAAAAGAATCTTCAACAAATGGTGCTGTCTAACTGGATGTTGGCATGCAGAAGAATGCAAGCAGATCCATGTTTATCACCCTGCACAAAACTCAAGTCCATTGGATCAAAGACCTCAACAGAAAATCAGATACACGGAAACTGACAGAAGAGAAAATGGGGAACAGCCTTGAACACACTGGCACAGGAGACAACTTCCTGAACAGAACACCAATCATGCAAGCACTAAGACTGATAATAATAAATGGGACCTCATGAAACTGAAAACTTCTGTAAGGCAAAGGACACTGTTAATAAGACAAAACAGCAGCTACAGAATGGGAAAGACCTTCACCAACCCCACATCTGACAGAGGGCTGATCTCCAAAATATATAAAGAACTCAAGAAACTAGGCATCAACAAACCAAATAATCCAATAAAAAATGGGGTACAGATCTAAACAGGATTACCTGCATAGGAATATCAAATGGTAGAAAAGCACTTAAAGAAATGTTCAACATCCTTAGTCATCAGGGAAATGCAAATCAAAATGACTCTGAGATTCCACCTTACACCTATCAGAATGGCTAAGATCAAAAACACAAGTGACAGTTCATGCTAGAGAGGATGTGGAGCAAGGGGAACACTCCACCATTGCTGGTGGGAGTGAAATCTTGTACAGCTACTTTGGAAATCAATATGCTAGTTTCTTAGAAAAGTGAGAGTCAATCTACCTCAAGACCCAGCTATACCATTCTTGGACATGTAACCAAAAGATGCTCAATTATACCACAAGGACTTGCTCAACTATGTTCATAACAGCTTTATTTGCAAGAGACAGAACCTGGAAACAACCTATACATCCCTCCACCAAGGAATGGATAAAGAAAATGTGGTGCAATGAAATATTACTCAGGTGTTAAAAACTATGACATCGTGAAACATGAAGGCAAATGGATGCAACTAGAAAAAAAAAATCACTCTGTGTGAGGTAACCCAGACCCAGAAAGACAAACATGGTATGTACTCCCTCATAACTGGGCATTAGCTGTAAAATAAAGGATAATCATGCTGCAATCTACAGACCTAGAGAAGCTAAGTATCAAGGAGGGCTCAAGGGATGGGGAGTGAGATGCATGAATCTCACTGTGAAAGGGGAAATAGAATGGACACCACAGGTGGATGGAGGAGAGGTCTGGATGAGGGGTAGGCATGGAAACAGGGGGGATCAAGTGTGGGGAGTGCTGGACCAGGAATTCTGCCCCAGCCTTCACTCTACCTGGTTATGCAAAAAAACTCTTTTGTCCTGAGTTAATTGCTCTGGAATGCCATTTGGCCTGTCTGAGGAAGGAAGATCTGAGCTTCATTTGCATAAGAAACAAAGCTATGGAGACAGGCATTGTCTCTGTAGGGGTGTTACCTAGCTCAGACCAGCAGCAGGTCTGAGAAGCTTATACTGTTTGCTGTTATGGCCTAGGAGTTATGGGTGCACAAGAAATTGATAGTAGGAAGCAGCTGATATATTAAAAGCCAAATAACAACAAATATTCCCTGATATTTAACTTTCCTTTAGAAGAATTCCTTGACCATTCTAGGTTTAGCTTTATCATATACAGCTGAATCTCTATTTCATATACTCGTAGCCCGCAGCAGGGAAGGGTGGAGAGAGTACTGGAAGAGACAACTGGAATTGGGGAGCATCTCTGGGAAGAGCTAGAAACCTAGTGCAGTGGAAACTCCCAGGAATCTATGAGGGTGACCCTAGCTAGGGCTTCCAGCAATAGGGGATATGGAGCCTGAACTGGACATCGTCTGTAACCAGGCAAGACCTCCAGTGGAGGGATTGGGACACCAACCCAGCCACAAACTCTTGGACCCACAGTCTGTCCTGCCTACAAGATGTGCTGGGGTAAAGGAGGCACAGAACTTGTGGGAGTGGACAACCCATGACTGGTCCAGCCTGAGACCCATGCCATGAGAGGGAGCTCATCCCTGACACTGTCTGGATGGCCAGGACCGAGGGGCAAGATAGCTTGGAGACCTAGAATAGAACCAAACACAACTAGCAAAATAAATAAATAAAGTCAATGAAATGATTCCTAATGACATTCTGCTATATATGGTGCTTAGTCCAACTGTCGTCAGAGAGGCTTTATCCAGCAACTGATGGAAACAGATGCAGAGACTCATAGCTGAACATTAGGTGGAGCTCAGGGATTTCTGTGAAAATAGGAAGGAAGGATTGGAGGAGCCGGAGGGGTCAAGGACACCACCAGAAAACCCACAGAATCAACTAACCTGGGCTCATAGGAGCTCACAGAGTCTGAACCAACAACTATGGAGCCTGCATGGACCTGACCTAGGCCCTCTGCTTATATGTTACAGTTGTGTAGCTTGGTCTTCTTGTGGGACTCCTAACTGTGGGAGCAGGGGCTGTCTCTGACTCTGTTGCCTGCTTTGGGGACCTTTTCTTCTACTGAGTTGCCTTACCCATCCTTAATAGGAGAGGTGGTACCTAGTCTCACTGCAACTTGATATAGCATGGATGGTTGATATCTGTGGGAGGCTTGCCCTTCTCTGAAGAGAGATGGAAGAGGAAGAGTGGATATGGGGGAGGTGGGACTGGGAGAAGAGGAGGGAGGGGCAATTGCTGTCAGGATGTAAAAACAATAAATAAATTAATTAATTAATTAATAATTAATACCCACCTACCCCCCAAAAAGAGTACTTACTGCTCTTTCAGAGGACCAGAGTTTGATTCCCAACATCCATGTCATGTGGCTCACAATCACTGTAACTCCAGCTCCAGGAGATCTGACACTTCTGGGCTCTCTGGGCACCAGCTCTCTTGTGCATGTACCCACAGACACAGATACACACACACACACAAATACACACACACACATGCACGTACCCACAGACACAGATACACACACACACACATGCACGTACCCACAGACACAGATACACACACACACACACACACACACACACATGCACATACCCACAGACACAGATACACACACACACACATGCACGTACTCACAGACACGTATACATACACACATCCATAGACACATACATACACAAATAACTTAAAATAAAACAAACATTTTTTTTAAAAAAATAGTTTCATTTTTAAAAAACCACAATGAAATATCATTTCACATTAACTAGGCCAACTGTACTAATAAAAAATGAAAGGAAAATAATGGTGGAGGAGGCAGAAACATCAGGAATTCAAGCCCCACCTAGGCGGTATGAGACCTGGTTTTAAAATAAAAAGGAAAGATAGACGAAAAGAGAGAGAGAGAGAGGGAGGAAGAGAGAGGGAACTGCCCTGTGTGCTGGTCGTGCTGATAAAGAAACCTGCGTGGCCGGGAGCGCTTGGGAAACGGAACAGCATCACCTCGGGCTGGCCGTTAGAGGGCAGCACGGAGGAAGGCTGTTGGGAGGACGCGTGGAGCAATCCCTCTTCCTAGCCCTCCTCCTCCGTCCTCTGAAAGACGGGCAAGGTCACGAAGGTGGGAAGGGTGAGAGGCCACTGCAGCCGGGAGGTCAGCACCCTGAGGGTGGCATGCCGAGAAGATGCTGCCTTGCCTTCTGTGGTTCAAAGCTGATGTGTTCTCGCCTGTGCGCCCCCAGTTCTCGGTGGCAGGGCTCCACCTTGTGGTCGAAAGTCCTTAACCGAACCCACTGGCCACCTAAGAGCAGGAGCCCGGCATCACCGCTATCTGGTGGTGGATGATGGGTTTACTTCACTGCTAAACTATATGTCAGCGGATCACAGCTGTGCCTGTCAGTCAGGCTCTGCTCGGTGACGCTGCAGTAACAAACAGGCCACTCAGTGCCACAGGCATAATGAACAAGATGCCTGCCGCCTTCTCATGCAACAGGAAGACTGTGAGGAGTAGGACAGCTTGCCGTGCCAAGGGCCAGGCACACACCCGCTTTGCCATCCTCAACAGTGTGCCCTTGACATCACCAGCCAGGTCTCCTCCACCAGCCACAGCTCAGCTCTCCAGCTCTGCTCCTGACCCTACTCCATCCTCTGTGACCCTGTGACCTCTCCGTCCTCATGTTCCTGTGGAGCTCTCCGCCACAGCTTCCCTCCTTACTCGGGTACGCTTCCTCACACACTCGCCTGGGAACTCCAGACAGGAAATTCAAGAAACAGCTAAAAGCCATCTCCTCTCATTCAGAACACGTCTTACTAACTCCAGGCTCATTTCCTCTTCTATTTGCTTCTTTGCAGCCTTGATTAATTGGGTGGGAGCGGATGCGGGATGTACACCCATGCACGTGTGAACACCATGCGCTTGCATCCGTCCGTTCCCTGTGTAGTCAGGCCCAGCAGCAAATGCCTTAACCCGTTCAGCCGTCTTGCCAGCTCAGGCTCACTTTATTTTTTAATTGTATCTGTTATTTTTTGAGATAACCATTTCCTTGTCCTTTTCCTCCCATATACTCCTCCTTACTTTCTCAAATTCATTTTCACTAATTGTTCTTGCAAACATATGTGTGTACAGACATGTGTTCCTAAATATATACACACACCCTGCTCTATTTGTGTTCCATTACGTGTATGATGTTTCAAGGCTAACCATTTGGTGCTGGATAACCGATCGGCGTGCTCCTCCCTGGGAAAGACTATGTCCCCCACTCTCAGCGTGCCTCAGCTGCCTGTGGTTCTGTGTGCAGCTGAGGCCTCCTGGACTTTCCTCACGTCCACATCAGCATGTCTATTGTTCTTGTCCTTGTTCAGCTCATGGTAGGCAGTCACGTTGGTGGGACTTTGATTGTAGCTTCTGACCTGACTGAAGGCACCATCTCACAGCACACTCCCTAATCCGCTGGCTCTTAGAATCCTTCAGCACCCTCTTCTGCAACGTTCCCTGAGCCTTAGGTGCAGGATGTTTTGCAGATGTGTCCATTGGGACTGGGCTCCACAGCTCTGCATTTTGATTGGTTGTGGTTTTCTGTAATGGGCTCCATCCATGGCGAAGTGTTTCTTTGATGAGGGGTGAGGAATGTACTTACCTGTGGGTGTAAGGACAAATATTTAGAATGTAGTTAGGGATTATGCTGGTTAGTAAAGTGGTTGTAGATTCTTCTCCAATATCCATGACTTCACTAGCCCTGAGTGGTTGCCTCGGTTTCCGGTACCAGGCATGATTTCTCTCTCGTTGAGCAGGCCTTCTGTCCAGTTAGAGAGTGGTTAATTACCACCGAGGTATGGTGCCACCTCTGCACCTTAGGGTTATCGTGCCCAGGCATACATCTTTAACCTAAATAAAGAGCTCCATCTTTGACATTTTTGCCTTCATTGGGCCCCTCTAATGTTTAGGGTAAGCTCTACATCTTTGAGGTGTAAATGGTCTACCTTGGTTCTACTAAGGGTATATTCTGGCCTTGGAAATATTTTAAAATTTAAATTATTCTTTAATTAGCTTACAAAACATCAGGCTCCCTTAGGCATTTTCTTTTTTTTTTTTTTTTTTTTTTTTTTTGGTTTTTCGAGACAGGGTTTCTCTGTGTAGCTTTGTGCCTGTCCTGGAACTCACTTGGTAGCCCAGGCTGGCCTCGAACTCACAGAGATCCGCCTGGCTCTGCCTCCCAAGTGCTGGGATTAAAGGTGTGCGCCACCACCGCCCGGCTAGGCATTTTCTTATACACCTAGGATTGGTTGATCCCCCACCTTCCTCTCTCCATCCTCATTTATCTCCTCCCACTTCGTGTATGAAGTTCTACTGCTCTGCCCACTCCTCTCCAGGAAGTCTCTCTTCTCTCCTCTTGTGGTCCTCTTTCTGGTTTCCTGGCCTCTGCATACCCTCACGCCCATGTACACACATATGCATACATATACACATACACATTAGAAGCCAAGGTCTGCTCATGAGAGAGAGCATGTAGTATTTACCTCTCTGAGCCTGGTTCACCTTGCTTAATGCACTATTTTCCAGTTCCATCCATTTTCCTACAAATTTCATATTTTCCTTTACACTGAATACAATTCAATTGTGTATATATTTTAGGAACGAGCATTACCAAGCATAAAAGCCATCAACTTCGGGTCTCACCATTTCCTTGGGGTGAAACATATTGTCTTGTGTTTTATCAGAGGCAGCTAAGCCCAGCAAGGACTCACTCCCGAGCCTCTCCTCTCTGCCGATTGGCCAACTGTGGTCACCACCACCTGTGTCAGGATACAAGGCAGGAGCCCTGTTAGCCCAGCTGTGTTGCTAGCCTGGTTTTCGGTTCTGGTACACGCTTGAGCCTTGGCGAGCTGCTTTCTCTTTGTGGTTCCCTTTGTGAGATGCTGAGATTATTTGGTTTGTTTCCAACGCTGATAACACCAATTTTGAGGAAAAGAAGAATCTCATTTGTCCCTCCTTGAGATTTACAATTCTCAGGGCTGGAGAGATGGCTCAGTGGTTAAGAGCCCTGGCTGCTCTTGCAGAGAACCTGGGTTTGGTTCCCCGTACCCACATGGTGGCTCACAATGGCCTGTACCTCCAGTTCCAGGAGACACAATGCATTCTTCTGACCTCCAAAGGCACCGGGTCTGCACATAGTGCACATAACCGCAAGCAAAGCACTCATACATATAAAATTTACAAATTTTTTATTAAAAATGATTTAAAATACCATGTGAACAAGAGGTGGAGGACTATTCAAGGGAAGCTACCTTCTCCTAGATGAAGAACAGTGTGTCAGTTTTATCTCTGACTGGAGGTAGAAATGTGGCTTTCTAAACTGCCCAAAGCATTGCAATCCAATATCCCCTCCCTTAAAAGTCCATCTAAATGGGCCTGTCAATCAACTGGCTAGGACACCTGAAGACATGTTGATAAGATGGGAGACTGTACTTCCACACTCAGGCGCTCCTCCCTCAAGGCAGTTGCTTGCAGACACTCGCTGGTAAGCCAGCCTGGTTTCAGGAGTTGTAACTCAGAAGCATAACTTCTCTTCCCCCTTCTATCTAGTCTGGATACCAGCCTGCATCCTAACACACTTGCCCTGAACTCCAGTGCTCTCACCCCTCCCGAGCGGATGCTTGCTGACCTCTACTCCATCTCCTCCTCCCGGCGATTGATAAGTTCTATAACCTGTCTGCCCTTCTGTTTTTCTCTCAAATTCTAATACAGTTGTCCTCAAGCTTCCTACTGAGCATGTGTTTAAATGTTTTTATCAATGGAAATATGACCCTGCCCCCCCCAAAAAAAGAAATGCTTATTCCCGGTAATGCACACGCCACATCCTTACCTAGTCACCTGTTAGTGGACATCTGGCGGACTCCAGAGAGGAGCAATGATCGTGGATGTGCAAACGTCCCTGTGGCAGGATGTAAGCCCTTTGGGTGTGCCAGGAGAGGTGTCTCCGTGACTTTTCTCACTACTGTAGAGCAACTTGAAAAAGGAAGGGTTTGTTCCAACCCACAGTTTGAGAGCAGAGTCTGTCACGGCAGGGACGTCACGGAGCAGGCGTGACGTCACAGAGTGGGTGTGAAACAGCCAGGGGCACTGCATCTGCACTCGGGAAGCCGAAGATGAATGCTGCTGCTCTGCTCAGTCTCCTTTATATCCAGTCCAGGGCCCCCTCTCACCTATGGAATAAACTCCCGCCCAGACACACCCCAAGACTGTTTTCCTGCTGATTCTAAACCCCATTAAGTTGACAGCTGAGAGAAGATTCCTGAGCGGAATGGCTGGTTTGTGTGGTAGTTTTATTTTAGCTTTGCTAGAAACATCCACGGTGCATTCTGTCGCAGCTACACAAATGTATACTCTCTCTGACTGTGTTCAAGTGGCCTGGCTGATTTCCTGTGGCCGTGATAAAATACCCTGGGAAAAGCTGCTTAAAGAAGAAAGGGCTTAGTTGGGTCACAGTTCCATGGGGACAGAGTCCATCACGGAGAGGAACACTTGACTGCAAGCAGGGAAGCCACGATTACAGGATGGAAGGGCTGGCTGGAACAGTGTATCTGCAGCCTTAGGAAGCAGAGAGCACCATCCCAAGTGGAGTTAGGCTATAAGGCCTGCCCCCCACTTCCATGAATAAAGCTCCTCCCTCTAAAAGTTCCACAACCTCCCCAAACTGTGCTACCAGTTTGGGACTAAGAGTTCAAACACAGGCCAGGCACGGTGTTGCACACCTGTAGTCCCAGATACTGGGGAGGCTGAGGCAGGATGATTGCTTGAGTCCAGGAGTTCCGAGCTGTAGGGCGCTATGCTGATCATGTGTCTACACTAAATTCAGCATCGGTACGGTGCCTTTCTGGGAGCAGGAGGGGTGAACCACCCAGGACAGAAATAGAACCTGTCGAAAACTTCCATGCTGACCAGTAGTAGGATCGTGCCTGTGAGGAGCCTCTGCACCCCAGGCTGGGCAACATAGCAAGACCCCACTCTAAAAAGAAAAAGAAGAGAGTTCAAACACATGAGCCTATGGGAGACTTTTCACATTCAAACAACATCTGCCCCTGGGCCCAATAGGCCACAATCTCTTGACATCAAATGTACAATTTCAGAAGTCCCCATAGTATTTAACAGTCCTAACAAAAGTCCAAGGTCTAAAACTGTGACCCTGTAAACTTTTTTTTATTACGTACTTCCAACAAATGACATAGAATAGACATTTCCATTTCAAAAGAGAATGAGGACATCCATAAGGAAGACCAAGCCAAGGGAAGCAAACACTGAATTCTACATGTCATGTCTGGATCCTGCATGTCATGTCTGGATGCTGCATGTCATGTCTGGATCCTACATGTCATGTCTGGATCCTGCATGTCATGTCTGGATCCTGCATGTCATGTCTGAATCCTGCATGTCATGTCTGGATCCTGCAATGTCATGTCTGGCATCTGGAACTCAAATGAATCACCTCATTTCCAAGGGCCTTAGGTAGCCCTGCACACCCCGCCCGGCTGCCTGTGGCCCCAAAGCCCTCTCTCTGGGGCTGGTTTACTGTCATGTCCCCACATTTTTTCAGGGACATCAAAGGACCCAGGTTTAATTCCAAGCACACACGTGGTGGCTCAGTGCTAATAACTTCAGTACAGGGGATCGCGTGCCTTCTGATAGCTGCAGGCACAGGCACACACAGGGTGCACATAAATACAAGCAGGCAAAACACCCATACACATAAAATGAAATACCAAAAATAAAAAGCCAAAGTAAAAACAAAATCAAAATTTCCCCACAGTCTAACAATCACATCCTCGCTGTCTGGAGCAGACATGGTGCTTGGTAATGGCATATATAAATAATTACTCCTACCTCACCTCAAATGACCCATGATGCACAACCAAGTAACTTAATTATTATAAAAGGACTCCATTATCTCACAGGGGGGCAATTCTCACTCATGTCCTCTCTCTCTCTCTCTCTCTCTCTCTCTCTCTCTCTCTCTCTCTCTCTCTCTCTCTCTCTATCCTCCCTCTCCCTTGCTCTAAATTTTTCCACTGTGTTTCTGTCTGTTCCACAGCATATATTCTTTTTGTTTGTTTGGGTCTCTTTGTGTAGCCCTGGATGTCCTAGAACTCTCTCTGTAGAGGAGGCTGGCCTCAAATTCAGAGGTCCACCTGCCTCTGCCTCCTGAGTGCTGGGATTAAAGGCGTGTGCTTCCATGCCCAGCTCCACAGCATACAGTCTATATTATAGGTATACGATGTGTAATTGTATCCCTGATGGTGACCATCGGGCCCCATTTGGTAGTTACAAACCCATGGTCACACAGATGACCCTGGTTAAATTCAGATCACAAAACAAATGAAAAGACATGGAAGGGACCGGTGGAGAGGGATGCCAATGAGGGAGATGGACGAGGGTGAAGGTAATCAGAACACACTGTATATATGTATAAAAGTGTCAAAAAAAAACCCACATCCATTAATTTTAAAAATCTATTCCAGTCTTGTAAGTACGTTTACCACCGCGCCCTGGGCTCACTGTTTCTGGCATAACAGAAGCAGGAGTGGCATGACCAGGTAGGTGGCCTCCTTCCAGGCAAGAGTCTGCCTGCGTTCAAAAGGGAAGTCATATTGCCCAACCTAAGCAAGTCCAGCTGTGCCAAAGGTGAAAGGAAACACGAGACCCCGAAGATAAACAGCACAGTGCAGAGTCACTGCCCCTGAACGAGATACGCACCCCGAAGCGTTCCCCCAACGTGTGCAGCTGCGTCCAGACCCCTCTGCTGACCCCTGCTCCTTCTCCGTGCTCTGACACAGTGGTTCTCAGCCTTCCTGATACTGCGACCCTTTAACACAGTTCCTCATGTCAGGGTGACCCCCAACCACAAAATTATTTTTGTTGCTACTTCATAAGTGTAATTTTGCTGCTGTTATGAATTTTATTATAAATATCTGTTCCCGGATGGTCTTAGGCGACTCCTGTGAAAGAGTCATCCGACCCCCCCAAGGGGTTGCGACCCACAGGTTGAGAACTGTTGTTCTAGCATTCCCAGGAGCACAAGCTTGTCTGCACAGCCATTAAGTGTGCCTTCTCTCTCCCCCAACACCACCAACCTCTCCTCCAGTTCCCTTCCGCAACCGTTTCTAAATTCCTTTATCGACATACGGAGGAGGCTCTGTGGCCCATGTCCTGCAGCACTCCCCACAATTTCTGGAGGAAGTCTGCCTCCATCACAGCCTTGAGACATCCTCAGACAATGTCTCCATTGTCCTCGGCGTTCTCCAAGACTGCTAGGCACACTGCCTAGGGACAACCAAGACTAGTAGAAAATGCCTGACCCAGAAAATGGCTTCAGTCCTAAGCATGTGCTCCCCTAAGCAGGCCTCCCCCGTCCCTTACCAGCCTGGTGCTTTCGGCCCCAGGTGCTTCAGGCTGCAAGTCCCCTTTACCTCTCCAAAGGTCCACCTGCTTGTCCTCTGCCCACTTTTTACATTTATTAACTTTAGGAGACACCAGTGGCTGAAAGCCCAGACTGTTGAATCTTTATCATAATCACCTTCAGACTCGACCGTCTTGAGGATTTATCTGAAGGCTTTTTACATTTGTCTACATCTCTGGAAAAGGGGCCAGGGAGAAAGAGTCTGTTAGGGATCCAAGTTTATGGACATCAGAGGGCTCTCTAGGCAGAGCCCAGACATAGGAGATGGTGGGGGTGGACACAACAGTACAGGGCTGCAGTCAGTGGGACCCTGGTTATCTCCTGGCTTCTTCGTTACTGCTGGGCTAATCACTGTGTCTGGCTAACGATGTCGGTAGCCACCTCCTGGTGGGCACACTCCTATTAAGAGTGTGCTGGCACACACTGCTTTCAGGTTTGGAGTGGAGAGAGCCTCATTACACACAGACTTCTGAGAGAAGTGTACCCCGAGGTGATCTCAGCTTGGGCGCTCTGCTGACCCAGACAGCACGTGGGAACCCATTTCTGTCCTTAAACCTGGATTCATGAATACGTGTAAGGGCTCTGCGGTTTTCAAGAGCTGTCACGATGCCAGACAGAGTGTCTGCTCCCACCGGTGACCTGTGTGCTGTGCCACTTCATGCCTGTCCCTCAAGTGTGGCCTCTCTGATAACTCCCCTGCTGTGATGGGGTCATCTGTCCACCCCACAGCACATTTGTCCTGAGGGTGGCGCTTCTCTATATCATGCTGCCACTGGGCACACAAGTCATCTAAAAGGGGGGTTTGGGCTTCATTTGATTCCAGACACCCTCAAGATTTGAAGGTGAATATTTATGGCTGAGATGCCCATCAGCTGTGAGACCTCCTCAGAGCTTTTTTCTGTCGACACACTGTTAGGGAATACTTGACAAAAATTATAGATCCCCAAAGTCACTACCCCAGTCCCAAGTGCAAAGGGTCACTGGTCATCTCACCTGCTGTTGTGGGGACACCTACTCTTTGTGTGCTCATTAATCTCTGTGACTGATGAGCAGTGGCAGGTGAATCGCTGTGATTGGTGGGCATCAACAGGTGAGTCACTGTGACTGGATGAGGACATTGTAACCAGGGATTGGTTGCTTACTTCAGAGTGTGGTTCTCAGCTCCTAATCTAAGTCTCTGGTTCCACATGACGCAGCCTCCGTGGACTGTTGAGAGCGACAGCACCCTCTGCTAGCACAAGGCTACAATGACCCCGCAGAGTCATCATTAGAGACATGTGGACTGTCTTTTCCACTAGCTTAGCAGAGCAGAGATAACTTTTTGTTATTTCAAGTACCTATTTAGAGCTGAGTATGGTGGCGCACACCTTTAATCTCATCACATGGGAGGCAGAGGCAACTGGATCTTGTAAGTTCAAGGCCAGCCTGGTCTACATAGTGAGTTCCAGGACAGTCAGAGCTACATAGACAGACATTATCTCAAATAATAATAATAATAATAATAATAATAATAATAATAATAATAATCAAGTACTTGTTTAGGGTGCTGCAATACCCATCTGGAATACAGGTGGACACAGACCACTGTTGTGGAATATTATTTTAAGGTGTGCTACATTTGTTTATGCTGTAGAACATTTGTTTAATGATGCAAAGGTGTGTTGCATCTTTTATGTTGCATTTGTTTAACTCTGTGAAACTGTGTTACTTTGCCTGTCTAAAACACCTGAATTGGTCTAATAAAGAAGTGAATGGCCAATAGTGAGGCAGGAGGAAGGGCAGGCAGGGCTGGCAAGCAGAGAACAAATAGGAGAAACCTGGGAGGAGCAAGAGAGACCAAGGAGTGAAAGGAGAAGGGAGACATCAGGGGCCACAGCCACCCAGCCACACAGCCACAGCCACACAGCCACACAGCCACAGCCACACAGCCACACAGCCACAGCCACACAGCCACACAGCCACAGCCACACAGCCACACAGCCACAGCCACACAGCCACACAGCCACACAGCCACAGCCACACAGCCACACAGCAAGCCACGGAGTAAGAAGTAAAGAAAGGTATACAGAATAGAGAAAGATAAAAGCCCATAGGCAAATGATAGATGGGATAA
This sequence comes from Peromyscus maniculatus bairdii, assembly GCF_049852395.1. NCBI lineage: Eukaryota > Metazoa > Chordata > Mammalia > Rodentia > Cricetidae > Peromyscus > Peromyscus maniculatus. The sequence continues at coordinate 4,660,921 of NC_134863.1, read as the reverse complement.
CTTAAGTTAAGAAAAGCTGGCAAGAAATAAGCCAAGCTATGGCCAGGCATTTATAAGTAATAATAAGTCTCTGTGTGTATTTATTTGGAATCTGGATGGCAGATCCCCAAAGGAGCAAAGAGTAAAAAATAACAAACTACAGCCACCAACCAAAGCAGGACTAGCCTGCACCTCTTCTGTTGTGAGAGTGTGATCAACCATCATTCCTCACCATTGAGGCTATCCGGGCATGCTCCCTCTCCACCTTCAGAGAGGATCCCTTTCTATGCCTGCCCCAGACCATCTTTGAGGAGTCCTCCCACCTCCTCCTCCTCCTCCTCCTTTTGATTTATTTATGTGTGCAGGTGTTTTGACTACGTGTGTGTCTGTGCATCACATGCATGCAGTGCCTGTGGAGGCCAGAAGAGGGCATCAGATCCTCTGAGACTGGAGTTACAGGCAGTTGTGAGCCACCATGTGATGCTGGGAACCCATGTCCTTCACAAGAGCAGCCAGTGCTCTTAACTGCTGAACCATCTCTCCAGCCCACTCCTTCCTTTTAACTTGAAAGATACAGTCCTTGGGGCTGGAGAGATGGCTCAGCAGGTAAGAGCACTGGCTGCTCTTCAAGAGGACCTGGGTTCAATTCCCAGCACCTATATGGCAGCTCACAACTGTCTCTGACTCCAGTTCCAGGGGATCTGACACCTTCATACAAATGCACATTAAATAAAGTTTAAAAAAAAAAAATCAGTCCTTTATCCCACCACACAGGAGGCTACAGCAGGGGGATCAACAGTTCCAGGTTCAAGACACTAAGATTAAAAACTATATATATTTTAAAATTAAGTATTGAATCAACTTAAAACATCAAGTGCATTCAACTGCTTTCCAAACTCAGACGGGATAAACAGCACTCTCAGAGACATGGGGTTTGAAGATGCTCTGGTCTCTGTCACAGCCTTTGCGACAGCCGGTCACCAGCAGGGTAGCTGTTGCTTGAATCCTAATGGTCTTAATAAAACCTGGAGCCAGATATTGGGGTAAATGCTGAAAGATCAGAGGGACAAAGGAACAAGCCACAGCCACTTCTCACCTCACCAACTCCACGACTCCTCTGACTGAATGCCTCTGAGTCCTCAGCCGAAAGGCCTCTAGTTCCTGTCTCCTCACGCCTCATGTGCCTTTCTCCGCCCAGCCATTTCACTTCCTGTCTCAACCTTCCTACTGCTGGGATTAATGGCGTGTGTGCTTCCCAAATACTGGGGTTAAAGGTGTGTGCAACTACTGCCTGGCTGTTTCTCTCCTAGACTGGATCAATCTCATATAGCACAGTGTGGCCTTGAACTCACAGAGATCCATATGGACCTGTGCCTCCCGAGTGCTAGGATTAAAGGTGTGTGTGCCACCACTGCCTGGCCTCTATGTCTAATCTGGTGGCTGGCTCTGTCCTCTGATCTTCAGGCAAATTGTATCAGAGTACAACAAACTATCACCACAGACAGCCTTGCCTGACCTCACCACCAGCTGCTCCCCAGCCCCACACTTCCTCCGGGGCTTCAGGCCACCATTGCCTTCTTCCTTAGGCCTGCCTGCCTCCCAGCCCATCGTCAAATGCTGCTCTTCCTGCCATTGCACACACTGCTCTGCAGCCACACGCTGCTCTGCAGCCACACGCTGCTCTGCAGCCACACGCTGCTCTGCAGCCACATGCTGCGGGCAGAGCTCATGCCTCATGAGGGACTCTGAAACCCAAGTACACGTCCAATGCAAAGTGACGGTGGGCAGCGCCGTCTGAGAGACAGGATGCAGCTGGCACATAACCAGGGTGACTCTGCAGATAAGAGGTAGAAGCCACATGAGAGGAAACTGCGGGAGGGAGGGTCACGTCGGACTGAAGTGGCTGAATCAGGCCCTAGGAGGCCAAAAAGCATCTTCACCATGGGGTTCCTTCCTTTGTACCACTTCAAAATCAGCCACAGCAGTCTGTGTTGGTCTGCAGTGCATTTGCATCATAAGCCCTGCTGGGAAGGTTTAATTGTGAGATTAATTGTGGAAGCTGGAAAGGCTTTTAAAGGCTTTGAAACTGTAGAAAGAGGCCTGTGGGTTTTCATTTCACTTTTAAACTTAGAAATTCCGAGTGATATTATGTGATATGTAATTGCTGCATATATTACAGAACAAGCGCACTGGAAAACAGACTTCAAGAAACTGCAAGAACACAGCCAAGAAAACATGAAAGAGGTCAGGGGGGAGAAGCTGAAGAGAAACCTAACCCAGGCAGTGAAGAGCACAGAGCGCAGATACTCCATTTGGAGGAAGTGCTACAGATTGACTCCGGTGTCCCCATCATATGCAGATCCTACCATATGATGTCTGTATATATTCACACAAGTGGGTGAATGTGCATATAGACTAGAAAGGAGACCATGAGACAGTGAGGGCAGTGAGGAAGAGGCGGGGCAGCAGGACACATACGCCATAAAAGTGAAAGGAGGATATGGGGGGAAGGGGAGAGAGGGCACAGGAGGAACAGGGAGATGAGGAAGCCAATTAACAAAAACTAATTTTGCTTGAAAACACCATAATGTAACCTAACACTGTGCATGCTAATTCAATGTTTTATTTAATTTTATTTTTATGTTATATGTAAATATTATTAATAATAATATTAGTGAATTGCCTGAGTGTGGGTGCAATACTTGCATTTGATGTACACCATCAGAAGGCAGCTTCAGATGCCTTGGGACTGGAGTTATGGACAGTTGTGAGTCACCGTGTAGGTGGGTGCTGGGAACCAAACCCAGGTCCTCTAAAAGAACAGCAAATGCTCTTAACAGCTGGGCCATCTCTCCAGCCCTGGATTCAGTTATTTCTAAATAATAAACAAACAAACAATGAATAAATATAATACATCACATAAATGGACTCAAGAACAGAAGCCATCTCAATAGACTTAGAAAAAGCTTTTGAGAATATGTAACATCTTTTCTTGACAAAAATCCTGAAGAAACTAAGAATAGCAAGAGTGCACCCCAACATAATGAAGGGAAAATACAACCAACTTAGAGCCAACATTACAGTGAGTGGAAAATATTCCAAGTATTCACATTAAAACCAGCGTAAGAGAAGGGTCCTCTTTCTCCATTCTCATTGCTGGAGGTTTTAACGACAGCAAGAGAATCAAATAAAGGGATGTAAACGGGGCGTCAAAGGATCCTTATTTGCAGATGATACGATTCTATACCTAAGAGCTAACGTTAAGGTTTCCACTAGGATGCTCTTAGAACTGCTAAACACTTTCAACAAAGTGGCAGGGTTTAAATTAACATACTCACATCTGCAGCCTTCCTATATACCAGTAACAAGTGTGGTGAGGGAGAAACCAGATCCCATTCATCACATACAGGCCCATACACACGCACACAAACACACATGCACATGCACACACATGCACACTCACATGCATACACATACAAGCACACACATGCAAAACCTTACCAGAAACCTAACTGGAAAAATCAAAGATATCTACAATGAAAACGTTAAAACACTCAAGAGAGGAGTTGAAGAAGGTACTGGAAGATAGAAATATTCCCCATGCTTATTGATCAGGAGAATCGACACTGAAAAATTACTCCCTTACCAAAAGCAATCTACAGATTGAATAAATCACCATCAAAATCCCAGTGCATTCCTCACAGAAATAAAAAGAATCTCTTAGTTTTGTTTGTTTCTAAGACAGGCTTTATGTAGCCCTGGCTGGCCTGAATTTGCTATGTAGACAAGGCTAGCCACAATGCACAGAGATACATTGATCTCTGCCTCCCGAGTGCTGGCGTTAAAGGTGTGCACCACACTCAGTGAAGTACAAGAAATATCTGAAAATTCAGGGGAAGCTCAAAAGACCTTGGATAGCCAATCGTGGGGGGGCGGGAATAAGGCTTGGAGGATCGCCACACTGGTTTCAATTGTGTTACAGAGACATAGTAACAAAACCAGTATGATAGAGACAGAAAGCATGCATGCTGATCCCTGACACTGAACAGAAGATCCAAACTCACACAGCTACAGCCACCTGAGTAGACTACGGAGGAAAACCAGCCTCTTTCACAATGTGCCAGGAAAACTGAATATTTGCCTGTTGAAGAATGAATCTAGTTTATATCTTGTCCTTAGTAAAAATAACTCCCGATGGATCGAGGACGTTCACACTGAGAGTCTGAAACTGCTAATGGGAAAAACAGGAAAATATGGAGATTCAGGCAGAGCAAGGGTTTTCTCAACAAGACAGCTGCGTCTCCAGCCAATGACGGGCAGATGGGGCACAGCAAAGGAGACAGGACTGTGCGTGGACAGCCTGCAGAGTGTCTCAGAGAGGACCGACAGCCATACAAAGAACATGGGGGGGGTGGGGGGAGAACATCAATCAAAAGTGGCTTTAGGGGAGCTAAGGAACTAGTCCAGTGGTCAAGAGCATGCGCTGCACAGCATGAGGTCCTGGGTTCAAATTCCCAGCACCCAATAAGAAATAGAATCTATCTAGATGTCAATCAACTGACGAGGAGCTGTGCAGACCTCTTGGCTGGTGTTTCACCTAGACCTCCCGTCAGTGTCCTGTGGCTGGCTCCCTTCCCAGTGTGGCAACGTGGACAGAATCTCCTTTCTCTGCTTTTTACTCTTACTCTCCTCTTTACGTGGCATCTGAGGACAGGTGACAGAGCCATGCTTGTGAGAGCTGCTGGGACCCGGCCGCCGCCCTCAAGAACTGGAAACAAACGCTCTTTGTTTTCTTGCTTTTCCTTCCCAGTGACGCTTCTAAGAAATCCCTCTTTTGTGCTCACACACAAGCTACGGCCTCGCTCTGACACAGCTCACGTGTCATCTGGAGGCCTCGCAGCTGGCCAGCCCTGTGTCTGTCCAGTGAACAAGCTTGCTCTCCACCTTCACGTGGCCTGTAATGCTCTGTCATACTGTCTCCCCTCCCACGATCAGAAAGCACCGCCTGGGTCCTACCCCTAGCTAGAGAAGCCCACGGAAGAGACCATCTCCATGTAGCTGTCTCTTCTGTTAGTGCCTCTTGTGTCTGAGACGCCCCCACCCCATACAGGGCTCCTGTCTCCATCAATTCTTCCATTCAAAAAACACTTGGTGTCCAGCTGCTTTGTGATGAATTGAAATGGTCAGGTGACTTTAGGCGGACTAGGTAACCAAACAAGAATGTCTGCTCCCAGAAGGTGCAAAGTAGACAAGCCCTATTATAAACCCTGGGTCCTGGTGGGACAAGTGGAAACCTAGACTGAACGTGTGAGTTTACAGCGATTACAGTGAGCCGGCCACAGTGAGTCAGCTGCCAGACACAGCGTGGCCAGGCCTTACTGCAGGAACCGTGAACTCCGTCAGGGACCTAGCATGCTGTCGGCATAAAGTCCCATGTGCAGCTGGTGTGGCTGAGGAAAGTGGCAAGGTGCAGGCCACCTCGGGATGCGTCCTGGTGGAGGAGCTGTCAGGGCTGGCTGACTCGGTGTGAGAAGGAAGCCAACATGAGCCCCTCGGTGTGATGCAACAGCTGATGTGGGGACAGCGGGAAGACAGCCTCAGGGAGACCCGGCTCCTGGTGCACAAGGCCGCCCTCTGCTGGCCGCCACATAGCTCTGCATGGAAGGCTGCAAGAACCAGGCTTCTGGGAGATGACAGGGCAACAAAACAGACAGACCGGTGCTCGCAACCAGTGCTCACCGGGTGGGGGTGGGGGGATGGGGGTTGAATAAGCCTGGCACCTCAATGTCCAGGAGCAGGGAGAAGTAGAACTGGAAAGTGGCCAGAGAAGGCTGCAGACCGTAGTGTCCTGAACACTGTATCATTACCTAGAAGTGATGTCTGATGGACAGCTCTCCTGAATAGGTATCCTGGAAAGAGTGGTGGAGCAGTGGCAGCCTCTGGGTAACATGAGGCTACAGCAAATAAGATTCATTGTGTTTTGTTTTTCTGGTAGGAAGAACAGCATTTCCTTAAGCCTACAGGACTGGCCTGTTGATATGGGCTTGCTGGGAGCCTGGTATGGAGCAAGACCAGAAATTAGTGATCCACTGCGCCAGTGTGGGAGACTTCCACAGTCCCGGAGCAGCAGGAGAGCTCTTCTGGGGGTTTTCACTTCCTCGGGAAATAGGAACTATGTGCTTTCCACGTGGAGTTAGAGGTTTGAGGAGGGAAGATGGGAAGCAGGGCTGTGGGCCCAACGGGGTCCTCAGAGACACATCAGCACTCTGGATCTCTCTGTCCCCATCTCTCTCTCCAGTCCCCAGAGTAGGTCAGGCGCAGAAGTGACCCTGCCTAGGACTGAGAACGCCTAAGAGGTGAAGGGCCAGGCGGCACGAGCTGAGCTCCTCGAAATCAGCAGAGGCAGAGAGTAGATGCCAAACAGAGCCCGAGTGGAGCTGCTGGGAGGGTAAGCCGTGTGGAGGAGGCAAGCGCTGGGAGCATGGGCGCCTGAGACAGGAGTTCCTGTATGGCAGCATTCGGGCATGGTGACAAATGGCTTCTGTGGTAAGGAAGGCAAAGTTCTCAGAGTACAGGAGGCCAGAGACCTGGTCTGGGAAAGAGGAGTATCTGCAAATGGCAGCAGAAGCAAGGGCTGCTGGGAGAAGTCTGACATCAGCTTCATCACAGCCTGGGGGCAGCAAGGAGCCTCTCTCCCTCGGGCCCCACCAGCGTAGCACAGGTGTGCGAGGTGACAGCCAGGGTCACAGGGGAGCACTCAGGCAGAGGCACCTGGATAGGAGGGGGTGTCACGGGAACTGAAGACTTACCTTGCCTTCCAGGTGTTCTGAGTGATCAGGAAGGTGCCTCCTGGCCACGTGAGGAAACACACTGCCATCCAGTCAGTCCCTGAGAACCAGCTCTGGAGAGCGTCCCGTGTCAGAACACATCAGCAGAGCTCCTGGTTGGCTACAGGCAGGAGACCGCTGGCATACGAGGTCACCACACTGCTATATAACCGCATTTCTGACTTTGTCTTTCTGGCCGCCTCTGTGTTCCACACTGGTGCCAACAGCACCTAATTGTACAAGGAGTGCCCAGCCCTTGTCCAGGCAAGAATCTCAGTGTTCCAGGACAGCGCAGAGCCTCATAGTGAGAAGCACAGGCCCTGGAGGTCTCTGCGTCAGACTAGTCAGCTCCAAGAGCGTGGACTCCATGGCACTGCATTATCCCGCCACATCCTAAAATCAAATGGCTGTGTCATGGTGTAATCAGTAGAAACTGACATTATTGGCCTGTTACGGCAAGTCAGTACAGCAGGTTGTCATACAGGTGTCTGATAATGTCAGAGTCATCCGTAAGTGGACAAAACCTTATACATAAAGAGACACAGGAGTAGCTGCCCTGCTTTGATGCATCGCCAAAAGAGCGCTTGCGGGAAGACTCAAACCAGCCACCACCATGCCCCCATTCCCTGGCTAAGTGGTTCACACAGTGTGGCTCTAACACACTGCTCAAAACAAACAGGCTGGGCGAGTGGCGAGTGTGACGGTTGTTGTTGGCTAGGGGTGGCGTTCAGTTGGTACAGTGCTGGCCTCACAGACATAAAGTCCTGGGTTTGGTACTGGACATGGTACCACATACATGTAATCCCAGCACTCTGGAGACAGGGGGATGCCATCTGACCTGGCTCTGAGCTCCTTGCCAGGGGTGGAGGTGAGGGGGGGTACCGACATTAAGGGGGTGGCCACTTCTAGAACACAGGGTGAAAACTGGGAGGGATATGCAGTCCCATTAAATTTATTCAGATTGAAAGGCTCGTATGCCAGACCTGGTGATAGAGGCCTGTAATCCGCGCTACTCTAAAGGCTAAGACAGCATAGAAAATTCAAGACCAGCTTCAGCCGCACAGTAAGTTCAACACCAGCCTGGATAATTTCATGAAACGTAGTCTCAAGGTTTAAAAAGTATGAGCCAGTGGGGCACACCTACAGCCGCAGCTCGAGAGGTAGGAGCAGGAGCAGGGGTTCAAGTTTCAGGCCAGCTTGGGCTACACAGCTCAAGAAAACAAACAAAGTGAAAGAGAGGCTGTGAGTGTAGCTGAGCGGCGAGGTCCTTGCTCACCCTGCGTGAGACGAGAGACGTCAGGTTCAATGCCCCGCGCAACAAAAGAAGCGGGGAAGAACAGAAGGCAGCTCCTTTTAAAAAGGAGCCCCTTTGTTACGTGTGAGTGTTTTGCTTACATGTATGTCTGTGTGCCACATGTGTTCCTGGTGCCCTAGGAAGTCAGGACAGGGAGTTGGATTCCCTGGAACTGAATTATGGATGGCTATGAGCCATGTGGGTGCTGGGAATTGAACCTAGGTCCTCTGCAAGAACACGTGCTTTTAACCACCAAGTCAACTCTCAAGCCCCGACAAAAGGCAGATTCTTTTTTTTTTTTTTTTTTTTGGTTTTTCGAGACAGGGTTTCTCTGTGTAGCTTTGCGCCTTTCCTGGAGCTCACTTGGTAGCCCAGGCTGGCCTCGAACTCACAGAGATCCGCCTGGCTCTGCCTCCCGAGTGCTGGGATTAAAGGCGTGCGCCACCACCGCCCGGCCAAAAGGCAGATTCTTAAGGCATCTTCTCCAGAGCATAGGTGGCCGTAACTCAATCTAGTGTGGCAGAATTCACCTCCTATCACCTACTCCACTTCCTGTTGAAAGAAAATAAAACCTAAGCTAACCTCAAGCTTGAAATGTGTTTCTGCCATGAGAGGTGGCTCAGACCTGAATCCAAGAGTATGCTAGTCCGGTTGGGCAGCCTGGAGGGACTGCCAAGACCCTGAAGGTATCGCTAGCTCTGTCCAGCCTGAGCCTGTCCCCAGTGGGGCAAAGTGAAGTTGCATAAACCAGCTAACATGGTGGAATCATGCCTGCTCACTCCCAAGAGGGCCAAGTGCCAACTATTAAGGAGCCACAGCAGCTGGCAAACTTGGCCGAGAATCCAGCTCCTCATTGTTGTCCTTGGACATTTCTAGGTATCGTCCCAGGGCACACAGGCAGTGACTGCCACGCATGCAGCACAGGTGACTCACTCTCAGAGCCCCTGGGCTGCAGCTTACACTCCAGGAAACCCATGGTTCTCAATGTTGGGATCATCTCACACTTCAAACCAAGTTGTTTTGGGTCATCCAGCCCTTAGTGATTGAGTACATGGTCCTTGCTGAGGGCTAAAGCCAGAGGTGGCTCACTCAGTGCAGCCTGCTGGCGGGCCGTGGGGATGCTCAGATGACCAGCTAGCAGGTCACAGTCACTCGGTCTTACCCTGTGATGCCTGCTCCTAAGAAATGACCAGTAAGCAGTGGCAAAGTACTGCTGGGGACCAACCTCCTCCAGCCAAGCCAAGACAAAGCCACCAACAAGAAGTGGCGGGTTTAGCCTAAAAGAGTATTTGGGCCCTTCTGTCACAGTTTGGAGACGGAGGCCAGGAGTGGTGCTCGTATCTGTTAGAGGAGCTTGCCTCGGCGTCCTGGGAGAAGGTGGTCGTGTTACAACGCCCAGTCGGGACCGCCCAGAGGAGTGCTCCCAATGCCCAGTCGGGGACCGCCCAGAGGAGTGCTCCCAATGCCCAGTCGGAACCGTCCAGAGGAGTGCTCACAATGCCCAGTCGGGGACCGCCCAGAGGAGTGCTCCCAATGCCCAGTTGGGGACCGCCCAGAGGAGTGCTCCCAGATGGCAGGAATGAGATCAAAGACGGTGGCAGCCTTGAGGCCTGTTGAGGGTGCAGTCACCCCGGCTGCTGTGAGGATTAGTCAGAAGGAATAGTCTAAACAAGGGGCCAGTGCAGGCTAGGGCCTTCCACACCCACCAGCTAGGAACCGCAGCAGGAGTGAAGTCACAGTGAGTGTGCATCGGCAGGCCGCCGCAGAGGTCTGTGGGACTGAAGGCCAACTGTGCAGAAGAGCCTTGAGAGGACGCAGCCCAGGGTGGGGATGAGAAAGGGAGAGAGCAGGACTCTTAGACCGGAGCCAGCCGGGGCAGCAGGACTGAGTGCTCACCAAGAGCATTGCTGAGTCCCTTGCTCCCTGTGTCCTCTAAGAAGCCACCTTGGGTGGCTACATCTGGAACAGTGGAGATCTGGGAAATGTTCAGAACCCTTTGCTCTGTAGCAGTGTTCTCAACCTGCAGGTCACGATCCCTTTGGGGGTTGATGACCCTTTCACCTAAGACCACCAAAACCCACAGGTATTTATGATTCATAACAGTGGCAAAATTACAGTTATAAAGTAGCAGTGAGAATAATGTTATGGTTGGGGGGGGGGTCACCACAACATGAGGAACTGAATTAAAGGGTCGCAGTGTCAGGAAGGTTGAGAACCACTGTTCGATGGCTTCATCCCGGGAGATGTCCATGTTAGCTCAAAGCCCATGAGGGGAAAGGACAGAGGAGCCCAGATTTAAAGCTGACAGATTCGATTTTAAAACAAGCCAGCGGAGGGTGGCCCAGTCAAGGACACTGTGACCGTATTAAAGGGTCACAGCATAGGAAAGCTGAGAAGCACTCACTGGTTTAGGAGGAAGGCAGTAGGCGCTGCCTTCAGCTACTCATGAGCACCTCCGGGGTCGCCAGCTGAAACTCTGAGGTTTATGCTACAGCCACAGTGGGCACAGGCACCAGGACTCAGTGGTGGCCAGTGTGCTTAGACTTCCCTAGCCTCACACGCTGCTCCTAGACAGTACAGGTCACAGAGGTGGGTAAGCAGACTGGGCTTTGTGACCAGCATCAAGTGACTTCCCTGTCTCCTTTTCTCCAAAAGGGGGAGGGCAGTAGTAACACCTGTCCCCCAGGAAGAGCCAATAGTGAGGCCAACCAGCCGAGGGCCTTGGGACAGAAGCCACCGGGACATGCTTTCCTCCTGGTGCGAGTTCTGTAAATGAGGTTGGTTGTGAGCATGGGGGCGGAGCTAGTGGTAAAGGGATACCTGGCGTGCCATGCCTACACACACACACACACACACACACATACACACACACACACACACACATACACACACACATACACACACATACACACACACACATACACACACACACACACACACATCACATACACACACACACATACACATACACACACATACACACACACACACACACACACACACACACACACACACACACACACACCACATCACATTTCCAAGTATGAAAAGAGGACCTAGGGCTTTTTCCGGACAGCATCTTACTACACCACCTCAAACTTAGGAGCCTCCTGCACCACCATGCCTGGCTCTCAGGTGGAAGGTTTTGAGGGAAGTGGAGAAAAAGCAGATCCGTGTTTCTTGAACACCATGGCACCTTCAAGAGCCATGGCAGCAACTCCTTGGCTGACAACACACACTGATGGCTGCTCCATGCTGGGTTAGGACCTGGACCAGTACCTCTCCTTGCAGGATGCCTACAGCAACCTTGCACCCTCCTCATATATCTAGGTGGCTGGCCACTGTCTTCTGACTGGTCCACCTGTGTATGCTACCTTTGAGTGATACCACAGGGTCACAGAAGACCACATGTGGTCCCTTGCAGGGCCCCTGGAGGTGGTATCTCCTTTTAAGGAGCAGATTGGCCATGCATCCACACTTGCTCTGCAGTAAGCAAGGGCTGGGTGGAGCCAGTGCTGATCTGCTGCAGAACGGCCTGCAGGTTCCAAGTCCTGTTGCCTCTATTGGGGGTCACACTCCATGCAGGATGCTGCAGTCATACAGTCCCAAACCAGCCAAGGAGCTGCTGCCATGGCTCTTGAAGGGAAGTGAGCAGAGTGCCTAGGACTTTTGCAGGCTATGGTCTGCTTGCCTGGGTGCACAACTGGCCTAGAGACATAATTCTGCGGACTTAGTTGTAGCCTACCTCATCAGTCATGAGACAATGACTGAGCAAAGTAAGTACTAGCCTTGGCCTCGGTTGGCACAGCCAGTCCCTGATGGTGACTCTAGCCTGGGCCGGTTCCTGGTAGTGGGCCACTTTAAGACTTGCCTTTAGGAGTGACCTCTTCCCTTCAGGCTCAAGAAGCCTTCTGCCTAGCACTGCCCTGCTCGGCATCACTGGGAGGCTGGGGTAGGCCTGGGCATGAACGGCTTGCATCATTTCTGCTCGGCCCCCTTAGGAACTGCACCAACATGTACCTCCCGTGTGTGAGACAAGCAGGCTGGCTGACAGCCCTGGGCTTTATCAATGGCAGTGGGTGCCCGCTGGCACACAGCTATCCAGTGAAACCTTCAGCGCTGGGCTGGGCTCTGTGCAGCCAGGCTGTATTCCTGCAAAACAGGCAGTGGATCCTGGGGCGCTGGGGTTAGTGACCCCATAGGAGTGATGCCCTTCCACCAAGTTCTTGGCAGGAATGTTACCACACGGATGAATGTTTCAACAGTTTAGAAGGCGTGGCTTTACTTACCTCTCCGAAGTGGCAAGGCGACAGTGTATGATTCTAAAGTTCTTCCTGGGTATCAGACTCCAGGACCTGTGTCACCTGACCCAAACTTGTTGTTTCTAATGCTATGGAAAAACCACCTCTCAGGAGCACTTGCTAACCTGCTGAACGCCAAGACTGCTTCAAGCCATGTGTGTTGCAAGGCCACACCCCCAGGCTTTGTACTGTGATTCCAGGCCACACCCCCAGGCTTTGTACTGTGATTCCAAGGCAAGGAAGCTGTCCTGGTTGGTGTGGACTAGAAAATAAACAGGTCTGTGGGACTAATGCTGCCAGCCTCAGCCTGCAAAGGCATTCATGGCTGGCAGCTGCCTACAGCACCTCCAGAAGCTTCGTGCCCTCAGCAAGAGCCCCCACAGAGGCCAATGAAGGGCCATCATCCTGTTACAGCAAAGTGTCCCATCCACACAGCATGCCCTGGTCACATGGCATGAGCTGCCAGGAGACACAGACTGTTTAAGTTTACAAGGGTCCTTAATTACCCACGATCACAGACAGCAGCTCCCTGTAGAAGCAGCCCTCCATTGGAGAGCTGCTTCTCTTTTCCCTAAAGTGTGTTAACCTATGGGTAGCCATATGCAGAGGCCAATTTAATAAAGGACAAGTGTGGTCTGCATCTCTCTTGGCGGTGAGACCCATGGGTAAAGCATGAGAGAACTGAGCCCATCCAGACTGCAGAGATGCCAATATGCATGTCCTCGGCTTTAATTTTCCTGGAGGCTCCTGTCTTCAAGCCCCTCCCTCCATGGTTACCTAGAGCTCCAGACCATACGCTCTCATCTGATGCAGACAGACACACTCAGTGCCTGCAAGGGAGCACGCGGAGAGCACATGAGAGCTGCAATCTTGCTCTTATGCATGCTAGTATTTGGCAGGTGCCACCCTGGAGTAGAGAGGGACAAAGGTAATTCATGCTGCCCTGCCCTGGCTGGGCTTCAGATGGGTGGGTAGAGGTGGGAAGGACCCAGTGTGTCCAGAAACACTGGCCCAGCCAGCATTCTCCTTCCCTCTGTGCCCAGCGGTGGGCTGCTGCTGTGACCCACGAGGCTCTGGGAGAGCTCTTTCTGATGTGTACTAGGAAGGGCTTTGCACTGGAGCCCCCCTGGGATTGCATGGAATAGACTGCCGAGGCTGTTGGATCCTGAATATACTGTAGTGCTAACACCGGTGGGGGGAGGGGTGAACTGTAGTGCTAACACCGGTGGGGGAGGGGTGAACTGTAGTGCTAACACGCTGGCCCTTCACCAGCTATTGTCCACCTGAGCTAAGTGTCCAGTTTGGGATCCAGCTTAACCTCCAACCTAGCCAGCCTCCCACTGCCCCCCAACAGCAATCCCCATACTCCTTGCTGGCCCTGTGGATCAGGCTCTGGTTAGTGGAACCGATACTGTCCCTTCAGCCCCTTGACCACTCAAGGGCATCCAGGACAAGACTCTATTCCAAAAAAGAGGCAGCGGGATCTGTGCTGACTATGAGCACCTCCCTTTAGAGACCAAAAACCAGGCTGGCAGTGAGCTCTGCTCTGTTCTGCTCTCCTATGGATACTCTACTGCTCCTGCCTGCACGGAGCCTTCCCTGAGTTGCATGTGTACTGGGCACTGTGTCCACACCCCACCCTCGACCCAGTTATTAACCTTTCCAGGAAACATGGCACTCCAGAACCACAAAGGACCCTAACTGGGAGGTACACTATCTGGGCAGGGTTTTTTTTTTGTTGTTGTTGTTGTTGTTTTTTCTGAAGCCCAGTGATGGCTTCTGAGCCGATCCAGAGCCTGGGGAGGCCACTGGCCACCCAAAGTGACTGCTGCCATGAGACAACAGGGAAGTGGACTCCCGGGCCTTGGCATGCAAAGGTTCTAGTCTGCAAAGATTCCTGGGAGTTTCACCCCAAGCTGTCTGGGGCTGCCCCCTCCAGGCGGCTTTGAGGATATGTACGGCAACAAAAGACCTCACAAGACTTTCAGCCTCCTGCCGACCATGAATATTAAAACATGTTTATCAGAGCAAAGCAGCTCTGCCTGGTGATTGTGTGGGTAGGAGGAACAAAGGCCAACTTAACCGGCCCTTCAGCCATTGAAGATTTGCCAGAACCCGAGAGGAACGGGAACCTGCATTTGTCCGGGGAACCTGCCTAGGAGAATTCTGTTTCCGGACGGATCCCGGAGGGGCGGAGTGATCCTCGCCCGGCCCCTTAGGGTGCACGAAGGCCAAGCTCGGTGACTACAATGTGTCCAGACGGCTGGCCTCACGCGACAGGGGAGGATGTGTCCCTACCGCCTCCGGGATCTTGGGGAGTCCTGTCCCTCGAGGCCCACCTTAAGCCCACGGCGCGCTGCAGACGCACGTGTCTCCACTCCAGGACTTCCAGACACTGCACCTTGACCCACTGCTACCCGCCCTGGCTCAGCACCGCTGTCTGGAGACCACGCCCCCAGACCCCAGGTTCTCCGTTTTCCCGCGACCCGGCATCGACCATTGGCTGCTCTCTGCTCCCCGCCCCGACGCGAGCCTCCGCCGCACCCCGCCCCAGCCTCAGTTTCCCGGCTGGCACGGGGCGGGACGTGGGCGGGGCTCAGCTCAGGCCACGCGGGGCGGAGCCCGGGAGCTGACGTGACCGTCCCGCCTCCAGAACCAGAACCGGTCGCCGTCTCAGCAGCCTCCGGCCCCGCCGCCTCCCGAGTGCCCCGCCGCGGAGGCTCGGACCCGAGGTCGACGCCGGGCGCCCTTCCTCCTCCCCGCCATGGCTGCGCCCCGCGCGCCCCGCGCTCTGACGGCCGCCGCGCCCGGGTCCGGGAAGGCCAAGCTGACGCACCCCGGGAAGGCAATCCTGGCAGGTGGGCCCCTCGGAGCCCCGACTCCGAGCCGCTTGTCCGACCGCGCTTCCGGGTGGGCCGGGGACGCCCAGGCCCCGCCCAACTTCCGGAGGGGCGGAGGCGCCGGGGGCGCGACCCGGGCCCCCAGCCCACGCGCCAGCTCTCCCCGGGAGTCTCTCGGGCATTCCAGGTGGAGACCACCGGGTGGGGGCGTGGGCGCCGTCCCGCAGCGGGCCGCGAGGCGGGCAAAGTCCGGGCGGGGGAGGGGCCGCGCGGCGGCGGCGGCGCCTGGGTCCACCCGGCCAGGGTGTCCCTAGCCCCGAGCGTTCGGTCCCTGCAGGCGGCCTGGCGGGAGGCATAGAAATCTGCATCACCTTCCCGACCGAGTACGTGAAGACGCAGTTGCAGCTGGATGAACGCGCGAACCCACCGCGCTACCGGGGCATCGGTGAGGAGGGGCGGCCGCGGGGTGGCGTGGGGGGCACCCCGGGGCGGAGGAGCCAGGGTCCTGACCGCGCCTCCCCGTAGGGGACTGCGTGCGGCAAACTGTCCGCAGCCATGGCGTCCTGGGCCTGTACCGCGGCCTCAGCTCCCTGCTCTACGGCTCCATCCCCAAGGCGGCTGTCAGGTGAGACTCGGCTCTGCCTGAGCGACCCCAGAGGGAGTGGTCTCAGCGGCCCTCTCACGTGCTTTCTTCTTTAGGTTCGGGACGTTCGAGTTCCTCAGCAACCACATGCGGGATGCCCAGGGTCGGCTCGACAGCAGTCGAGGGCTGTTGTGTGGTCTGGGCGCAGGCGTGATGGAGGCAGTGATGGTCGTGTGCCCCATGGAGACCATCAAGGTGAGGAATTGAGGCTGTCGGGGGTAGCCAGGGTGTGGGTGAGGCTCGTGGAGAATCCCGGGCTTTCAGGGCCATGTGCCCCATGGAAACTGTCACAGTGGGAAGGGTCCCCACACATGCACACCGGATTCATGGTGAGCGTCTTAGGGGTGGTGGCAGAAAGGGGATCCTGCAGAGGCTGCCCATCCACAACAAAAACATGAACAGTCCTGTTTTGTTGATTTGTCAAGACAGGGTTTCTCCGTGTAACAGTCCTGGCTGTCCTGGAACTCACTTTGTAGATCAGGCTGGCCTTGAACTCACAGAGATCTGCCCCATCTGTCTGCTGAGTGCTGGGATTAAAGACGTGTGCCACAGGCCCAGCTGAGCAAAGTATTTATAGCTGCCTTTACAGATAGAAAACCTAGCCTAACTCACTATCCCAAGTTTACAGAATAGCAAATGTGATGCTGGAGGCCCTTCGACCTGGGGAGCCCTCTGAGGTCTTGAGGCCCTTATGTAGCCGGACTCCAGAACAGCCTTGGGGGGCATTTCCTGCAGAAGAGCTGGGGTTCCCCAGCCTTGACCTGACCTTGGTGGGCCGTGGGTCTGCTGGTGGCCAGGAATCAGGGCTCTGCATCCTTCATTTCAGGTAAAGTTCATCCATGACCAGACTTCCCCCAACCCCAAGTACCGAGGATTTTTCCACGGAGTTCGGGAGATTATTCGGGAACAAGGTAAGCCCCGGAGAATCGAGACCTCAGCCAAGGGGAAGAGCCTCTGCTTGAGTGGGTCCCCCTTGCCCACAGGTGGGACCTGGAGGGCCCCAGCTTGACCCCATGTCTGCCGCCCCCAGGGGTAAAGGGAACATACCAAGGCCTCACAGCTACTGTACTGAAGCAGGGCTCAAACCAAGCTATCCGATTCTTCGTCATGACTTCACTGCGCAACTGGTACCGAGGTACACCCATGGCCCAGAGACCCATTCCAAACCCTGAAGGCTCGCTTGTTCTTGGGGACCAGAACGCGGGGAGTGCTTTCGTGGGCCCTGCCCCAGGTTCTTCCTAGCCTTCAAAGCCCCCTTCTGACTTACCCCGGTATTCTGACCACAACTGTACTCACATCCAGGAGACAACCCCAACAAACCTATGAACCCACTGATCACGGGGGTCTTTGGAGCCATTGCCGGTGCGGCCAGTGTCTTTGGGAACACGCCTCTGGATGTGATCAAGACCAGGATGCAGGTAGGGGTGGGGGGCTGAGAAGGCGGGGACAGCGGCCCCAGACGGGCTGGTGGCCAAGCACTGCCGCCCTCTGGTGTCCTACAGGGCCTGGAGGCACACAAATACCGGAACACACTGGACTGTGGCTTGCAGATCCTGAAGAATGAGGGGCCCAAGGCGTGAGTAGAATAAGGCAGGCCCCTCTGGCCTTCTCTCCTCTTGCCCTAGGCTGTCGTTCTTCAGTCCTCCCGGGGTCTGGAGAACGCCCCTTCCTCCCCTGGCCGCTCCTTCCTCGGTTCTCACCTCAGACCCTCTGCTCTCCCAGATTCTACAAGGGCACTGTTCCCCGACTGGGCCGGGTCTGCCTGGACGTGGCCATCGTCTTCATCATCTATGATGAGGTGGTGAAGCTGCTCAATAAAGTCTGGAAGACGGACTAATCCGAGAGGGGGCGGCGGCGGCGGCGGCAGCGGGGTGTCCCGCTCCTCCAGACCAGCCCGCCACCTGTTCCTAGGATTCCAGTGCAGTAGTGCCAAAAGACCCCTCCCCTGTCCCTAAGTTCTGTGGCCTAGTCTGTTCATGGTGTCTCCCATGTGGTCTCTGTGTGACACTGTACTATTGTGTCTGTGTCCAGCCTGGCCATGGCTGGGTGTCTTTGGCCTGTGAATATGTGCTCACTTATCCATGTGCTTGCTTGTGAGCCATGTCCCTGTTTCATGTTCTGTGTCATGTGACCCTGTGCCCCACTTCCTGGGGCGCCTGTGTGCCCTGGTCCATGGCCTTGGAGCCATGGTCAGGTTACAGTCCGGTGCCTTCCACCCCCCGACGGCAGGGGCGCCCTGCCCTGGCCTACCACAGCTGCCTCCGGGCCTCGGCCTGGCTTCACCGCATTCCAGGGGCTACATGCCCCCCTGCTTCTCCCGCCATTGGCCTTAAATGGCCCTCGGGCCCTCCCTCAGCCCGGGACAGGGTGGCGCCTGCCACTCAGGACCACCCTGCCAAGGAGAATAAACCGGATCCTGTCGCACTGTCCTGTCCATCCATCCCTTTGTAGCTGGGGGGCATTGGTGACTGAGCCACCTCGGGCCGGCCTGCCCTCCACCTGAAGACAGTGGACAGAGCAGTGGGGAGCCCGACAGCCCTAGTGACGTACTTGGAACCAAAGGAGTTTGTGCTTCTTCCTGACCTTCCTTACGGGGCAAGTGAGGTCCTGCTGTCAACTGAAGGCTGTGTCCACAAGGTCCTCGGGACTGGTGGGCAGGGTAGAGGGCTGGCAGGAGATAATGCTCCTGGGGTGCCTCTGCCCCTAAGAGTTGGTTCTAGGACTTCCTGGCCTGTTAACCTGTGGCATGGCCAACCCAGCCTCTCTATCGGAACTGATTTTGCAGGGAGTGGATACTAGGAAGTGCTTGAGGCTGAGGCATGGAGACACTTGACCCTGTGTCCTTTAAGATTATAAGCAGCAGCCGGGCGGTGGTGGCGCACGCCTTTAATCCCAGCACTCGGGACGCAGAGCCAGGCGGATCTCTGTGAGTTCGAGGCCAGCCTGGGCTACCAAGTGAGTTCCAGGAAAGGCGCAAAGCTACACAGAGAAACCCTGTCTCGAAAAACCAAAAAAAAAAAAAAAAAAAAAAAAAGATTATAAGCAGCAAAATGATAGGGAGGGCTTCTCCCAGGGTAAAAGGTAGCTCTTCAAGCAGGACAGGGAACATCTTGGTGTCTCAATCCCTGCCCCTGAACATCAAGCAGGTATTCCCTAGCTGGAGGCTCCCTGCCTCACACAGCCCAGGCACAGATGAGAGCCAGTTCGAGGCCGGAGGCCATACAGCTGAGCCTAAGGTCACTGCGGCCCTGACTGCTCTGCCAGAACCATGGACCAAGAGGAGGAGCTCAATGGGCAGGACATGGCCAACAGGTGCGCCCAACTATGCTGGGACAGAGGCAGCTTCCTACCTGGAAGCTGGGGGTGGGAGGCTGAGGTTACAAGCCTTTGTCCAGCCCCGGAAAAAAACCCTATTTTGACAGAAGGAGCTTCCCTGTAGGCCTGGGGCTTTGAGCAAGACTGGCAGCCAGGAAGCCTAGGCGGAGCATGCGGTAGGGAAAAAGTGCGGAGCAGATGGGGGCCACACGTAGGTAGGTGTGGTGTGGAAGCCTTGGGCAGACTGATCTCAGTGGTCACAGATATCCCAGTCCTCTTCAGCAGAGAAAGCCCCCGCCCCCAACCCCCACCCTAGCAGCAAAGCCTATTCCCTCTACCTCCACTAGGGGCTGCCCGTGCTTCTTAAACCGGAGCTAGGACCGAGACCCAGGCCACTCACTTGAACTCCACCTTGGCTGCAGCAGTAAAGCAGTGCAGGCTTCCTTGGGGTCTGCCCCCTTCTTGGAGTCATGCTCTGCTACTCCCTCGATTTCTGCATAACCTTGGGCAAGTCACCTAACCCCAAGTACCTAATCTGGGAAATGGAGTTAAGAGATTCTGCACACCATTAGGCTGCGTGGCTGAAATATCCCTGTAGGGAGGGAACTTGGAACCTGGCAACCTCACAAGTGGCTTCCAGTCTCCCCAGGTGCTTCTGAGATAGGTGAAGCCCAGCTGCTGCCCAGGAGGAGTCCCTTTGACCACTGGTCAGAGTGACACCATCACCCACTGTATTACACAGCGGCCCATGCCCTTTGAAGGAAGGCTCCATGAGTGTACTGGGCTTCAGGCAGGTTACATGATGGCCCTTGACTGTCCCAGGATCCTCTGTGCCTCAGCCAGTCAGAGATGGTGAGCAGACTAGGTCTCATTTCTCCGAGGATTGAATACAGTGCCCTGGTGGACCCACACCATAGGCTCCGTTGGATGGAAGCCTTGTCATAGTGGTTGAGCCTGGAGGAGAGGAAGGAGTGTCTAGGTACCCATTAGAAACCTCTAAGAAGCTGGGAAGCTAACCGTTTGGGAGAGGAAGGTAGGGGTCTGCAGGAGCCAAGTGCATTCAGCCAGGAGGGCTGCCAGACCGATGGCAGACACACAGACACCTCTGGGCTGGAGCTGCCTATCCAGGTAGCAGTGGAGGATACGTAGGTCTTTGATCAAGAGGTTACGCGAGAACAAACCCAGCTTCCAGACTGGGCCCTGCCTCTTCTGAAAACCCCAGAGGCATAGCCTGTTGGGAAGACTCCCTGGAGGTGATAGAGTTTACACAGCAGGGGCACACGATCCTCAGAACTGTGCCAGGGCAGGTCTTCGACAACCCCACAGATGAGCAGGGGACCTCGTGCAGATGTCCTCGTGCTCTATTCTAAACTCTGAAGCTCCTCTTGTAGCTGTGTAGGTATCCCTGGGATTTCCTGTGTCCCTGTGCAGGTGATGAATGGCATCAGAGTTTAGTATCCAAAAAAGCCACACGGGGTGGAGGGAGGGGGTTCCTGCTTCATTTTTAAAACTAAGGATGGAACTCATAGGCCCAAAGAGGCTAAGCCTGCATACAGTCTACCGGAGCCATGCCCCCAGTCCAGGGACTGTCTCATTTTAAGCATGTTGTATCCCTTCCAGCACTCAGAAAACAGTCTCAGTTTGAAGGTTTCAATATTTTTCTTGCTGGCTTTTTAATTCCCTGTTCCACAGACAGATTCCTGGACTTATAAATTCATAGGTATAAGGCACAGTTAGAGGCTGAGGAACTCCTAGCTTCCTCGAGATCTGGGACCACCAGGTCCTGGACACACCTAGGACAAGGGAAGGACATTCAGGCAGAGGAGGGTTAGCCTGAAAGGCTGATGGAGTAAACATTGGAGAGCGTGGCTCTGAGAACTTCCCTCCTCACACACTCCCCTGGCAAATACCTGAGAACATTCTCCTGGTCTGGGGACCACTGTGGCCTTTAACATAGCTGTCATATTTGTCTTCTCAGTGAAGGCCAGTCATACCCATCACACACTATCCTCCACTGGCGACGCTTAGCCTGGAAGCTCCTACCTAAGCACCCTATTCTCCAAAGGCATTGCCTTCGCGACCCCAGGAGGCTAACCACCTCACTCCTTTGGTCCCCAGCTCTGCTGAAATGCCTACCTCATCAGCCTCAATGCCAGAGCAGCGCAGCCTCCTAGCGCTCCGGGGCGGTTTTCAGGCACTGACTAAAAAGGAGTAGCTCAGGCTCTCTGGCTAGCCTGCGCAAAGGTCCACACAAACCTACACAAGCTGGCCGCGAGCCAGGCCCTCTCCACCGCGGCACGCGCTCTCCCGGGGCTCAAACAAGAAAAATGTAAAACGCCTGTGACCATGATCCAAAAGCTGATCCGGACGGACAGGGCAGAACACCAGAGAGGCGTTGCGTCCGCCTCGACATGCGGCCATAGAGGGCTCAGAAGAGTGTGCTCGAGCGAGGCTTCCCGGGGTTCCCTTCCGGAGGAAGAGCTAGCTCTCCAAGGCCTCGGGAACAAGGGAGTAAGAGAGGTACAGCCTCGGAGGCAGATACGCTTTATGCAGAGCGGGAGGGAGCCAGCGCGGATGCCGTGCGGCGCTTGCTTATGGCGTCACGAGGCCGCGCCCGTGGCCAGGGGCCGCGCACGCGCCCTGCGGACGGCCGCGGGCGTAGGAATTGCATTTGTGTGTCTGACTCCCTGTCCTGCGGCTTTGGTCTCGGCAGCCTGCCTAATCCTCGCGGGCACTCCTCGTCCTTGGATTTTCCCGCGATCGATTGCAAGCCCCACTACACTGGCCACCTCAGCCACCCGGCAGCTCCTAACCCCTCCGTGTGAAGGGACCCTCCCCTCCAAGTCCCAGAGTTCCACCCCGATTCCTTCCTCCTGGACCACGCTTCCTGGCTCTCCATCTTTGTCCTGTGATTCTAACGGCCCACTAGGTCCTGTGTAACCCTGTGCGGTCAGGAGCCGAATCCTCTTTCCAGAACTACCCTCTCACCCGTTTGTCTTCCCGTGAGCTCATTTCCAAACTCACAGATGACAACGTGGCTCTCCCGCTGTGTCCCCTCCACAGAGACTAGACTGCAAAGTCATTAGTCATTACTAAATGAAGGCAGGAAAGACACCTTATCGTTGCCTTCCGCTGTATCTTAATGGTCCAGTGCTGGTTGGGGGCACAGGTTGAGGACCAAAGAGGCTCCACTAATTTCTTATGCTGGCCTCCACATCCTCCGTACTGGCTAGCTCCAGTCCAGCCACCTGTTGCAATTGTGGGTTTGTCAAAGGCACAATGTTTGTATTTCCATTGAGGAAGAGACCAGGTGCAGGCACATCTCTGAGTCCCCTGCTCTGGCCCTGTCCGTAGCTGCAGGAGGGAGCCGTGTTTCTATGGAAGACAGCAATGTGCACAGGCTGCACTGCTGGACCGGCTGCGTGCTAGCCTGGCCTGGCCTGGCCCTGCCTCCGGTGGGCCAGCCTCATTGATCAGATGAGAACACCCAGATGCAGACCAGGGACTGAGATCCGGAGGCCATAGCCACCAAAGCCTCGCCCTGCTCCACCTAAAGAGAAAGACTAAAGATAAGGGGGTGGGGCAGAAGGTGGTGTCACATCAGCCTTGTCAGAGAGTCAGTCAACAAATATGTTTCATGGTTCTTCCTTGGAAAGTGATCACAAGGGAAAAATTAGGGGCGGGGGGGGGGCTGCAAACGGTGGTTTCTTGCTTGTCTCGGCATCTTTCCAGCTTGCAGCCTGCTTCCTGGCCCTGCACAATGGGAAGTATGTGCACCTTCTTGAGGAACCCAAACTAGGAAAACTGGAGCCTCACTATGGCTTGGGTCCATAAAGGGGCAAGGGATGCCCTTCCTTTTGCCTGGGACAGAAAGGACAGAGGCTGTATGCTGTATTCCCTGGTGGTCCACAGAGGAGGGTAGCAGTTGGGCTTCACACTTGGCAGCTGCCCAAATCCACTCATTGGGCTCTTCCAAGGACCTCTCTCTACCTATGCCTTTAAACATGCCACTGCTGGGGAAACTGAGACCCCAGGTCTCTCCAACTCAGGAATGTTCCCTGCTTGTGACAATTGAGCGGCCAAAGCAGATTAACCTGGGTGTTAATCCCCTCTAATGGTTTCAGAATCCTCGGTGCGAGGCGCTAAGCCGGCCTTTCTCCTCGGCCTGCTGAAGCCCTTCCCGAAGCTTCGCCTGCAGCCGCGCCGATGCTATCTCGGCCCCGCCTGGCAGCGAACCCGCACTAATCCCCGGTGCTCGCTTTCTTCCCCTGCCTGCCTGAGATGGGGCCGATTGGCGTTTGATTACCGCGCTATCGAGGACCCTTTGTGCAATCGGCCTCAAATCCCCTAATTCCGTGATAAAGGAGGCATTAGCAGGCGTTTGCTGTAGAAAAGGCACTGGCATGAAAGAATGCAATCAGGGGAATCCTGATGGCCTGGTCCAAGCCTGCTAGCAAGCAAGGACAGCAAGGAGAGGGAGACGCCTCTGTCCTACTGGACAGGGGAGGGGCGGCCCAGCAGAGGGCATCGTGGGTCCTGGCTTTTTCTGACATTTCCAATCCATCTTCCCCAGCTCTAAACACCTGAGCTGCAAAGGGGTCCACCCTCACCTCCAGCCTCACGGTCATGGAAGACCTTTGACTTTGGCTGTATCTGCCCTGCCTGCTCAACCTCTAAATATCCAGAACCAGGAGAACCAACGGTGTTTAGTATACCTGTGTGTTTGCATGTCCCTCAAAGAGGCGTATCAAAGTCCTAGCCTGAGACTTGTAAAATTGCAAATATGGCCTTTGTAGCTGCAATTAAGATTAATTAGGGCCAGGTGGTGGTAGTGCACACCTTTAATTCTAGCACTAGGGAGGGAGATGCAGGTGGTTCTCTGTGAGTTCGAGGCCAGCCTGGTCTACAGAGTGAGTTCCAGGACAGCCAGGACTGTTATATAGAGAAATCTTGTCTCAGAAAACAAAACGAAAAGATTAATTAGGAGGAGGTCCTCCTGGGCAAGCCAAGTGTTCTACTCCTAAGCTGTACCCACTGGTGTTCCTTTTCCATTTTCCACTCCTTATCAGTCTGCCTGTCTGTCTCTGTCTGTCTGTCTCTCTCTCTCTCTCTTTCCCTCCCTCCCTCCCTGTCCTTTACCTTTTTTGTTTGCTTCTTTGAAACAGAGTGGCCTACTGTAATCCAGGCCGGCCCCAAGCTTCCAGTGATCATCCTGCCTCACTCTCCTGAGTCCTGGAATTACAAGTCTGAGTCACCATGCCAGGCACCTGCCTTTCTTAGACATGTTTGTTTACTTTGTTTTTGAGACAGGGTCTGATGTAGTCCAGGCTAACCTCAAACTGGCTATGAAACGAATGACCTTGAACTCCTGATCATTCCAACCTCTATTTCCCACGTTATTCATGTACAGGCGTTTGTCACCATGTCTAGCTTTAGCTTTTTCTTCCCTTTTTAGAGGCATGTTCTCATATAGCTGACACTGGCCTTGATTCCCAGATCCTCCTGTCTCCACCTCCCATGTACTCAGATAACAGGCACGTACCACAATGCCCAGCCGATGTGACATCTTTTATGCCAGGGTGAAATATTACAACTCTCCCTTTACATTGCTTTTCATGTTTACCCATCTGTTTAGCATCTCCTTCACCTGGAAAGAACTGAGTTCCATCAATATTTGTTTATTTTCAGTACAAAGACCTTCTTTTGGTATTTCTTGAAGCTCGGGGCTGAAAACTGTGGGTCATCTTATCCATGTTTATCTAGAAAGGCTTTCATCCCACCTTTAATCAGGCATGGTCTCTTTTGCTGTTAATGGACTCCTGGGTGTGTGCAGTCTCCCAGCCTGATCACATAAAGACGTTATTCCACTGGGGATGGCCTCCACCGTTCCTACTTTTGTTTGTTCTGAGACAGGGTCTCAGGTATCCCAAACTGTTCCTACTTTTGTTTCTTCTGAGACAGGGTCTCAGGTATCCCAAACTGACCTCAAAGAGATGATGTGGTAGGATGACCTTGAACCCTCCCTGTCCTCTTCTCACATCTCCCATGTGCTGGGATCACAGGCCTGTCCCGTCATGCCCAGCACCTGCCCTCAATCATCTTTGATGAGAAGTCAGCTACTCTTTGTATCTTTTTGCCGTATGCAGAAATCCATTTTCCTTTGGATTCCTTTCACTTGCCGGAGTGCTTTTGTCTGGTTTTTACCTTGATTGAGGTATGGTGATATTGGCAAATCTGTAGGTCTACTGGGGACAGAGCAAATGTGGAAGAGTTTAGACATTATTTCTAAAATATCATTTCTACCCTGTAGTGGGCGAAATAATATCCCCTCAAGGATGTCTATATCCAAATGGCCAGAACTTGTGAATATGTTGCCTTAGTCTGCAAATGGATTAAGCTGGGGACTTGGAGAGAGGGGCTGTTCCTGAGGTATTCCACTGGGTCCACCATGGTCACAGTGACTCTAACAAGGGGGGGGGGGGGAAGGAGTGTGTGAAAAATCGTGAGAAAGCTTCATCCCAGTATTGTGGGATTTGCGGATGATGGAAGGGGGAGGCCACAAGCCACAGGCTGTGGGTGACTTCTAGAAGCTGGAGAAGTCCAAGGCAGCCAGGAATGACAGCACACATCTGTACTCCCAGCTCCTGAACTGAGGTCAACCCTAAGTTAGCAAAGGTCAAAAACAAAAAATAAAAGAGCAAAGGACTGTGTCGTTTTATAGAAACTTCAGAATAAAATGCAGCTAGTGGACACCTTGATTCCAATCAAAGAAACCTGCAAAATCACAGGTGCATGTCTGTGGTAGCTTGATACAACAGCCATGGAAACCAAGGTGTCTGAATACTCCCTCTCTGTTTCTTTGGGATTCCAGTGATTTTTTAAATTTAAATATGATTACATCATTTTTTCCTTTCCTTTTTCTTCCTCCAACTCTTCTGATGCACCTCCTTGCCCTCTCTCAAATCTGTGGTTCTATTGTTGTTTTACACACACACACACACACACACACACACCACTTGGTAACCAATTCGGGGCAGCTTCCCTGAGGAAGACTTTCTTGTACCTGGCTTTTTCTTTGGGGCCACCAACCAGCTTGCAAATCATGACATGAAGTCTTACTAGTTATGAATGTTCAGCCTAGCTTAGGCTTATTTCTGGCTAGCTCTTTTAAAGTGAATTAACCTGTTTCTCCTCATCTACCTTTTGCCTCTGGGCTTTTTACTTTCTTTCCTTCTGTACATCTTACTTTCACTGTGTCTCATGTCTGCTGGCTGGCGGCTGCCTGGCTTCTGCCCCAGGCATGTCCCTCATTCTCTCCTCCTTCTTCTCTCATTCCTCTTTTGGTCTTCCCCCCAGCCTGGATTTCTCCTCCCATTTATTCTCTCTGCCTGCCAGCCCCACTTACCCTTTCTCTGCCTAGCTATTGACCATTCAGCTCTTTATTAGACCAATCAGGTGAATCAGGTGCCTTAGGCAGGCAGGGTGAAACAAATACAACACATCTTTCCATAATTAAACACACATCCTTACATCATTAAACAAATGCATCGTAGACAAATGTAACACACCTTTACACAGTTAAAGTAATATTCTGCAGCATAAGCAAATATAACACATCTTTGCCCAATCAAAATTCCACAACATTTCTTCCATTCTCA
This sequence comes from Peromyscus maniculatus bairdii, assembly GCF_049852395.1. NCBI lineage: Eukaryota > Metazoa > Chordata > Mammalia > Rodentia > Cricetidae > Peromyscus > Peromyscus maniculatus. The sequence goes on along the minus strand of NC_134863.1, from coordinate 4,634,064 downwards.
GCCTTCCTTCATTACCTGTCATGTTGTTTTTACTAGGCTTGAGGCCCCAAGACCTTTCCTCCCATATTATCATGTCTGTCTATTGGCGTCATCCTTGTTCAGGTCTTGTTTAGGCAACTATGTTGATGAGATTTCATGGGCCTTGCTTCTCAGACATTTCTAACAGACACAGCCTCACCGCACACTTCCTGGTCCTCTGCTTCTTGCAATCTTTCCACCCCGTCTTCTGCTGTGACCCTGAGCCTTAGAGTCGAATTGTAGATGTATCCCTTGTTCTTTGTAGTTTCATTTGGTTGTGGTTTTATGTAATGTTTCTCTATTTTGCAAAGAAAAGTTTCTGCAATGAGGGGTAAAGCCCTCTACATATCTGTGAGTATAAGGATAAATATTTGGAATGTGGTTAGGAGGTATGTTGGTTTAGTAAACGGTGGTTGTAGGTTCTCCTCCAAGACCCATGACTTCAGGAGCCCTTTGTAGTGGCTGGTTTTCCCGTATATCTACTAGGCTTGTTTTTTCTCTTCTTGAGTGGGCCTTAAGGCCAATTAAAGGGCTGCTGGTTACTACCAAGGTGTGTGCACCACGGCTGCATCCTTAGGGATAACATGCCAGGCTGGTTGTTGTTTCTGTTGATAGGCATCAGAGCCCGGTAAGACTATTGGTTGCTGCCCTCCCTTGGAAGCTTGCAAGGCACCTTCTGGTGTCATGAAAGCTAGTCTCAGGGAGGAGGCTTTCAGGTCAATACCAGCTCAGATACTCGGGGTCCTGTGTTCAAAGTACATGGTGTCTTCAGCAATAGGGACTTACCTTTAGCTTCTGGAACAGCCTCCTTGGACAGCCCTGACCAACACCTCAAAGGAGCATTTCTTATGCTTGGTGTTGGAGTTTTATTAGATTGTCTACGGCTCTGGGTGGAGGGAGGGAGCATTGTCAGTCCAGATGGGAAACTTTTCATTTAAACTACAAGTGATACACAGACTTCTCTGTATTACTTGTATTTTCAGGTAGATGGTACCACGTTTCCTTATGACTTTTCAAACACCCTTACTGTTTTTCTACCCTCCGCCCTCTTTCTTTTGTATTAATCTCCCCCCCCCCACAACTAAAGCACCCCTGCCGTTCTTCCCACTTCTCACTTCAAGTCACTGTACCCACTCTTCCCCTCTCTGCTGCACCCCCACCGTGGCCTCTTTTTAGTTTCCTGGCTTCTGCAGTCACCCTGTTATATACTCACATCTGAAGATCTGGAGCTAGGGTCCTCACACTCAGTGTTTGTCTTTCTTGGTCTGGGTTACCTCACTCAGTACAATTTTTTTCTAGTTCCATCCTGCAAATTTCATAATTTCAGTTTTCTTTAGAGCTGAGTAGTATTCCATGGCATATATGTACCACATTTTCTTTATCCATTTTTTCACTGAAAGATGTTTAGATTGTTTCCATTTCCTAGCTATTGTGAATAGAGCAGCAATGAACATGGCTGAGCAAGCGTCTCTGGAGTGGGATGTTAAGTCCTTTGGGCATACACCAAGAAGTGGTATGTATGGCTGGGTCACATGCAGATTTATTTTTAGCAGTAGAGAAGATTATGTAGCCCAAACCCTTCAGTCCAAGCAGAAAACAACTCTTACAATGCCTCTACAGCAGCCCCTGCTTTTACAGGGCACCATAAAAGGAAGCACCAAACAGATCCTGCACCTTGAGCATAATCTCACTCATGAAGCCTGCCGCTGTTTACAGCATATCTGATCTGCTTTTCAATAAAATGGCCTTACTGCTTTTTAATCTGTGTGCACTTTTATTTCAGTTATTTGAATTAGATGCCTAGAACCTGGAAATGCCCAGTCCAGACATCAACCACAAATAACAAAAAGAGTGCTGGGGATACAGTTCAGTGATGGAGTACCTGCCTAGCACACTTAAGACTCTAGGTTCGTTCACCAGTACTGAAAATAATAGACAACATTACACTAGCATGGGGATAAACATCCGGGCTGGGAGACGGATCAGCGGTACTTAACTGCTCTTCTGCTCCCAGCACCCCCAGGCACCCCACAAGCGTCTGTATCTCCAGTTCCAGGAGCTCCAGTGCTCTCTTCTGACCTCTTCAAGCACTGCACACATATGCTATATGAGCACAGACACAGGCAAACACCCACACACGTAAAATAAAAATAAACAATAAAATCTTTGTTTTAAAAACTAAACCAATAGGTCAATAGAGTAGAATTCAGAATCAAAAATAAATCTAAAGTGGCTGGGGCTGTATCTCTGTGGTAGATGCTTGCCTAGCATATGTGAGGCCATACCCTGTATGGCCAGTAAATAAATTAATAAATCTTCACATTTGATTGATTGGTTTTTCACAGAAACACAAAACTTAATAGGGAAAGAATAATCTTGCCAACATATGGTGCCAGGGTGAGATGTGGGGCACACATATGTAACCCCAGTGCTCCAGAGATGGGGCAGGAAGGTTAAGAGTTCAAGACCATCCCCAGTGAACTTGAGGCCAGGCTTGGGTACATGAGTCCATAGCCTAAAAATAACAACAAAAAGTCCAAAATACAAATTATGTCCCCACACAGAAGAAAAAGAGTTGAATCCTGGATTGGAGTTCAGTGGTAGAGCCCTTACCTAGCATGGTCAAGGCCATGGGTTCTATCCACAGCACCCACACCCAGAGATGGGGGTGGTATTGAATCCTATTTTATATCATATACAAAATTTAACTTAAATGGATCAATATCAGAGCTAAAACACATAAAGCTTATAAGACTATAAGCTACACTAGCCTCCCCATCTCAGTGCTGTGGACAGAATTAGGGTGTGTGTGTGCCAAACAAGTACTCTCCCATCTGAACCACATCCCCAGCTCCTAGTACTAAGTCTTGAATGCTTCTTAGATATGGCACCAGCAACATAACCAAACAAAGACAAAATAAATTAGGTTTATTTAAATTTTAATACATATTTGTAGCTCGATAGTGGTGGTGCACACCTAAATCCCAGCACTTGGGAGGCAGAGGCAGACAGATCTCTGTGAGTTTGAGGCCAGCCTGATCTACAGAGTGAGTTCCAGAACAGCCAGGGCTGTTATACAAAGAAACCCTGTCTCAACAAACCAAAAGGAAAAAAGGTATTTTCATTTTTTTTCTTTTTTCTTCTTCTTGTACAGCAGTTTCTTCCAAAGTCTTGTCGGGACCCAGGAAGTCCTAAAGGAGGAAATTCTAAAGGGAAGCTTGTTAAGACTCAGGAAGGAAACAACTCAAAAGTCTCAGGAAGTCCCTGAAACTAACCAGATGCGCAAGGCCTCTCCCTACCCATGGTGACAGAAGTAGGAGCTAAGTTAGGCAAGATCAGCTGCCTGCAGCTCTGAAGAGCCATCATCACCCACACAGGAGCAGCTCTGAAGAGCCATTATCCACGCAGGAGAGGACTTTTGGCCTCTGCATTAGTCAACTTGTCCATCACTATGATAAAACATCATGACCAGAGCAACTTATAGAAGAAGGGTTTTGTGTGCTTACATTTCTAGAGGGCTAAGAGTTCATCCCCATCACAGTGGGAAGCTTGGCAGAAGGAGGGCATCATGGCTGGAGCAGCAAGCTGAGAACTCACATTTCAAACCACAAGCATGAAGCAGAAAGTAAACTGAGAACAGCCTGGCTTTTCCCCCCTTCATTTATCTTATGTGCATTGCCATGAAGATGACTGATCCCAGGGAACTGGAGTTACAGACAATTAGCCGACATGTGGGTGCTGGGAACTGAACCCAGGACCTCTGGAAGAGCAGCTGGTGCTTTCAACTGCTGAGCCATCTCTCCAGCAAGGCTTTTAAAGCCCAAAGCCCAACCCCAGTGACACACTTCCTCTCGCAAGCCTCCTAAACCTCCCCAAACAGCACCGCCAGCTGGGGACCAAGTCTTCGAACGTCCGAGCCTGTGGAGCCCACCTCATTCAAACCTCAGTGATGCAACTGTCTGAGTCATTGCTGTTTCTGGGAGCAACCTCTGCAACTAGACTTCAGCAGGATTCTTACGCTGGCTGTCACTGGTTCTCTGCTTGGGGTGGGGGGCCATTTATTCGCTTTATCTCAGGAAGAGTCACATGACACTCTAACACGACAAAAGTGGCATTGCCCCAACCAGCTCCAAGCAAGTTCAGAAGACACAGATGAGCCACAGAGCCACACAAGGCCTGGCCCCCGACACCTCACGGTGCTCCTGAGTGGCAGCGTTGAGGAAGAAGTCCCCAAGGACACAGCTTCTGAAGAGCACCCTGCCATCTTCCTGCATGAAGAGAAACACAAGAAGAAGCAGGCAAGGCCACGGGCAGTGAAGGAGGAAGATACATCAGGCATCACAGAGGCCTTTTTGCCCCTGGCCTCGCAGTCCCATTCTCAGCAGAACTCCAATCTCGGTGGGAGTAGTTGGCCACATCGTGCCCCTGAGCACTGGAGTGGGCGTAGACACAGGTGTTCTATATCGTTCTACATGAAGGTCTGCTAGACCAGGTTTCTACATCCAAAGGGTCACATGGGAGGTCTGGGGCTGTGGCAGCCATTCTGTAACCACGAGGCAGGCTGAAAGGTCACGCACAGAGCTGGTGATGCTATCCCTGAGCCTCTCAGATGAACACACTCTGAGACTCTTGCGACAGGGATGAGCCAGCAAGGTCCGCCACTTTAAGTCCATAGCATCCTACTGGACCAGAGCAGTCAGCAGAGGCACTAAAGAAGGGCTTGGTAAGATGGGGGAGTGGATTGGCTGCCTGCAATGGCGGCTAATATTCGTGGGTCCTCAGCCCTGCGTCCAGTGCAGTTCCGGACACCTCACACCTACTGATTGCTTAAACCCTGAGGACATCCTTTTTTTTTTTTTTTTTTTTTTTTTTTTTTAACAGAGTCTTACTGCCTCTGCCTCTCAAAGCCCGGAATCACACCAGGTCTTGACTTTGACTTTGACTTTGGTTGGTTTAAGACAGATCTCACCTGACTGGCTTCCTCTCCCAGCAATCCTCTTGCCTGAGCCGCGGGAGCCCTGAGATCCTGCGATTACAGACTGCCTCACCGTTCTCAACATTTGCCCCTTGAGGCCGACTCTTGACAGCTGATAGGACCATGACACCGGACAACCCAAGAGAAGGAACCTTTGGGACGTCACACCGCCAGGAGAGCTTAGGAGCGGTGAGGTGGGCTGTTGCTCTGTCCTGTGAGACACACAACGTATTTTCAAAGATCAAAAGCAACGTGCCTGAGCAAAGGGCTGGAGGTCCAAAGCTTCGTAATTGACGGTGGCCTAAGTTAGGCCAAGTGCTGGTCTCTGGCGGGAAGAAGAGTGGACAGGGGTTGTATTGTAGGAGTGGCGGAGGAGCATGTGAGACCGCTCTTAGGCACTGTGGTGTGAGGGAGATACTGACGTTTGAGGGAGTCGGGACAAGGACGTCTTTTAAGGCCGGAGGTGACAAAGAGGACCGGCCTTAGACGGGATTAGAAAAACCTTCTGGACCCTGGAAAGACCGCACAGAACTGGTGGCTCTCCCAGCATTCGCGGGACAAGAAGCGGATGAATCTCTGAGTTGGAGGCCAGCCTCAACTTCCCACCCTGGAGATTCAGACCTGGGCTCCAAAGTGAGCAAGTGCTGCGAAATGGGATCCCCTGGTTGCCAAGGGTGCGGGGCTCATTCAAAGCAGGGGAGGACGAAATTGGGACTCCAGGAATCTGCTTCACTTTCATGGGTGGCGACAGAACAAGGAAAGCCAGGGCAGAGCGGTGGCAGGGACTCTGGGCTCAGAGGTCTCCAGGATCTGGCATCTCTGCCAGCAGGCGACTGCGCCATAGGAGATAGTGTGAGCTCCTGACCACTTCCTTTCCCTCCAGGTCTGGACGTGGCCGAGCACAGAGCTCCCTCCTGACAGCGCGGCTCCCTGCACCCAGACAGTGGCTCTCCCTCCTCGGTGGCCGGGGATTAGCTCTCTGAGGACTAGCAACGGGATTAGCACGCGCGAAAGCGGCGCCCGGCCCGGGGATTACCGCACCTCCCACCCCCGACGTATATATTCGGCCGCTCGCGCCGGCGACCCGCGGGCATGGCGACTGCAGGCAGCGCGGCGAGCCGCAGGGACCCTGGACGACCCTGCCCGTTCTCCATCGAGCACATCCTCTCCAGCCTGCCTGACCGCAGGCCCGCGGCGCGGCCGCTGCAGCCCGTCGGTGGCCGGAACCCCGCTGAGCCCGACGAGCCCGAGGCGCCTGCCGCCGCCGCGCCCTGCGCCTGCTGCTGCTGCTGCGGCCCGCGAGCGGCACCCCGCGGAGCCCCGGAGCCGGCGTCCGGACCCGGTGAGTGCGCGCGGCGGGGCGAGGCGGGCCCCGGGATCTCGCAGGGCGGCCGGCGGCGGGGCGACCTCGGCTCCCACCCTAACCCTCACCCTCTGCCTGTCGCGCCCTCGCCCCGACCCGCCCCGCAGGCGTGCGGCTAGCGTGGCCGCTGAGGCTGGCACCGGCCGCGCCCTCGCCCCTGACGGCGGCGCCGAGCGCAGGCTCCGGCACGAGCGGCCCAGGCCCGCAGCGGCGCACGCGGCGCCACCGCACCATCTTCAGCGAGGAGCAGCTGCAGGCACTCGAGGCCCTCTTCGTGCAGAACCAGTATCCCGACGTGGGCACGCGGGAGCGCTTGGCTGTCCGCATCCGCCTGCGAGAGGAGCGCGTGGAGGTGGGTGTCCGCCCCGCAGCCCGGAGGGCACTCCCGCGTCACTCCTCTCTTTCCAAGACCGGCCTTCCAGAGGGTGCCTCACCTCACAGCCCTCCACGCTGGAGGGAAACCCCCCAGGATCAGTGGATGGGGGCGCAGGACCAGCTCCCCCAGCAGGTTCTTTGAGTGTCGCCGGAACTGGAAGGGGTTAAGAGTCGTGTTCTCTGACTTCGTCTGTCTTCCCCTTTCCCCTGCTGATGAAAGATGCTTTCATTCATGTCCCAGATGTAGGCAAGTTAAGAAATGTGCAAAACGAGCCAGGCACGGCGGCACACGTCTGTAATTCTAACACTCGGAGAGGTGGAAACAGGAGGATCATGAATTCATCAGTCTTCCGTGACAGATAGCGACTCAGAAGCCAGCCTAGATTACATGGGACTACGAAACAAGTGGAGACAGAGAGAGAGATCCTGCTTGCTAGTGGGCCAAGACGGAGGAGACTAGGAAATCTCCGTGTAGGGAGTCTAGGTCCTTTTCTGTGTGTGGGTAAGGGAAGTGACGCAGGTCCATTCACCTACACCTCTGTGTGAAGCCCACCACCCCGCTCACCTGCCAGCCCTTCCGAAGTTCTTTGGGTGTGGGCCCTGAGCTGTCTGGGTGCCTCTCCTCCTCAGGTCTGGTTCAAGAACCGCCGGGCCAAGTGGCGACACCAGAAGCGTGCTTCCTCAGCGAGGCTCCTGCCTGGGACCAAGAAACCTCCCAAGGACGGCTGTTGACGTGTCTGGAGTGTCTCCTCGTTTTGGCAGTGACGTGGAGCACAAGAAAGTAGGAGGGAGACAGACCTACTTGGACAGAAACTACGAGAGGACCGCAGTCTTCCAGCTGCCCAGTGCTGAGAGAGAGGGAATCCAAGACCTCCTCACCTATGAAGGGAGGGCGCAGGAGGCAGGAACCAGAGATCTCCTGCAGGTAAAGAGCAGGTCAGCTTCCTCAGGCACCATTACTGCCTAAAGAGGCCCTAACTCCACCAGGGCCCCAAATCCCCTCCAGTGGAGTCTCCCTCCCACCTCCTGCCGGCCTCCAGGACTGGCCCCGTATCTCTTCTTCCACCTTCTGAGCCAGGCAGTGGCATAGGCACAGGCCCTCCAAGGTCTAGCACTGGACCTTGGTGTCAGGACCTGTGGAATAAGAAGGTTGGTATTTTCCAGATCCCTGAACCTGCTCCTTCATCTCAGCCTTGTGCTGATACCAAGAAATAAACAAGATCTACAAATTCCACAAAGGAGTCAGAATCCCAACTCCACATGCCTCAGGCTTCATTTCCACACCTATGGAGGCGCTGGCTCCCCTCCCCCTTTCCAGGGAACTGGGGGGTCATCACGTCTTAGAGAGGCCAGTTCAACAGGTCTTCATCCCAGTCCTGTTTCCCCCATCAGGATTAAAGCCAGTGGATGGTGGCAAGGCCTCCTGGGATTTGCTATGGCCTCTAAGTGCTACCAACCTGCTTCACAGGTGGGAGACCTTTGGCTTCTCGTCCTTGGAGGTTTCCATACAGTGGCATCTGCCAATAGGGCAGGCAAGAGGAGATTACATTCAGGGAACATCCCACCCCCACCATCTTGGGAGATTTTGTCTTCCCTTCTATAGTCCTGGTCACACAGAAGTGTGTGTGGGGGGGGGGGGGTAACACCACAGCATGAAAGCATGCCTTCCATTCCCTGATGATCTGTGCACTCGGCTGGAGGCAGCTAACACCCCTGCACCTGGCCTGATCTCCTTACTCTGTCTCCTCACAGGTCCTGGTGTGGTGATACCTGTGAGAAATGTGGTCCATCCATGAAAGCTAAACTGTAGAGCCAATGGCAGGAGGTCTTGGCACTGTGTAAAGATGGCTGGTTTGGAGAACACTGAGCAGGCATAGATCCCCAGCCAGAGCTGACCTAACACTGCTAGAGACATCCAGGATTGGGGGTTCTCCTCCCCGGTCCCTTGGATGCACATGTGAGGCGCCACCAGACTCTTCTTCCCGAACTTTGGCCTTGCCTTCGAAGACCGCACTGTCTCCTTTGGACGCAGCTGTCCAGGAGGTCAGCTCAGCTGCAGCCTTGGCATTCACACTGTGCTGGGTTCCAGGCCCCTGACCTCCTCGGTTCTCCAGAATCCGAGCTCACCTGAGCCTCTACCCTCCCCCCACCGTCACTGTCCCCAGCAGGGGCTCCTGGCAGCCCTCACCTGACACCTGGCATTAGCAAGTGTCCAGAGGCTCCCTTCCAAGGCCTCTCCATCTCCATTCTCTTCTTTGAAAAACAATCAGTGTGTGTGTGTGTGTGTGTGTGTGTGTGTGTGTGTGTGTGTGTGTGTGCGCTGCCTGCATGTGTGCATGTGCACCACATGTTTGCCTACTGCTGCTGGTGGAGATCAGAAGAGGGTATTGGAACCCCTGGAACTGCAGTTATGTGGGTACTGGGAACTGAACCCAGATCATCCGGAAGAGCAACAAGTGCTTTTAAAGGATGAGCTATCTCCCCACCCCCTCCACTCTCTTCTTGTGTCTTTTCCATCCTTGAGCCCCAATTCCCACCTCTTTGTCGCATATATTTCCATCTCCAGTGCAGGCCCTCCCCTGACAACACTTGGAAACCCACAGCCTCCTCACATCTGCCTTGTATTCAGTGAGCCATTGGCCTTGTTTAAGACACATGAGTCACGGAGTTCTTGATCACCAGTTGCCCTCTGTCCCGCACCTGATCACACCAGGCCCATCCAGTTTCACCTCCAAATGTGTCGGTAAACCCCACTGAAACTAGCTTCTCTGCACTTGAGCTTGGTTAACCTGACGAACACTGCTGGCACCTTGCACCGTGACCATCGCGGCTTTCTCTAGTTATGTTCACCGGAACCACTCAGCCTCCCTTTAATCCAAAATAAAAATAGTATTTCTTGCCAGGACCCCAAAGATGCTGTGAGCCTGGCTCTGCCCCCCACCCCCCATCACTGCACTGTGTAACCAAAGGCCTGCGTTGGAATTGCCTTGCTCCGTGCTGGGCCTTTGCATGTCTTTCTAGTTCCACTTGACTGACGCCTATCCGTTCCTCTTTGGATCTATGACCACGATCTGCCTGGAAAATGCCACTTGATATGTGCTGTGTAGAAGTCACGATTCTCTGAGTACAGACTTCTTGCAAGTCACAGGCGTGATTACACATTTGCAGGATGACTTAATGTGTATGTTTCTCTATTATTATGGTCAACGCTATGGGGGCGGGGAAAGAGTCATAAAGTCCCCAGTGACTCCCAGTGAAGGAAGAGACCATTGGAAAAGCAAAATTGTACCAAATCATTGTGGGTTGGAACTTGTTTGTTTGGGGTACTTCACCGTCTCCCTTACGATGGAAGTCCCGTGAATGCTTTCAGTGAGTGCAGGCCTCTTTTGGGAGCCCACCCCGGCAGGTGGGGAACTAATAAATCTAACCAGAGATTTAAGCGCCCTCCGGTTCGTTCTTTTCATTTACCTTTTGTTAGATAACTATCTGGGAAGAGTTAGTTGTCTTAGTGTTCTTTCTCTGAGTTTTGAAGTTATATATGACGAAGTTTTTTTTTTATTTTTGAAGTATTTAAAAAAGACTTTGAAGCATTTGCAGTGGTTTTTTGTTGTTTTTGGTTTTTTGAGAGAAAAAAATGGAACTTCTAACAGAGGGAATGTGGCGTCAAATAGTCGTCCCACAGCGCCCCCTAGTGACCTTAGTCTAGACAGGCACGAGCAACGCGGGTGGGGACCAAAGACTACAACTCCCTTAAGATCCGGCGCCCCGATGACGTCATCGGGAGCGCCGGCTTTGTTACAAAAATACTGCTTCTCCATTGGCTGGCTGTCGGTGCGGTGCCTACGGCGCCCGAGCGGCTCTGGGATAGCGATGGGGACGCCCGGGGCCCCGGCGGGTTCTCTGTTTGTGCCCTCCGCGTCCGCGCCCCCGAGGAAGCGCGCGGCCGGGGAGACCGGGGTTGCGAGAAGCAAGCAGCGGGTCCTGGATGAAGAAGAGTACATCGAGGTACCAGCTCGGCGAGCGCTGGCGACTTCCGGGCCCCTCCCCCGGTCCGCGATCTTCTCCAGTCCTTTGATTTTTGTTCTGGTCTGGGAGCTCTCGGCCGCCTGTGGAAGCGGAACAACTGCCTTTGGGTTTGGGAAGTCTTGAGAGCCAAGAAAACAGTGCAGAAGCGGGTGTCCAGTTTTCACCGAAAAGGAGCGGTCCTGCCGTCTGTCGAGGGGCAAGGGGAAAGTTTCCAAATTGAAATATGGGTAGAATTTTGACACGTTTTTAGGATGATGGCGGAGCGACATTAAGTGTAAAGGCTGGAGGTCCTGGAAATAGGTACTGGCCGTGTTATTGAGTGAGGGTCTCTGTTGCTCCTCGAGTTAGGGGTCCCACTGCAAACATGCTGGAGGGCAAGCTGACATAGGTCTGGATTTAGACTAGTTAAATTATGCTGGCATGTACCTTCGCCACGCCGCTGGGTATAGAGATTTGCAGATCCACAGCAAGGTCTGGCTGAAGGTGAAATCTTGGGAATTTCATCTGGTGGTGGCGTTAGTGGTGACTGGCTTTCAAGAGAAAGGTTTGAATTGAAGTAAGACTTCATGGATGGAATGAGGATGGCAATATCCACATTAGTCTGACTGGTGTTGTAGAAGGAGCCATCAAAGGAGAATGAAAAAGACCAGTTAGTGAAGGATTTTATAGGCATCAAGAGATTGTTGAGTATTGTTAGATAATACATCAGAGCCATATGGGATGAGCAGCCATACTAGAAAATGCTTCTAAACTATCTTGCAGACCGCAATCATCCAGATAGGCAGAGGTGAAAGGACCTTAGGGCCTAACATGGATAACGGTGGACTGTGAGTTGTGGCTCCCAGATGCCAGCTTTGGCCTTTGTTCTGACTGCTTATGATAGGGACTCCAGACAGTCATCCAGAGAGATTTCTTCCCCGATGTGGAGAAACTACAGGCACAGAAGGAATACCTGGAGGCTGAGGAAAATGGAGATTTGGAGCGCATGCGCCAGATTGCCATCAAATTTGGCTCTGCCCTGGGCAAGATATCTCGGGAACCTCCACCACCCTGTAAGAGGATGCCGTTACAGAGGGCAGAGAGGGGAAGTCTATTGTCACTTTGGACTCGATCTAATTTCTAACTTGCTTCCCTCAGATGTTACTCCAGCCACCTTTGAAACTCCTGAGGTTCATCCAGGCTCTGGTGTGGTGGGCAGCAAGCCCCGGCCCCAGGGCCGGGACCTAGAGGATGGTGAGTGAACTCATTCTGTAGGTCTCATGGTCAAGAGTGCTGGGGAGTCATGTTGAGTTTTCTCAGAATCACATTTCATCCTTGAGGGGTCTCCTGACCTAAATATCAACTTGTGGGATCAAAGACACTGGTGTGGGAAGTGGAAGATTCTCCAACCTCATTGTGGAGGAGCAGTGGTCACCAGCCTGTTGGGTGTGCCAGCCTTTGCCTTGGAGACTTTGTGGGCTTGGGGGGCTCTCTCATTACTGACTGCTGAAGATGCCCTTTCTTCCTTTCTTCCACACCGGTTGCTTGTTGTGTCTCTTCCTTCAGGTCCGTGTTCAGGTGTGACCTGTTTGGGCTGAGAGGCAGGAACTTGTGTGGAGGTTATGGTGATGTTACGTTGAGGTTCCTGGCCTTTTGTATAAAGTTGGCACACCCTGGGGCTCTGTGCCGCACAGACTGCCTTTGTTTTTCTGATTTGTTTGTTCTGTTGAGACCAGAGTCTCATTGTTTCCCTGCATTGTTGGCTTTGTGTTTCACTGCAGGATATAGCATTTTGGAAAGCATTTCTGTTTATTGCCTCTCACCCTAATCACTAATTCCAATGCCTCCCAGAGAGCGGGGTCTTGGTCTTGCTTCCATCTGTGTGCTCCACATTTAGCATTAGCATATGGTATGCTACACTATCTACAGACATGTAGAGCAGATGAATGTGTTGTCTTAAACATGTTTCCTGAACATCAGATATAACTATGGGATGTATCTTAAAGTGAGGAGGAACACTTTATGAATCTATTGAATATGTGAGTGTACCATATACTAAGGGACTTGTCTGGGTCAGTTCATCTTTTTATCAATAATTGGATATATCCTAGAGGTGGGCAAGATGTTTTCTCTACCAAACTCTAGTCTGCTGCATACTATACTAGGGCATATGTACAACATGCTCACACAAGTGTAGTTTCTCAACAGCCCAGCTTTTTCTGCCATGAACACAGTAAGAGTTACTCTTGGAGCTTGAACTCTTGAATGAAATACGATAGAATCAAGGCAATTTGAAGATGCTCTTCTTTTTATACACATACATTTTATCAGTAAATATTGGAGTTCTTGTAATTACAAATAAGGAAACAGGCTTCAAAAGGCTGCAACTTCTGTAGGTGTCAGAAATAGTCAACAGTTGAAGGAACCGGGTCTGCCCCTTCCTAACCCCAGGTCTTGAACTTGTAGCCACTGTGTTTGGCATTGGCTGGCACACAGGTAGTGGTCAAGACTGTCAGTAGAATGGATGAGAAACCTCAGCTTCACATGCCCCCGAGATCTCCAGTGCTACCTCAGCGGGAGTACCACTGGCCTTGGTGGCAGGGATCGAGATGCTTCTGTGGCCCAGAGTCTGTGTGGCCCTCCCTGGAGCGCTGGGCCATGTGGGCTCCTGCCTTAGGAGTTAACTGGCATACCCTGATGCATAGTGGCTATCACTCACCTGCAGCACCAGTCAGGAAGGGAAAGTTGGTAGGGTAAGGCAACATCCCCAGGGAGGGAAGAAGAGCCCCTGGGACTTTGAAGGTCAGTCCTACAAACTTAGAACAGTTGGCAGAGGAAGAGCCTGTCACCACGAGCTCTCGCTTGTCCCTGCCCCTTCACCAGTCAGCCAGACCACAGACTTCTCTCGGCAGCCAGTCACTGAGGATGCCACCTGGACAGTCGGGGTGTCTTGTGTCATCTGGCAGGAGCAAGGATTACAGAGTGGTAATCGTGCTGTGTGTGGTGTTGTGTGCCCCCCGAGCAGGAGAGGCTGGAGAGGAGGAGGAGAAGGAGCCGCTGCCCAGCCTGGATGTCTTCTTGAGCCGCTATACAAGTGAGGACAATGCCTCCTTCCAGGAGATCATGGAGGTGGCCAAGGAAAAAAGCCACGCCCGCCATGCGTGGCTCTACCAAGCTGAGGAGGAATTTGAGAAGGTAGCCCTGGAGTCTGAAGACATGGGCACCATCTTTGGGGATGGAGCCCCAGGGCCGCAGGTACAAAGTCTGGGCGCCTGCCTGACCCTCCTCTCCCCCCTGTCACCATAGCGACAGAAAGATAATCTTGAACTCCCATCGGCAGAGCACCAGGCCATTGAGAGTGGTCAGGCTGGAGTGGAGACCTGGAAGTACAAGGCGAAGAACTCGCTCATGTACTATCCTGAGGGTGAGTGGATAGAGCCAAGGAGCAGGGCAGGAAGACAGGGGCCCAGGGGTTTGTCTTGTTACCTTTGAGCCAACTTTTAAAGTCTATGTATGCGTTAGCTTGCAGCATGGACCCGAGCGAAGTCCCGGTCCACCTTGGGGTTGGGGGACATGTGACATTGTGGGCATTGAGGTCTCCCCGAACTGCTTTGTTCAGGTTCTGTGGGTGTGGCGTTTGCCTGGGAGTGACTTAGCTGAGGGAGTGTGCTTTCGCCCCTCAGGCTCCATGACCTCAGGGCTGAGGCGGGGCATGGAGCTTCTCCCCGTGACGCCAGCTACCTTGCTCCTCCTCATAGGCGTCCCTGAGGAAGAACAGCTATTTAAGAAACCTCGGCAGGTCGTACACAAGAACACGCGTTTCCTCCGGGACCCCTTCAGTCAGGCCCTGAGCAGGTCCCAGCTTCAGCAAGCAGCCGCCCTGAATGCTCAGGTGAGTCCGCAGAGCCACCAGGCAACTGGGCACACGCCATGGGCTAACTGGAGATTGGCCTCGCCCCTCTTGCCTGTCCTCTTTAAGTTAGGATTGTCCTGAGGCCAGAGAGAGCTTAATTGGCCAAACTACCACAGCCCCTATGGCAGGACCCATCCCTTTTCCAATGGACCAGACGTATGACCCACGGGTCCAGCCCTGTGTCAGCCGCTATGATGTTGACCTGAGGGGAGAGAAGCTTCTGGAAGCCAACCCAGACCCATAGCTATCTATCAGGCAGGGAGGAGAGTAAAGCAATGTGTACTAGGAAGTGGCAGGGGGAGCCTGGCTGCTTAGGGCTTGGGCTTGGGATCAAGATGAGTCAGTGTCCTCAGGGGGTGGCGCTGGTCATCATGGGCTTGGGGGAAGAGAGGCAGGAGATTGGGAAGATTCAGATGCCTCAAGGGAAGGAGAGCACCGGCCCTTTGTAGCATTGAAACCCAAGAGGCTCCTCCTCCGGTAGAGGAGAGGGGCACCCTTGCTTGGACCACCACAGTCCCTCAAAGTCCTTGAGGAGAGATGAGGATGGGGGTCTCCCTGCTCTTTCCCAAAGGGATGTGCCAGTCCTCGAGCTCCAGCTCTATCCCAGGGAGGAGAAGTGTTTCCTCCATGTCGGCTGCACCTGCCATCGGTCAGCTGTGGAGAACGCCGACACTGGTCTCTCTCTCTCTTCCAGCACAAGCAGGGCAAGGTCGGCCCCGATGGCAAGGAGCTCATTCCGCAGGAGTCCCCCCGAGTGGGCGGCTTCGGGTTTGTTGCTACTCCTTCTCCTGCTCCTGGTAAGAAACGGGCTGTGAGCCCAGGCTGGACAGGGCAGGTACAGGCTAGACTAAGCAGACATGCCTTGAGATGCCCCAGGGTACCGGGTCTTGTTCTGGTCTCCCTGTGATGTGAGTAGGCAGATGTGCCTGCGTCTGTGGTGCTTGTAGATGTAAATTCGGAGAGTTCTGTAGGTGGGGAGGTTCTGGACACCAGGCCTGCAGTCTCTGCGGGGGGGGGGGGGGGGGGGGGGGGGCGAGAGTGGGTGTGGCCTTGCTGCACACTTGCTGCTCTTCTGCCTCACTGCACACTCGGCGCCGGCTGCTGTGATGCAGCAAGGGCCTGTGAAGACACCGTAGGTTTGCACTAGGACTTAGGAAGCCTGGGAAACCCCGACTGTGTTCTTCCCTCGGCACCCCTGGCCCTGTGCTAGGATGGGGTCCGACAGACCCACCTTCTCCAACCTAAGTACAGCTGTCGTGCCGTGGGGCTCTGGTGTCTTTGAAATTTCCCTCCGGATGGTGGGGTGCTAGGCTCTGGAGTTTGGGGGAAGAAGGTTTGCCTGTTGCCTTAATGTCAGCTGGGGTCCATGTGTTAGGAGGAAGACAGCACCCCAACCAGGTCCTCCGCTTGAGGTGTGGGCTCTCCATCTGCAGGTGTGAATGAGTCACCGTTGATGACGTGGGGAGAAGTTGAGAACACTCCCCTGAGAGTCGAAGGGTCAGAGAGCCCCTATGTGGACAGGACGCCAGGACCGACTTTCAAGGTGGGTTGTGGTGAGAGCGGATCGGGCTGGAACTCAGTGTGGCTGCCTTAGTACTACTGCTCAAGGCTGAGCATAGGACCTCTGCGGAAGAGGGGGTTACGGTGGGATTACCAAACGGATTTGGAAGAGTAGAGACCATGCCGAAGCAACAGAGCAGACCTGGAGGCTAGACTGCCCCGTAAGCCTGAAGACTATGTATGGGACATAGTGCGTGTCCCCAGAAGGCTGTGTGCTGGCCTCTGGTTACACAGTAGTAGGGACACTCAGGACAGGACAGGGTGAGCCCAGCATTGTGGGAGTGGGTGGAATGGAGGTCAAGACGTAGAACAGACCAGAAAGACCGAGTCAGATGAGGTCTGGTGTACGTCATGTGTCCTCTGTCTAGTGGAGCAGGAAGCTAGAGGTGGACAGACAGCAGATACAAGTCAGGTAGCTCCTGGTGGTTTGGGTGGATGGGTGGGTAGATATTCCCCTGAGAGCTATGGGGAAAGAAAGGACCGTGTCCTGGGCTTCAGGGAGTTTGTGGATAAAACAGAGGGTCAGTGTAATTTGGAGTGTGAAGAAGGAAAGGTCCCTAATATTGAGTATTCGTGCTCACTATGAGGGTGCTGAGCCCACTGACTCAGGGTATTGAGTAGGTAGGCCAAGAATATGAACCTTCTTTGGAAACCCAACAAGATGAGATGTAGTGATGAATAAATATCTAGGTATGCTTTGGTGGCTGGGTCACAGGTCATCTCAAGCCAGTCCCTCCAATACTGCTGTGGTCAATTTGGAATGTGGTGGACAGCGAGGACGTCCCTCAGCAGTAGAATCGGAGTCACCAGGAATAGCATAGCTTTCATGGGCAAACAGAGCCGTGTTCTGCAGTCCTGACACTGCTTTCCTGACCCAAGTTAGGAGGACCTCCCCGACATGGCACTGCGTCCTCCCCCAGAGCAGTGGAGAGTGTATGTACTGCCTAGACAGATCACGGGTAGAGATCTTGGAGGTCTTGGCTGTAGACTGTCGGGTGGGGATGTGAGATAACCGATGTGAGAGAGGGCAAACAAGCTACTGTTGAACATGCAAGCGTGGCCCAAGGCTCGGACCACACAGCAAGTGGCTGCAGACCTGCAGGGCCCTTCCAGGAGAGAGAGTTCTGAAACAAAACAAGCCCTGGGGGCAGGCTCTGGGGACAGGCCACATGCAGCCTCTGCCTTGTGCTGCCCAAGGGTCGAGCAGGATGGAGAGCTGGGGACAGACAAAGAGTGGAGGGTGTGGAGAAGGTGACGTTTCAGATGGTGGGGGACTGCAGAGCCTTTGAGGATAAGGGAAGCTAGCTTCTGAATGTTGGTAACAGCAAAATAAGTTCCAGAAAAGTGAAAACCTTAAATATAAAACAGTAATTATAAAAACATCTAGAAGATAATGGTGTAGTTTAAACTGTTGTTGTTTGTTTTGTTTTGGTGGGGGCGGGGAGGGATTTAACCCAGGACCTGCTTCCTGTACACACCCTCCACCACTTTAGTATCTGAAGTGCTGGGACTACCTTTTTTGTTTATTTTTGTTCTTTGAGAGAGCGTCTCACTATGTAGCTCAGATTTGCATTGACTGTGTGTTGATCAGGTTGCCCTTGAACTCACGGAGATCCGCCTCTCAAGTGTTGAGACTGAGGGCGGGCACCACCACTCCCAGCTCCCAATACTGTTTTGTGCGACATTTCTCTATTTGTGTGAATGTGTATAAGCATTTGTGTGCATGGCGTGTGACGTAGCACATGTATGGAGGTCAGAGGTCAACCTGCTAGAGTGCTTCCCTCAGTCAGACCAGGTCATCAGGCTTTTAACAGACGCCTTGACCCACTCAGCCATCTTGCTTTTGTCTGTCTGTCGTGTGTTTTAAGACAGCGTCTCACTGTGTAGGCCAGGGTGGCCTCACTTTCTTTCGTCTCCTGCCAAGTGCTGGGGTGCACGAATGCATCATTCCAGCCACGGGGGCGGGGTGGGGGTGGGGGGGCTTTTGACAGGCTATTGAGAAGGATGAGTTGCTGGGATTGTGGAGAAGAGGGTGGTGCCCACGCAGCTGCCCTTCTGGATGATGGACTGCCTGCCATGTAGCAGGTTCATCACAAGTCACCCACATGCCCGCTCCCTTGTAGATCTTGGAGCCAGGACGCAGGGAGCGCCTGGGTCTGAAGATGGCCAATGAAGCGGCTGCCAAAAACCGGGCCAAGAAGCAGGAAGCATTGCGGAGAGTCACCGAGAACTTGGCCAGGTGAGAGGCAGCTGGGTCCTGGGGAGGATGGGGTAGAGGTGAGTTTGTCCGGCTTCACTCCCACTCTCAGCCTCCAAGGCCGTGTGGGCCATGGCTTGCAGGACGGAGCCCAGGCTATATCCACAGGGTTCTTCTGTAAGGGCCGTGCTGTGTGGGGCAGACTGAGCACTCTCCATCTCGCCTCTGTAGTCTCTCTAGGAGGTGCCTTTGGGCTCCTTGCCCAGCTTTGCGCTCCTGTTAACCCCATGGAGTCGTGCCACTCCCACGTCACTCACACTGGACAGAGATGGAGACCCCAGCTCTCACAAGCCCCATCCAGCCCCACATCCTGAGGTAGCAGCTCCACGGTGCCTCAGGGTTGGCCCGACTGCTGTGTCCAGGGTTGTCCTCAGCTCACAGTGACCGTGTCTCTTGATAGCGCTCCTCCTGAGGAACTGAGGGAGGCCTTGCCTTAGCAGCACTTGGCCGCTAACATGCTGGCTTTCTTCTATTCCTTCTCTGCAGCCTTACTCCCAAAGGCCTGAGCCCAGCCATGTCCCCAGCCCTACAGCGCCTCGTCAGCAGGACAGCCAGCAAGTATACAGATCGCGCCTTGCGGGCCAGCTACACACCATCCCCAGCACGCTCTGCCCACCTCAAGACCCCGGCTGGTGGGCCACAGACCCCAACGAGCACACCAGCCCCTGGGTCTGCCACACGCACACCCCTCACACAGGACCCAGCCTCCATCACCGACAACCTGCTGCAGCTCCCTGCCCGGCGCAAAGCTGCAGACTTCTTCTAGAGCCAGGCCTGGCCGGACCTGTGGATGCTCTGTAGGACACTTTGTGGAGCGTGTGGAGCAGCTGTCTACTCTGCAGAGGACTTCAGGCCTTGGGGACCCAGACCACAGGCAGTTGATTATCCCAGGAACCACAAGTGTGTAGTGCCGTGCCGTGGCACGTTCCGCTGACCACTCCCTTGGGAGTGTAGCATTGGTGCTGTCCCCCAAGGCCCTGCTGAAACTGCCTTCTAGTTAACCCCCAACTGAACGCTCATTAAAGAACACCTGGCATTGTCTGGCTGGGCCGCCAATCCATGTCCTGGGGCCGTCCTGGGGCCCACCTGGGTGTCTCAGGACCTCGGCTAGAAGCAAGGGGCTCTGGGGGAGGAAACTGGCACAGAGCAGCCTTCTGTGCTGAGTTCACACTTAGCCTGGCACTGTGAAGGCAGCACAGCCCCCAGAAGTTGTGCCATTGAGCTCACGGGGTTCTGGTCCAGCTCCACAGCCTCCCAGCCAGGCCCAGGTAGGTCCTGCTTATCAGGCTCCCTCCAGGACGAGTCACTCTGCTGTGACTCCAGCTGTTACCTCCTAGCACCTAGTTCCAGCTCGGGTAGGGTTAGGCTGCCTCCCCATCCCACTCTCCGCTTATCCCAGTGTTTTTGGTACTTGCTACTGGGCTCTGCCAAAACACCAGCCTTGCCTCAATCTGGGCTGTATTATGAAAAGAAAGAGTTTGGGTTCCCTGCAAACCTGTAAATGCCATGTGCACCAGCAGCCAGCTGTTTACCTGTGAACTAAGGGTGGCTAGCCCTCAGGTGACCAGTGGCCAACTGGGCCTGTGAGCCTATGCCTTACAGAGGTGAAAGGTCCCTGCTGTCTGGGCCTAACAGAGACCAAAACTATGATCTGATTCCACAGCCAATGGTCTTGAGGCCGCTGGTGGTGTCCCAGGGCTTGCCCTCTGAGCAGCCCAGGCTTGAGCTATTTGGGTAACCTAAAGCACACCTGACTCTTCCCAGCCCAGATACTGCTTTGATTCCATGAAAGCCATCTTTCCAGACTGCTGGCAGTGGTCCTCAGGCCTCTGCACTGGTGTTCTCTGG